>NC_138043.1:5688990-5756490 GCF_964106645.2 Podarcis pityusensis
CAGATGTTTTAGTGTCACAAGTTATGAATCAGAAGTACCAGCCGTGATCTAATTTGAAACCTCCAGCAACCTCGTTTCTCAGTGTCAGTTGTTTGCATCCCCAAATTTGTAAAATGGGGATGAATACTGGCTTACCTTTATTATCAAATAAAATCCCTAGTTTTAAGTTATCCTTCCTCCGATTTTGGTGTGCCCATGTGCATTCCCCACCCTATACTCGGTCACATACAATTTTATCCCCGCATCAAACTTAGGAGGTAAATTGAGAGTGAGTCAGTTTATTCTCACTCCAATTACACATTTAAATTTTACAGCTGATCAGACATTAAAGCCCAGGCCTCCTTGATCCAAGTCCAACACTACAACCAGTGAGTCCCACAGGCTCTTACAAGAGTAACCAAAGTAATGTATGTACTTGTGAGCAATTTCTTAAAAAAAGAACTATATTTATATTAAATATTTTAGTGATGATCACCACACTGCCTCTACCTAAGCCTTTTCAAAAGCTCTTAACCGGAGACTCTCTGTTGTCCACCACATTGTGGGCCTCTTTCAGCCAAGGACCTGACTTCACTGCACTAAGCACACCACTGGTGCTTCATAAAATTACAACCTCTCAGAAGCTTTATACCACCTCTTCCAGGTGGCCAATTTGCAAACTCCCTCGGCACTTAAAAGGGAGCATGGCCAATGCTTCCATGAGAGCCGGGCAGCTAAAGAGCATCAACATCCAGAGTTTGTAACAACCCAACCTGCAAAAGCGCGGGCCTCGTCTGTAGGCACAGCCCTCAGGTGACGCAGATCGCTCTTGTTCCCCACCAGCATGATGACGATGTTGTTATCTGCATGATCCCGGAGCTCCTTCAGCCAACGCTCCACGTTCTCGTATGTCAAGTGTTTTGCGATGTCGTAAACCAGGAGTGCTCCAACGGCACCACGGTAATAGCTGAAAGAGTTATTTAGACAGGTGTTACTCAGCCTGTGGAAGGGTCTCTGGAAACAGAGGTTGCTGAAGGACACTGACAAACTGGACGGAAAAGCGGATTATGTTTATATGGGAAAAGAGAAGACAGGGGCACGATAGTGGTCTTATCTGAAGGGCAGTCACATAGAAGACGGATCAGGCAGAGTTCCACCAGTCTAGAGGCTAACTGGACACAAGCTGCCTGCACAAACAAAAATGAATGCCAAGATTTTCAGGATTTGCACCAGGCACACAAATGTTTGCAGAACTCAGCCCGTTAAGTTACAGACTGCCAAAATTCTGCAAGTATGAACCAGGCTTATCTTCCATCCTGTGTGCAAAGGACAGTGTAAAGTTCAGAATAATTAACACTTTGCTGATGGACCCCTGTGAGGAGGGGTACAGGGCATCAGAACAACAGCTCACGCAAGTAAGCAAACAGTTTTTGCTTTTAAAAGAAACTAACACCAGGTATTAAATTAAGCAAATTTATTACGATACTTCATGTTTATTCAACTGCTTAATGGAATTTTTAAAGCAGCACTTGAGCAGTTGTTTACTTGCGCAATTCGCTTTTATTTTTATTTTTTAAAAACCCTACATTCTAGCAGCAGCTAGACTGGTGACTGGGAGCGGCTGCTGAGACCACATAACACCTACATTGGCTCCCAGTACATTTCTGAGCACAATTCAAAGTGTTGGTGCTGATCTTAAAAGCCCTAAATGGCCTCGGCCCAGTATACCTGAAGGAGCATCTCCACCCCCATTGTTCTGCCTGGACACTGAGGTCCAGTGCTGAGGGCCTTCTGGCGGTTCCCTCACTGTGAGAAGCCAAGTTACAGGGAACTAGGCAGAGGGCCTTCTCAGTAGTGGCACCCGCCCTGTGGAACGCCCTCCCACCAGATGTCAAAGAGAACAACAACTACCAGACTTTTAGAAAACATCTGAAGGCAGCCCTGATTTGGGAAGCTTTTAATGTCTGATGGACTACTGTATTTTAATATTTTGTTGGAAGCTGCCCAGAGTGGCTGCGGAAACCCAGCCAGATGAGCAGGGTATAAATATTATTATTACCATTATTATTAATTAATAATTAATAATTATTATCATTACTACTACTACTACTACTACATCTTGCACACACAAACTTCACAAAAGCACCCCCTTCCACGATTACCTCCAAGATCATGCATTTAGGGTTGAAGTGAAAGGATATTAAAGACAGTGGTCTTTCCAGGAGCTCTGCGCAGCAACCCTATCTATGCCACCTATGTCTGCATAATAATCTCAGCTGCTACTCAAGCTATGGGAGGGCACATAAAAGCTTTTAGCCTGTAAAAATTCCTAAGAGCCTGTTGTTGTTGTTGTTGTTGTTGTGGTTGTTGTGACTACGACTCCCATCATCCCTAGCTAACAGGACCAGTGGTCAGGGATGATGGGAGTTGTAGTCCCAACAACAACAACAACAACAACAACAACAACAACAACAACAACAACAATTTATTATTTATACCTCGCCCATCTGGCTGGGTAGCTTCCAATAAGACACTAAAATACAATAACCTATTAAACATTAAAAGCTTCCCTAAACAGGGCTGCCTTCAGATGTCTTCTAAAGGTTTGGTGGTTATTTTTCTCTTTGACATCTGGTGGGAGAGCGTTCCACAGGGCGGGTGCCACTACCGAGAAGGTCCTCTGCCTGGTTCCCCGTAACTTGGCTTCTTGCAGCGAGGGAACCGCCAGAAGGCCCTCGGCGCTGGACCTCAGTGTCCGGGTAGATCTGGAGCACCGAGTTTGCCTATGCCTGGGGCCCTTCTCTCTAAAACCCTGCACAGAACAACTGCCAATCGGTGTCTACAATATTGATCTAGATGGACCAATGGTCAGACTCTGTATATAGCAGCTTCCCATGTCATGGGATGTTCAAGCAAACATTGGCTTCTCTGGGAAATTCATGAGCAACTATGAAACGGTCTGGGAGGCCAGATTTAGGTTTCTCTCCCATTCAAATAAACAAAGGATAGGGGGAATATTAGGTCAGGCAAGCTGAATCAGAAGCACTTGGTCCAGAAGAGAAGCCCATCTGAGCACTGACTCAATTCAGGCTTATGACACGATTCGCAATCTTCCGTCACCTCAGCCTGAATTCCTTTATCCTGGAATGAGCCGATTTGCTGTTTGCCCCCTCAACACACAGTCACACAGAGTGTCAGCAAGGCACTTTTAAGAAATCAAATTTCAGAAGAAGATTGCATAGCCAGGATGTGAGAGTTGGCTAATCTGCATTCAGGAATCCCAAGTGTGTGCTCTTGCATAAGCAATGCCTCGTAGGCTGAATAAGACAGAGGTCTACGGAGTCCAGCGCGCTTTGCAACAGTCTCAGAAGACACTTGACAACCCTCTAGAAATCAACCGCTGTGAGTGGAAAGGGCCCCTCGTCCCATCCTTAGGACCCCCTGGGAAACTCAACAAACCGGCTGTACTGGGTGTGGAAGGGGCAGCTAAATGGGACACAGCTGCAGGCAGACTGAGGAAGTGTCATCTACCTTGGGCCTGTCCATAAAAAGCAAGTCTAAAGAGAGAGACTAAGGTGATGTTCACTCCTTCTGGCAACTCTTTTTGTTGCGAATCTTTTGTGGGTGAGCAGAAAGTTTGCCTGGACCCTGGGCGAGAACACAGAGGCTGAGAGGGAGTGTGTGTCAGGAGGAAAATGGACTGATATTGATTTATAGATATTATTAACTTTGCATTAATGTAACATTTTTACATGTATGTGTGGGGTTTTTTGTAATGTTTTGTTTAAGTTGTCTGTTGCTGATTCAGTTTTTGGTACACCACTTAGAGATACAGTGGTACCTTGGTTCTCAAACTTAATCCGTTCCAGAAGTCCGTTCCAAAACTAAAGCGTTCCAAAACCAAGGTGCACTTTCCCATAGAAAGTAATGCGAAATGGATTAATCCGTTCCAGACTGTTAAAAAGAACCCCTAAAACAGCAATTGAACATGAATTTTACTATCTAACGAGACCACTGATCCATAAAATGAAAGCAATAAACAATGTACTGCAGTCACACAATCAGTAGTTGAACTGGGTTCCACACAGTCACAAAAACAAAACAAAAAAGCCGCAAAAACACAAAATAAATAGCAAAAACAGACAGACTTCAGCATAACACTCAAAATGGAAGTGTGGCACTCAAATCGGAAGCGTAACACTCCAATTGCCAGCATAAAACTCAAAACAAAAGTGTGGCACTCAAATCGGAAGCAGAACACTCAAAATGGAGCACGTTCGGCTTCCAAAAAAAGTTCATAAACCGGAACACTTACTTCCGGGTTTGCAATGTTCAGGTTCCAAGTTGTTTGAGTACCAAGGCATTTGAGAACCAAGGTACCACTGTAATTTTTTTAAGATATCAAATTAAATAATCAATCCATGAATCAGAGCAGTTTTTGAGGCTTACGCAGAGGTGATAGCACGATATCGCTCCTGGCCAGCCGTGTCCCAGATCTGTGCCTTTATCGTCTTGCCATCCACCTGGATGCTTCTGGTGGCAAACTCCACACCGATAGTACTTTTGCTCTCCAGGTTGAACTCATTGCGTGTGAAGCGGGACAGGAGATTACTCTTCCCCACCCCGGAGTCTCCAATCAGCACAACTGGGGAGGGCGGAAAGAGAAAAAACAATACAGCGCTGTCAGCATTCATTTGTCAGGCTGGGATTTATAAACACAGGGCAGGGTGATGGTAAAGGCAAAGTATTGCAGAGAATGGTGCTCTCTCCCCACAGTAAACGGCCAGTGCTCCCCCCTCACCATGAAGTTGTTACAGCAAGTGCCACAGTTATAACATTTTTTTTGGGGGGGGAGAAAGGTGCTGCTATTGTGTACCCTTGAGTAACCCCCCCAAAAAAGTGCTGCAAAACCAGTGGTGTGTAGTCAGTGAACTAGGGGGACTAAGCCAGTTCCCTAAATGTTCTCTCGCAGCCCTGTTTAGGGAAGCTTTTAATGTTTGATGCATTACTGTATTTTGATATTTTGCTGGAAGCCGCCCAGAGTGGTTGGGGAAGCCCAGCCAGATGGGCGGGGTATAAATATACTATTATTATTATTATTATTATTATTATTATTATTATTATTATTAGCGTCTCCTTCCCAAAGCCTGGGAAGCTTGTGCCCAACTCAGGGAGGAAGTTGCAATGCTCACACGTGTAACATCGCCCTTGCAAGCCTCTAGCCTTAACTGTTCCCCTAAAAAACAACAAACCGCGGCACACCGCTGCCGCAAACAGCCCTGTGTGTGGTCAGCATCCCACAGCCGACGCAGGGCTTCTCGGCAGAACCTGGATGTGACCTTGCAGGGCAGTCTGGAGTGATGCAACTCCAGAGCCAAGAGCTGCCCACAAAATTTCCAGCTTCTTGAATCGGACACTCAGTTCCTGTTGCTATCATTTTTACTGCTACTGACACCTCCTGCACTAGCTCTCTTCCAGTCGTTTGCATCATGCTTCTCCTCATATTGCCCAAGCTAACATCCATCCCCACAAAAAAACGACCTTTCCTTCTTTGGCCTCTTCCAAGTGTCCCCTGGAAAATCTGCTGGAGCAGCCCCTTTCCTCCCTATCTCCCAAAGCCCAGCCTGGGTCCTCAAAGATGCTCTTGCCGGACACCTGTAGGTGAAGCTACTGATCGGCTTCCTCCGGGACTCTCTGAAGTTAAGCACAGCTCCTCATCAGACACTGAATGCATCAGGGCATCCAAGGGGGCAGGTTGGAGGGAGGGAGGTCACACAACAATGCCCCACGAATTCACTTGGCAAAACTGCTCGAAACCATTCAATCAGAAGTCTTCCTTTGTACATGGGGCATTGTTCCTCCCACATCAGAATCAACAGGGCCAGCAAGCAGGAGGATGTCGGGAGAGGGAGCATTGTGCAAAAAGGTCAAGCAAATTATTCGTTAGGGCCGAAGGGCTGACTCACAGGAATTGGTGTTTGGGAAGCTTTTAGTTTTATTTAAAAACAGATGAAGGGGAGGGGGATATGAGAGAGGTGCATAAAATTATGCAGTGTGTGGGGAGAAAGTGGATAGGCCAGGGGTCAGCAACCCAAGGCCCATGAGCCACAAGTGGCCCACGGGGGTCGTTTAACCGGCCCCTCAGTTCGCACCCGAACTGAGCCACTCGTTCGGTGAGCTCCCGCGCTGCGCTAAACCGGCGCAGGGACTCCCTTCTGCGGCGCCAGAAATCGCGTCTGTGCAGACACCAGAAATCACGGGCGCATGCGCACAATCCAGCCCACAGAGGGATCTCTGCTGGAGTGAACCGGCCCAGGCAAGGTAAACCTTGCCAACCCCTGGGAAAGGCAGAAGTTTGTCTCCCTCTCATAAAAACAACCCAACCTAACGAAGAAGAGATTCTCACAAGCACATGGTTAAACTCTGAACTGGCTTCCACAAGTGGATCAAACAAATCTGGGGGGTGGGGGGTGGGACTCTATGCTTGTCCAGATGGCTGCATGATCCCCTCCAGGATCAAAAGTGGCATGCCTCTGAATTTCAGCACTAGGGAGCAATAGCAGGAGAAGGCGATTGCCCTCATGCCCCGTTTGTGGGCTTCCCAGGGGAGGCATATAACAACTGAGAGAAGAGAACTGCTGAACTAGATGGACCTTTGATCTGACAAAGTAGGAGTGTTCTTATGAGCACATGAGGTGCTTTTCAGAAGCAAGCAAGGCATTTACATTCAAATTGGCTCTGGCTGGATAGTGATATAGAGGGATGGTAATAGAATGGGGAGATTGTGCTATAAAGGGCTTGAGATGCAACATAATAAGCCGTTGTTCCTTCATTACACCTCCCTTTCATGCGGTGCGCTGCTCATCTAAAATAGCCCCTCATATCAAAAGTCTGCCCCTCCCACCGCCACCAGAAACTAGTGTGTGGGCAAGGAAAACAAAGGAAACCCTGCTTTAATATTTGGATTGGGGAATTTTCCAGCAGGACTGGCAAGTAGTATAACTGTACCTTAATCGGTTTACGAAGGCCCCAGACTTTGGTTCTACTCTCACCTTACCCTTTGATCTATTACACCTTGATCTTTCTTGTACACACAACCTTGGACCACAGAAATATGCACAGAGATTCTGTATGTGGAGGGATTAATCCATAAGGCATTATTTGAAAGACCCTGCCTTCGGCTAAGGAAATCAGACTGGAACATTGCCTTCTAGCCTCAGCCCAGCAATTCTTACCTGTGGAAGGTTTGTTTACTTCCAAGAAGCACAGGTGTGTGTAACTTTATGTCAGCAACCTAATTATATACAGGTACATCACTTACTCTAAGAACTGCTTTACCCATTTTACAGGCAAGAATGACTTGGCAAACATGTTTGATAGCGGTTAGAAACCTAGGTCTAATGCTAACTGCAGGAACTGCATCGCAGAGATTTTTTTCCTCCCCAAAGAAGTAACTGCTTTTTGCAGCGACTCTTCGGCTTTTTAAAAAGTACACCAAAATTCCAAGGAGCAAGCAACAAACATGGCATTGTTGGGACAGGACTGCATCACCGCTCCGTAACCTATTCACAGTTTATGTACCACTTTCTCAGGAACCACCAAACATCTCAAAGCTGATTGATTCTTAGGTCACAGTTGCTCGCAGGTTAATGACACCAATTACTGCTCAACTGCTGACTGGACAATCTCTGCTGCACAGAATTGCCAGCCCTGGATCCTGCAAACCCCAAAACGGTGTCATTTCAAATAATAGCTTTGTCCTTTAGCTGCTCTTTCTCTTCCCTCCCGATCACCCATTCACTGACCCCAGTTCTCTACTGCCAGATCATTATTATTTTTTAGGAAGGCTGAACCAAAAAGCAGAGGCATCTGATGCACAGCTAAACACTACTGTAAATAGCACATGACAGTGTTGCTTTTGCAATTCCAATGCAAGTTGTTGGATATTGATCCAGACAGAGTCCAAAGGAGATACCCGGAGCAAAACAAAAATGTCTGGATGCAACAACTGCACCCGAGGTGGGTTTGCATGCACTGCAATAGAGAGGACTAGGAAAATATGAGTAGATTACAGAAGACAGAGTCTCTTTGGTTGAACTAAGAGAGTTGGTGACTGATCTAGACTGAATTTAGATCTGCAGGAATGGAAACTCTCCGTGTTGTTCAGTGTTATAACCTCCCCTGAGCCCTTAGGATAAAGTGAAAGTATTTAAAGCCACCCAGTGCACCACACAAACCACTCCCTAAACACTCTCGATCATGTTTATGCCGATTCTTTCCCTCTCGGTGAACCAATGTGTCCCAGCCCATCCATCTGCCAATACCACCCTGCACTGTCTCAAGGCCTAAATCTGTTTGTCCGGGCATCTGCATCTTCCACCAGGGCACCCCCAGCCCTGAACACACCCTGATGCGCCCTTTAGCTCTAAATACCACAACATCACTAAGCCCCTTCTCTTCTTGTTCTGACTGTCCATAAGCCTTAAAGCTGCACTGCAAATCCAGCCCACCGACCACCACCTGCTCCTCACTCCCACCCCACTTTTCTTCTCCGTAAGACCCAGCCCCCCCCCCCCCGCAGTTGCCAGCCACCCTGCTGGTTGCTAACGCATCCCCTCAGGCCTTCTTGCTTTCAGTCACCCGCCACCACCCCCCCCAGACTCACATGCTCCCTAGAAAGGTGTGGATAAGCGTCTCCAACCATAACACTTATTGCTGGAAGCTACCTTGGGGTCCTGCACATCAGAAAGGCGAAAAATAAACAGGGGAAACCACAGCGAAACCCACATCAAAACCCTAACCATTTCAACACACGTGCAGTTTCAATGGTCCTTTCAGCCCCCTCCTTCAGTTTACAGTCCCCAATTTCCAAGCCTTCCTTCCACTGTCCAAGACCAAAAAATCCCCTCCTATGGCTTTACAGATCCTCCAGGATGCTATGAGGGTGTTACAAAATTGTACGGTGCACACACACACAGCGGACACACACTCCACAGAAAACCAATCCTTCACTCTTCAGAATTTAGGAAATATTCCCTGAGAAAATTGCACTTTATTTTAGCACACAGAACAATCCCAAAAGCCATCTTGGCTCTCCTAATGACTGTAAATCAGGGGTAGGCAACCTAAGGCCCATGGGCCACAAGCGGCTCACAGGGGTTGTTTAACCTGCCCACGAGCTGCCCCCAAACTGAGCTGCCTGCTTGGCAAGTACCCACGCGCTGCATTAAACTGGTGCAGTGCGGTGCAGGGACTCGCTTCCGCGGTGCCAGAAGTTGCGTCTGCACATGCACAGATGCCGGAAATTGCGTGTGCGCAGATGCAGACGCCGGAAATCGCAGGCACACGTGCTATCTTAAGGGCATGTTTTCTGCATGAATAGGGTAGGCCTGTGACCTCGATTGGAGAACTAAGGGATCTACCACCTCAAAAGGAATGGCCAGGCTGGCCAGGTAATTCAATAAGCAAGCATTATCTTGACAGACAGGAGACAAGCCATACAGTGGTACCTCGGGTTAAGTACTTAATTCGTTCTGGAGGTCTGTTCTTAACCTGAAACTGTTCTTAACCTGAAGCACCACTTTAGCTAATGGGGCCTCCCGCTGCGCCACTGCAGCATAATTTCTGTTCTCATCCTGAAGCAAAGTTCTTAATCCGAGGTACTATTTCTAGGTTAGCGGAGTCTGTAACCTGAAGCGTATGTAACCTGAAGCGTATGTAACCCAAGGTTACATACTGTACTCAAATTTCTGTTGTGGACCGCCTCTTTCTGTGGCATATGAATGATGCTTTTTGGGTGGTCTTTGGTGAAGCGGGTTGGGCAATTTCAAAGGTCTTTAAAGGTTCTTGCACACCTTTGCTCTGGGTTCTCACCTCCATGCAGGGTGGGGGTGGGGGGCCTCTGTTGCAACAGAAAAATAAAGACCTGACTTGCTTTCACTGGATCCTGCCTCTATCCATTCTTCTCTGACCAATCACGGACTTAAGGAACACCAAGACACCTGATGGGGAATTGGGCTGTAGAAGCCAACTCCACATTTTTCTATAGCAAGCAGGTGACTGCAGCCCATCTGAAGTGTCAGTACCTCTCTCCCTATTCCCTTCTCAACAGCCACCATCCCAAGCCCTCTCTTCCCTATTTCTTTTCATATTTCCATCTCCCCATCCCACTCCTACATTGTTGTTGTTGTTGTTTAGTCGTGTCAGACTCTTCGTGACCCCCTGGACCAGAGCACGCCAGGCACTCCTGTCTTCCACTGCCTCCCGCGGTTTGGTCAGACTCATGTTACTAGCTTCCAGAACACTGTCCCACCATCTCGTCCTCTGTCGTCCCCTTCTCCTTCTGCCCTCCATCTTTCCCAAGATCAGGGTCTTTTCCAGGGAGTCTTCTCTTCTCATGAGGTGGCCAAAGTCTTGGAGCCTCAGCTTCAGGATCTGTCCTTCCAGTGAGCGCTCAGGGCTGATTTCCTTCAGAATGGAGAGGTTTGATCTTCTTGCAGTCCATGGGACTCTCAAGAGTCTCCTCCAGCACCAGAATTCAAAAGCATCAATTCTTCGGCGATCAGCCTTCTTTATGGTCCAGCTTTCACTTCCATACATCACTACTGGGAAAACCCCTCCTACACAGTTCCTGCCAAGTCCCATCTTCCAAGCCCCTCGCTTCCCATTTCTTTCTCAAGTTCCAACTCCTGCTCCTCATATTCTCTGTCCAGCCTCTCCCTTGCCTTTCTTCAGCCTCCAGCCCCCCTCCATACCTCTTCCTCTAAGCCCCCAAACCGCCCTGCCCCAGCGCTGCTGGATTTCCACCACCACTCCAAACATGAGCCCCTCCTCTTCAAAGTAAGAGGGGGCAAACAAGTCCCTTCTCTCCACAACAGCCCTTTCACACACTAGACCAGCCCTCCTCCCACAACTTTTCTTACTAATCAGCCTCCTAAGGTGCCACTAAACTATTCTAAAAAAACAAAACTCGAGCAGATCCATTTCAATCAATGAAAATGTACCAAGTTAGGCCCTTCAGTCTCCACTGACCAACCCTAAAAAAGATTAAAAACTTATAATTTGAACGCCACCCAAAGGGAAGCAGGCCATGGTTGCAATCTGTCTTGGGGAACAGGAGCAGTAGGTGCAACTGTTGGGGTTGTTCCCCACTCCACTCTCTGTGGTGGTGGGAAGTCGTTCAGCCCTCCAGATTTGGAATAAACTACAACTCCCATCACCACTGGGCAGTTGCATGGGCCCGGGAGCTGCTGGGAGTTGGGAGTCCGACAACTTTTCCCTGCTATGTACTATGCACTTGAGTCTAGACCAGTGTTTCCCAAACTTGGGTCTCCTGCTGTTTTTTTCCCCAGCCTACAATTCCCATCATCCCTGACCACTGGTCTTGCTAGCTAGGGATGATGGGTGTTGTAGTCCAAAAACAGAAGACCCAAGTTTGGGAAACACTGGTCTAGGCACTGTTGTTTTGGTGGCGATGTGGCGAATTTGTTCCACGTTTACTGAGTTGTTGATTTCTGCCCCCTTTGGGAGGTCTTGTAAACAGCCCCTCCCCCACACCTGTTTTGCATTTTCGTAAGCTGATGCTTGTTGTAATCCGCTTTGGGCACAGCTAACTGCGGGAAGAAGGGACGCGGGTGGTGCTGTGGGTTAAACCACTGAGCCTCGGACTTGCCGATCAGAAGGTCGGCGGTTCAAATCCCCGCGACGGGGTGAGCTCCCGTTGCTCAGTCCCTGGTCCTGCCAACCTAGCAGTTCGAAAGCACATCAAAGAGCAAGTAGATAAATAGGTACCACTCCGGCAGGAAGGTAAACAGCATTTCCGTGCACTGCTCTGGTTCGCCAGAAGCAGCTTAATCCTGCTGGCCACATGACCCGGAAGCTGTACGCCGCCTCCCCTGGCCAGTAAAGCAAGATGAGCGCCGCAACCCCAGAGTCAACCACAACTGGACCTAATGGTCAGGGGTCACTTTACTTTACCTTAACTGCAAGAAGGCATCGTATAAATAAACCAAACCAATCAATCAACCAACCAACCAACCAACCAAGCACTTCCTTTGGCAAGTGCCCCCTCCCTCCTTGGAAAAAAACGCAACACACCTCAGAGCCCCCCAAGCCCCTCCCCCTGCTTCAAGGAGGCAAACTCCACCCCTTTGGAACCAGGGCAAGCTCCTCCCCTTTGGAACCCTGGGCTAACCCCTCCCCTTTGCAACCCGAGGCAAGCTCCTCCCCTTTGGAATCCTGGGCTAACCCCTCCCTTTTGGAACCCTGGGCAAGCTCCTCCCCTTTGCAACCCGAGGCAAGCTCCTCCCCTTCGGAACCCGGGGCAAGCTCCTCCCCTTTGGAATCCTGGGCTAACCCCTCCCCTTTGCAACCCGAGGCAAGCTCCTCCCCTTCGGAACCCGGGGCAAGCTCCTCCCCTTTGGAACCCTGGGCTAACCCCTCCCCTTTGCAACCCGAGGCAAGCTCCTCCCCTTTGGAACCCTGGGCTAACCCCTCCCCTTTGCAACCCGAGGCAAGCTCCTCCCCTTCGGAATCCTGGGCTAACCCCTCCCTTTTGGAACCCTGGGCAAGCTCCTCCCCTTTCGAAACCGGGGCAAGCTCCTCCCCCTCTTCGAACGCGGGGGGCAAGCCCCGCCTCCTCCGGGTAGGGGCGGGGCTTCGCCGCCCCCCTCCCAGCCAGGCGCCCCCCCCCCGCACCATCGTCATCCGCTCCTTCCCCCGCTCTTCTCACCTTTGAATAGATAGTCGTACTCGTCGTCGCGGGTTCCCATGGCGACGCCGCTCCCGCTCGCTTCTTCTCCTTCTCCTTCTTCTCCCTCGCGCCCTCGGCGGGTCCCTCCCCGGTTTCCGTCCCGCTCGCGGAAGGCGGGCGGAGGAGGAGGAGGAGGAAGAGGCCGGACTAGGCCAGGCCAAAGCCGGGCCGACTCCCTCTCCCCTGACAGGCACCGAGGCAGGCGGAGGGCGGGGCCCGCTCTGAGAGGGGCGGGCGGGGAAAGGGAGGAGCCTAAACAAAAAAGCGAGAGGGAGTTAGACAGGCAGCGGTCTGCGCTTATCAAGAGCCAGGAGAGGCAGCCCGCCTCCGGAGGCGGGCCTCAACGGCCGCCCTCGCGCACCGGCGCAGCCAATGAAAGCCGGGGGAAGGAAGGGCGCGGGCCAGTGAGAGAGGGAGGGAGGCGGGATGTCGTGGTTGGCGGTTGGGGTTTGGCTCTGGGTTGTTGTTTTTTTTGGCGGGGCTTCAGGGATGAGGGTTCAAAAAAAAAAGAAATAGCCTGGAGGGGGGGAGGGGCTTTGCTGGCCCCGGAGGGGAAATGGCGCCTCCAGTTTTTCCTCACAGCTGCTGCCTTTTTCTTTTTGGGTGTGTGTGTGTGTGTGTGTGTATATATATATATATATATATATCAAATATTTCGATATTATGTGTGTGTATATATATATATATGTGTGTGTGTGTGTGTGTATATATATATATATACACACACACACACACCACACACACATATACTGTATAACACACACACACACATATATATACATAATATCAAAATATTTGATATATATATATATATATACACACAACTTAAAAAAATTGTGTGTGCGCACGTATATATATATATATATGTTTCTGTGTGTATACATATTTGTGTGTTATATATATATATATATATATATATAAAGATATATATAGATATGTATATGTGTGTGTGTATATATATATATATATATACACACACACACCACACACACATATACACATATACTGTATAACACACACACACATATATACATATACATAATATCAAAATATTTTATATATATATATATATATATATACACATATACACAACTTAAAAAAATTGTGTGTGCGCACGTATATATATATGTTTCTGTGTGTGTATACATATATGTGTTTTATATATATATAGATAGATAGATAGATAGATATATAAAGATATATATAGATATGTATATGTATATATGTGTGTGTGTATCTATATATATATATATATATATATATATACACACACACGCGCGCACACAAATTTTTTAAGTTTGGCATCACTGAGGGGCAGTATTTCAATATGATTAGGTAAAAGAGATTACTCCTAAGCATTTTTTAAGGGGGGGGGAAGCACTGTGTATATGTGTGTGTGTGTGTGTATATATGGGTATATATATATATTTATAATATATATGGATATATATATATATATATATATATAGGGGTCCCTTTACCCGTAAGTACCATCTGTACATCATTTTCATAACATTTTCTTCAAGTGCACTGTATGCAGTAAAATTGATACCTTCCTTCCACAACCTTTCCCAGGATTCTAACTGTATATTATATGCAAAATCTTTCCAGCTCTACGATCCTTTGATTTTATATATATATATATATATATATATATATATAAACACACACACACACAGATACACAGGCAGGTTCTGCCATCCAAACGCTCATTGCGAGAAAATTATCACTTACCCAAACACGAGGAATCCGTACCCAAACCTCGCTTATACACCCTGCAGATTCAGATATCCAAACAGCTGGACCTGCATTTAGTGCTGCAAACAAATGAACCACCTTAAACAAGCCTTACTCCCCCCCCCCACCCGAATTCTTTGTCTGCCTTTTGCAAAGTTTCAGAGGGTTTTTCCTGGGGTGGTTGTAGTGTGTGTGTTTTTTGTCGTTTTGGGGTCAAAATTCCATGGTCAGGAACGCATTAGAAATTTCTCCATATGAATCAATGGAAGTCATTGACTCGTTATGCAAGCTCTCGCCTAGCAAACGATTTCCTGAGAACGCCTTGCGATCCCATCCACATGCACCACCCAGTGCAAGCGTTTCCTGCCAACTTTTCTGGCTAAACAAAGCAAATTAAAGCATACTTTGAAACACTTAAGTAAATAAACCATTAAAAGAATGCTTTATGATACTGGAATCATTAAAAAAAAAAAATTGTCTATATACGGATGGTGCACAGCATATAATAAAAACACTTAAAAAAAACGAAGATACCCATGAAATTACATTTAGGAAAGTGTAGCCTTAGAAACGGTTGACGCTAAACAGAAAATGAAAACCATACCAAGGGTATTTAATCACAACCTAAAACACTCCGGGGGTGGATCATGTGTCTCATGAGGAATAAAAAAGTCACAACCAGTCACTGAAATGTAACTGCGTGTTTGTTTGTTTATTACATAGTTTTTTCTACCCCTGTCCTTCCTTCAAAGACAGGAAGGAGCCCAAAGCGGCTCGCAACATTGGATTAAAATTGGAGGGTCTGGAGGCGGTTGGAGGATGGATGGCGGCTAACAGACTGAGGTTGAATCCCGATAAGACAGAAGTACTGTTTTGGGGGGACAGGAGGTGGGCAGGTGTGGGGGACTCCCTGGTCCTGAATGGGGTAACTATGCCCCTGAAGGACCAGATGTGCAGCCTGGGAGTCACTCTGGGCTCACAGCTGTCCATGGAGGCGCAGGTCAATTCTGTGTCCAGGGCAGCTGTTTACCAGCTCCATCTGGTATGTAGGCTGAGACCCTACCTGCCTGCAGACTGTCTCGCCAGAGTGGTGCATGCTCTGGTTATCTCTCACTTGGACTACTGCAACGCGCTCTACGTGGGGCTACCTTTGAAGGTGACTCAGAAACTGCAATTAATTCAGAACGCGGCAGCTAGATGGTTGACTGGGAGCGGCCGAGACCATATAACACCGGTCTTGAAAGACCTACATTGGTTCCCAGTACGTTTCACAATTCAAAGTGTTGGTGCTGACCTTTAAAGCCCTAAACGGCTCAGTATACCTGAAGGAGCGTCTCCACCCCCATCGTGGTGGCCAAAGTCTTGGAGCCTCAGCTTCAGGATCTGTCTTTCCAATGAGCACTCAGGGCTGATTTCCTTCAGAATGGAGAGGTTTGATCTTCTTCTTGCTGTCCATGGGACTCTCAAGCGTCTCCTCCAGCACAAGAATTCAAGAGCATCAATTCTTTGGCGATCAGCCTTCTTTATGGTCCAGCTCTATAAATTAAATGTTCATAAATGTTCAAGGCAAACACATACATAAGTATACAGTCATACCTCGGGTTACAGCCGCTTCAGGTTGGGTTTTTTTGGGTTATGGGCCGCCAAAACCCGGAAGTACTGGAACGGGTTACTTCTGGGTTTCAGCGGTTGCGCATGCGCAGAAGTGCTAAATCACGCTTTGCGCATGCTCAGAAGTGCCGAATCGCAACCCGTGCGTTGCGAACCCTGTGGGTTGCGAACATGCATCCCTCATGGATCACGTTCGCAACCCAAGCGTCCACTGTATAAACCATGTGTCTGAAATAGTACAGGAGAGCAATCCCGAAGCCATTTTGACTCTCCCAATGACCTCAAATACTCCTCTGCAGTAAGGGGGGCAAATGCGGAAAGCCTTCCCATTGTCTTTTTGCTTTTGCAAATCTCAAGGGCGTATTTGTGTATGGATAGGGTGAGCCTGTGACCTGGACTCAGAAACTGAAGTATTAACCATCACAAAAGAATGGCCAGGCTGCCCAGGTAAAGCAATCAGTGACCATTAACAGGTATCCTGGCAGGCAGGATTTCTGCCGGAGACCTCCTCCTTCTGTGATGTATGTATGATGTTTTAGGGGGGTGGCCTTGGGATACAGGATGGGCAATTTCAAAAATCTATATAAGGGCTTGCGCACCATTGTTTGGGGTTCTCCTCCCGCCTGCATGGGGAGAGTGGGGAATCTGTTGCAACAGTAAATAAAGATCAGGCTTACTAGCCGCTTTGCTTTTCAATATACTCTGGTTGGCCTCTGTTATTTTCTCCTACCGATAGAGAGCCCACCTAACAACTCTATACAGTGGTACCTCGGGTTACATACCCTTCAGGTTACAGACTCCACTAACCCAGAAATAGTGCTTCAGGTTGAGAACTTTGCTTCAGGATGAGAACAGAAATCGTGCTCTGGCGGCACGGCGGCAGCAGGAGGCCCCATTAGCTAAAGTGGTGCGTCAGGTTAAGAACAGTTTCAGGTTAAGTACGGACCTCCAGAACGAATTAAATACTTAACCCGAGGTACCACTGCACAGTGGTACCTCGGGTTACAGACGCTTTGGGTTACAGACTCCGCTAACCCAGAAATAGTACCTCGGGTTAAGAACTTTGCTTCGGGATGAGAAAAGAAAATGAGGCGAGGTGGTGCGGCAGTAGCTAAAGTGGTGCTTCAGGTTAAGAACAGTTTCAGGTTAAGAACAGACCTCTGGAATGAATTAAGTATGTAACCAGAGGTACCACTGTACACTACAGGTTCCGGAATACCCCATAAGGGAAAGGGAGCAGTTTTTCTTATAACAGCAAGATTAACCACTAGCACAGCCTGCAAGCCAGGAATAAGCAGCAAGCAGTTCTGATACTAAGTGGTGGTGCTAATTCACCACTTAAAAGCACTTTGGAGCTTTGGACTTTGCAACCTACGGATTGGTACACTGCCAGGCGGCTGTCTAAGAAGAAGGGGGCACACTGCCAACATAGCTGGCAATGCTTATATATGGCCCAGACCATTTTGCAAGAGGACAGCAAAGATACATGGTATACAGTAGCACCTTGGTTCTCAAACGCCTTGGTGTTCAAACAACTTGGAACCCAAACACTGCAAACCTGGAATTAAGTGTTCCGCTTTGCGAACATTTTTTGGAAGCTGAACATGCTCCGTTTTGAGTGCTGCGCTTCCAATTTGAGAGCCACACTTCTGTTTTGAGTGCCATGCTTCCCTTTTGAGTGTTACACTGAGGTCTGTCTGTTTTTGCTATTTATTTTGCGTTTTCGTTTTTGCGGCTTTTCCTTTGGTTTTTGTGACTGCGTGGAAACCAGTTCAACTACTGATTGATTGATTGATTGATTGATTGATTGTGTGGCTGCAGTACATTGTTTATTGCTTTCATTTTATGGATCAATGGCCTCGTTAGATAGTAAAATTCATGTCAAATTGCTCTTTTAGGGGTTGTTTTTCAAAGTCGGGTACGGATTAATCCATTTTGCATTACTTTCTATGGGAAAGCACGCCTTGGTTTTGGAACGGACCGCCAGAACGGATTAAGTCTGAGAACCAAGATACCACTGTATATGGCTGCAGTCACTCTGGCCTTAAAGCTGAACATCAACAGTATTTTGCAAAATGGATACTCTCAACAGAGATGTCCTTTCTCAATGCCACCAGGAGGAGCTCTAACATCTTTTAATTGACAGTTTCCAGATATTGTATAGCAGAGTTCCTTTAGCAATTCTTTAAAAAAAAACAAAAAACAATTCGTTCTTCTTTTTTCAAAAGATAGTCCGGCCCGCCTAGGACTTGCCAATCAGAAGGTCGGCGGTTCGAATCCCCGCGACGGGGTGAGCTCCCATTGCTGGGTCCCTGCTCCTACCCACCTAGCAGTTCAAAAGCACGTCAAAGTGCAAGTAGATAAATAGGTACCGCTCCGGCGGGAAGGTAAACGGCGTTTCTGTGCGCTGCTCTGGTTCACCAGAAGCGGCTTAGTCCTGCTGCCCACATGACCCGGAAGCTGTACGCCGGCTCCCTTGGCCAGTAAAGTGAGATGAGCGCCACAACCCCAGAGTCGGTCACAACTGGACCTAATGGTCAGGGGTCCCTTTACCTTTACAGTGGTACCTCAGGTTAAGTACTTATTTCGTTCTTGAGGTCCGTTCTTAACCTGAAACTGTTCTTAACCTGAAGCACCACTTTAGCTAATGGGGCCTCCCGCTGCCGCCGCACGATTTCTGTTCTCATCCTGAAGCAAAGTTCTTAACTTGAGGTACTATTTCTGGGTTAGCGGAGTCTGTAACCTGAAGCGTATGTAACCTGAAGCATATGTAACCCGAGGTACCACTGTATTATAAGGGCTTGCGCACCATTGCTCTGAGTTCCTCCTGCGTGTGGGGCGTGGGGACCCTGTTGCAACAGTTCCTTGACTAAAGATCAGGCTTACTAGCTGCTTTGCTTCTCAATATTCTCTGGTTGGCGTGTTATTTTCTCCTACTGACAGGGAACCCACTTAAGGACTCTATAAATTACCTCCGTAGGCCAGTGGCCAACAGTGGTTGGCTTCGCAGCCCGCAGCCCCAATCGTGGAAAAGTCCAGTGATTTCCTCCTAAGACATAAAACCCAATCTCCTTTGAGGAGATTCCAATGCAGACTTTGAGAGATGAGAGGAGGCCAGGATGACATTTCCCAGCTACTCAAAAGGGTCTTTATCTGCTTTTTATCAGCTTCGTGTTTTGTATTCCTCCCTAGCAAACAAACTCTGTTGAAAGTGCAACTGGGGAGCTTTCCCACCGCCGCCTTGAATCCAAAAATAACTTCTAGACGTGCCATTTTTAGCTGTTGTTTTTAAAACGGTTTCTGGACTCCCCATTCCCACCCCCAACTTAAAGGAATTTTGGTGTGTGTGTGTCACTTTAACTGATTATACAGATCCGAGCTAAAGTAAAGCGTTTTTTTAGTTTCACAGAATCCTAGAAGAGTTGGAAGGGGCACCTGGGTTCATCCAGTCCAACCCGCTGCAAGGCAGGAATCATAACTAAAGCATCCAGGTCAGATGTGTTATGTACTGAAGTTCTCACCCTGGCCACCAGGGGTATTGTGTATATAGTTTTCACACAGGTCAGTTAATTTAGGCTGGAAACCCTGGGGTGGTGTTGTTACAATGTTGACAGCCAGCTGCCTATAAAAGCAGGCCGGCTGAGCTTTCAGTTCATAGAATTGGAAGAGACCACAAGGGCCATCGAGTCCAACCCCCTGCCAAGCAGGAAACACCATCAGAGCACTCCTGACATATGGTTGTCAAGCCTCTGCTTAAAGACCTCCAAAGAAGGAGACTCCACCACACTCTTTGGCAGCAAATTCCACTGTCAAACAGCTCTTACTGTCAGGAAGTTCTTCCTAATGTTTAGGTGGAATCTTCTTTCTTGTAGTTTGGATCCATTGCTCCGTGTCCGCTTCTCTGGAGCAACAGAAAACAACCTTTCTCCCTCCTCTATGTGACATCCTTTTATATATTTGAACATGGCTATCATATCACCCCTTAACCTCCTCTTCTCCAGGCTAAACGTGCCCAGGTCCCTTAGCCGTTCCTCATAAGGCATCGTTTCCAGGCCTTTGACCATTTTGGTTGCCCTCCTCTGGACACGTTCCAGTTTGTCAGTGTCCTTCTTGAACTGTGGTGCCCAGAACTGGACACAGCACTCCAGGTGAGGTCTGACCAGAGCAGAATACAGTGGCACTATTACTTCCCTTGATCTAGATGCTATACTCCTATTGATGCAGCCCAGAATTGCATTGGCTTTTTTAGCTGCCGCGTCACACTGTTGGCTCATGTCAAGTTTGTGGTCAACCAAGACTCCTAGTTCAGTTCAGTTCCAGCTTACTATGAAGAACCACTTGGAGAAATCTCTGTGTCGTCTGCTTTGTCAACCCACTACTTAATACTGGCGACGAGGATGTGATTGGATGGAAATCAGAGCAAAGCCAGATTCGGACACTCACTGAGCTGAAACACTGAGCGAAATCACTGAACAGAGCCCAATTCAAAGCTGACCATTCTGGTGTGATAGGAATTTTGAGGTCTTAGATATATGGTAATGTTCATAACTGCACGTACGTAGATCAGTACTGGAAGACCGACCTGAAGCCATTTTGATTCCTAAACTGAGCAAATGTTTTCTCTGCAAGGTCAAACTGGAAAAGCCTCCCCACTGTCTTTTCCTTCACAAATCGCGTCTTAAGGGTATGTCTGTGTTTGAATAGGGTGTGAGCCTGTGACCTGGCCCAGGAAATAAGTATTTATCACTACAAAAGAATGGCCAGGCTCCTCAGGCAATCCAGTCAAGTAACCTGCCAGACAGGAGATAAACAACAACAGGAGAAAACAACATTCAAATTTCTGTTTTAGATCGCCTTTTCTGTGATGTAGGTGTGATGTATCTGAGGGGTGGTCTTAGGTTACACCCCTTCTGTGATGTATGTATGATGTTTCTGGGGGTGGTCTTGATCTACAGGGTGGCAATTTCAAAAGTCTTTATAAGACCTTGCACACCATTTTTCTGGGTCCCTCCTCTCTCCTGCAAGTGAGGAGAGCACCCTGTTGCAACAGATCAATAAAGGCCAAACCTATAGGCTGCTGTTTTGCTCCAAGTAATCCTGGTTGGTGTCGTTGTTTTTGTCCAAGGGAGCCCTCGGATTTTTCCGTTAACACTGGGTAGAGCACTGTGTTCCATCAATCGCCCACCATGTCGGCATTGGAACCATGGCTTCACTCGTGACTCTATTGCCATTAGCCCCAGCCTCTGAATCATGGGACTCATCTCTCGCTCGGTTCACCTGCTTCCTCCAAGCAAACGAGCTGACGGAAAGGTCACAGGAGCATAAGTGGGGCTTATTCCTCAGCCTCTGCGGGCCAGAGGTCTTTGAGATGGCCCGGGTTTTTGTTGTGCCACTTGCGCCACTAGCAGTCCAGGCAGCGCCTTGCCTGACCATCCGCTGAGTCCATTCGCGGCGGTTCCTTCGACAGCAGCGGAGCCAGGGAACTTGGGCTCAACGCCACATTTGGTCGCAGCAGAGTCGCAGCCAGAATTGGGCAAAACCTCCAAGGAAGGAGAGTCCACCACCTCCTGAGGGAGTCCCCCCCCCTCCATCACCACCCACAGGGCAAACCCACAGCCTTGCATGACAAGCAACCACAACACAACTGGTTCACAGGTTTTATTAAAAAGACACTTCACTGACCAAAGAGTCACACATTTAAAGTATAAAAAAAGAGAGAAATGAAGAGCAGAAATCAACTCTCCCCCGCCCTCCCCCGTCTTACTGGTGCCTCTTCCAAGGCAACGTTTATAAGTTATAACCACATCACTCACCGACGCTTCGTTTTAAAACCACAATAATAAAAAAGAGAGACCAGGATAAAAGCACTCTTAAAACCAACACGCCGACTAGCACAACTGCTATTATGTACAAGAACAAGCAGCTAAACACTGGAGCAAACTTGAGTCAATATGACTTAAAAAAAACGGACAAGGAAGGAATGGGGAAGGGGCGGTTGGACATGACAGCAACTGGGGAGGCTGGCTGGGCAGAAGTTTGTCCAGTTGTGTGTTCAGACCTTTAAACCTCCCCCTTAAATAAATTCAGACAAGACTCAAATTTTGGTTTGGTTTTTGGTAGAATTTAGGCCACAACTTTATTGATTACAGTAAGTGAGTGGTTGCATAGGCTCTGGTTCGACTATCTCCCTCCCATGCAGGTAGCGCTGACCCAGAGCTCTATCATAGGTCAGCCAAGGGTGAACACCTGGATAAGTGGAAAGCCAGGAACGGGCTAACTCCGCCACCCAAATGTCCCCCTGGACTCAGGCACGGGCACAACCCCTCTCAGGGGTTGACCAAACCATCGAGTCCCTGGTTTCCTTTAACGGAATACCCTTCACATAGGGATGGCGAGAGCGTTCTCCCATCCCTTTCACCTGAACCAGAGCCTATCCGCAACCTTACAAGTTGTGACGATTTGCTACGCGGCAGGGGAAACCCAAATGGCACCAGCCAATCAGCCAAGTGGGGAAAATTCCTGCCGTGTCCCTGTCCCAACGACAGACGACACACGACGGCATAGCAAGGTCAAGCGCAAAGCCCTAAAAGTAGGGAGAGGTGGGCGGATGTTCCGAATGCACACGCCAAAAGAAGAAGCTCTGGGTCACGTGCATGGGCATAAACAGGTCCCCTTGATCCATTTAACCTGCGTCCCATTGGCCTGATAAAACCCTGCAACAAGGGACCTACCAATTGGGTGTTGTGGCTATCCAATCATACCCACCCACAACACAGGGTTTGGTTGCCAGGTCTCACCGCAACACGTGCCCTCTTTAAGGGAGGACCGGATTTTGCAACGGGAGCAACGCCTCCTCCTTGGGCGAGGGAGAGGAGGTGCCGCCCTGCCTTTCTCCCCCAACCAGTGTCCCCCCAATGCCCTTCGCAGCGGCTCCATCCTTCTGAACCCTGTTCCAAGCAGTGAAGGACGGACCCAACCACAAGCTGCCACGAGGGACGCCTGCGGAGGGCGGTCCGATTTTAGGACGCCCCAAGGCTCAATCATGACTACATATTTCATCAGCCAAGGATATGCTGTTTGTACGCACAATCTGGACAATCACCAGCGAGCGTATCCTTGCTTTGTCCTCCCCACTTAAAAAATAAAATACCCAGCCTGTTGCTGAGAGCAGTGCCAGGCCTGGTAACCGTTTAAATTTCCCAGAATGCCCCAGAGAGATGCTACCGCAGGGGGCATTGTGGGAAACTCTCGGCAGCAGAGAGTCCTGCTGGCTACTGCCAGAAGCCCCTCCTTCTGTTTGGGACATTCCACGGGAGACAAAGGCCTTCCTCATTTTGAGGCGTAAGGAAGTGGGTATAAAGACACGTGGACGACAGGACAAATCTCTGCCGGAGCTAGCAAGAACCCCAATTTTATCACACGATGGCACTCAAGAAGACCAGATACCCAAGATTTCATCAACAGCTAACACCAGGCCTCAAAGATGCTGAACTGCCCTTTCTTGCCAACGCCCAACATGCCCATGAAATGAATCCTGATGCCGGTTCCTTTCCCACCCACCCAAGCGGTCCCCTGTGCCGCTCTTCCCAACGCGAAGACGACAGTCGTTGCTTTACACCCCCTCCCACCCCAACACTAAGTCTTGCAAAAGGAAGGCTTTCAACTGGAAGCCAATAGAGACACCCCACAAATCGTCCCGGACAGGAGCGACGGGCTGCAGCTGTATTTTGGCAGAAGGCAGGAATACGAAGGGCCACCCAGACTCTCTCCTGCGACCTCCCGGGCATTTAGGATGGCAGGCCCATCTCCGCAGGCCGGATCTTCATAGTGGTGGACTTCAGAGGGTAATAGCGCCCTCTCCATGTCTTCCAAAAGATGCCTTGCTTTCTCTCGTGCCTCTGGCGTGGGATGGAGCGGAAGTATTTTCCGTTCAGGTTCACGTGGCCACAACTGCTGAACCACCAGCCTCCTTTGGAGCAAAAAGAAACAGAAAGGGCAGGCATCAGCCGAGGGCCTTTCCACAGAACAATGGATTTCATTACTTGGAAAATGCTTCAAAAATGGCAGTTCTTGAGCTCCAATTCTGAGCAGCACTGTGGCAAGGGAGTACGTCCCAATGAACACAGCATGGTTTGCTTGCTTCCATGGCAAACATGCTTAGGTGTATCTGAAGAAGTGTGCATGCACAAAAAAGCTCATACCGATAACAAACTTAGTTGGTCTCTAAGGTGCTACTGGAAGGAATTTTTTTTTATTTTGTTTCAGCTATGCTTAGGTTTGTGTGGCTAAATGAATTTGGTGCTCGGAGTGCGATGGCATGAATCTGATTAGAAGCATAGAATGACGGTAATCAAAATTTGCATGTATATTTAAATCTGTATGTATACATTTTTTTGGAAAATATTTAAATTAAATTAAATAAAGGAAACAATCAAGAGTCCTTTTTGTTGGGGATAATTCAAGAGGGAAATTCCCAGGTGTCAAAAAGGACTATTTATGTATGTTGCGGGTGGCGCTGTGGCTTAAACCTCAGAGCCTAGGACTTGCTGATCAGAAGGTCGGCAGTTCGAATTAGGTCCAGTCGTGGGCGACTCTGGGGTTACGGCACTCATCTTGCTTTACTGGCCGAGGGAACCGGCGTACAGCTTCCGGGTCATGTGGCCAGCAGGACTAAGCCGCTTCTGGCAAACCAGAGCAGCTCACAGAAACGCCATTTACCTTCCCGCCAGAGCGGTACCTATTTATCTACTTGCACTTTGTGACGTGCTTTCGAACTGCTAGGTTGGCAGGAGCAGGGACTGAGCAACGGGAGCTCACCCCGTCGCGGGGATTTGAACCGAATGGTTTAGTTCATTTTAAATATGCAGGGATGTATGGTATGCAAAATGAACCACAGAAAGATAAAACCTTTAAATAAAATAAAATAAAGGATACAATCAAGAGTCCTTTTAGTTGGGGATAGTGAAGACGGAAATTCCCAGGTGTCAAAAAGGGTTATGGAAAGAGAAGAAGGGAAGTCTTTGATATTTTAAGGCAGGCATAGGCAAACTCGGCCCTCCAGATGTTTTGGGACTACAATTCCCATCATCCCTGACCACTGGTCCTGTTAGCAAAGGATAATGGGAGTTGTAGTCCCAAAACATCTGGAGGGCCGAGTTTGCCTATGCCTGTTTTAAGGTGGTTTAAATGGATGTTTTAAAATGCTAAAAAGAAAATTGAATAAAGATTATAGAAAAGGGAAAAAAATAAAAATTAAAATCAGGACTGACCTGAGAGGTGTTTGGCGCAGTTGGCATCCCCCTTGAGGTCATGGTCCTGATCTCGTGTGGAAAAGGGCAGCTGTGGGAAGTCGCCCATGGCGTTCTCCAGCTGCCCGAGAATAGGGCCCAGGAGACTGAGTGTATAAGCCGTGTCCTCTCCGCCCAGGCTGAAAAGGAACTGGATCCTCTCCGAGCTGCCCTCCCAGTCCTGAAGTTCGATCGAGAGGTGGAACCGCCCGTCTTTCGTGATCTGGTGAACCTTTTCCAAGCCCAGCCAAAAGTCGCCTGAAAGAGAACGGCCAAAGAAACAAACAAACGGAAAAAAAATAAATATCCTGTCAGGGCCCACCAGCAGAAGATATCAATCAATCAATCAATCAATCAATCAATCAATCAATCAATCAATCTATCTATCTTCATTCCGGTCCAGAGATCCAACAAGTCATTACAAAGCAATACACAATTCATACAGCCTACCTCCAGGTTAAACAAGCATTTTGTTCAGAATATAGGGATCATTGGTTCTTGCAACCACCGATAAAAACTTCACCACTGCTAATGTTCTAGCGTTTGTCCGGTCTTCCAATAGGAACCTGACATAGCGAGCCTCTGATTTTCCCGGGAAAGGTACCAGCGAGGGTAATATCAGTTCAGCCCTGGCTTGCTCATATTTTGCACAGTGCAGCAAAATATGTTTTATGGAATCGATGTCTTGAGCACACGAGCAAAGTCTGTCCTGGTAGGGAACTCCTCTCAACCTGCCAGCCAACACTGCAGAAGGAAAGACGTTTAGTCTGGCTTTGGTGAAAAGCCTTCGATAGTTTGGTACTGTCAGGTTTTTAATGTAAGGTGTTAACTTAAAGACATGCCCATATCGTACTCCTACTGCCAGCGGACTACAGACTGCGTGTGATCAAGATCGTACTTCACTGTGTGCATTATCCCATAATCTTTGCTTTAACGTCTTTAGGGCGCCTTCATAGCCCAGGTAATACAGTTGGGGGGGGGGGTGACAGACCAATAGAGGTGGCTTTTCTAGCCATGGTTTTCTGCCATTTGCTGACAAACTCCTCATTGGTCAGGTGTTGGTAGAAACCCTTCCCTAAATCAAACACTGAAATCCTGATGTGCAGAAGATATAGCCGTACCTTGAAAGTCAAACGGAATCCGTTCCGGAAGTCCGTCCAACTTCCAAAATGTTTGGAAACCAAGGCGCGGCTTCCTATTGGCTGCAGGAAGCTCCTGCAGCCAATCGGAAGCCGCGCTGGATGTTCGGGTTCCAAAGAACGTTCACAGACCGGAACAATCACTTCCGGGTTTGCGGCGTTCAGGAGCCAAAACGTCCGAGTTCCGGGGTGTTTGGGATCCAAGGTACGACTCTACACAGGAGACAGGTCTCGACCTCTAGGAGCTTACAATGTCACTTCAGATTATGGGTTCGGAGAAAAGCAAATTAGCCATTAGAGAGCGGGATCTGAGACAAGGGCGACCCAGCACCATTCAGGGATGAGACTCCCTGGCCCCAATTTTTCAGCCTAGCCTACCTCACAGGGCTGTTGTGTGACACTTATGGCACTCAGTGATAACATGTGTCGAAGTTAACGAGAGACCTATCCACTCACAGCTGACAAAAAAGCATCGCTCATATACTCTGTAAAGAATGAAAGTTTTACTGTTTCTCTCACCCACCCCTTCTTCTCTATTTTCCTTCCTCCTCATGAGGAACATGTCTCACACTGATAATAATAATAATATTTATACCCCACCCACCCATCTGGGACGCGGGTGGGCTGTGGGTTAAACTACAGAGCCTAGGACTTGCCGATCAGAAGGTCGATAGTTTGAATCCCCGTGACGGGGTGAGCTCCCGTTGCTCGGTCCCTGCTCCTGCCAACCTAGCAGTTCGAAAGCACATCAAAGTGCAAGTAGATCAGTAGGTACCTTCTGATCGGCAAGTCCTAGGCCCTATATCCTACACATGAGCAGGTAGCAATTTTAAAAAATTAAAAAATAATAAAAGGGGGTGGGAGCAAGCAGCAGAAACCTACCGCTCATATTCCCAAATCCATTTCTATAGGGTTCCCACAGCTGGTCAAAATCAACAGAACCATCCAGTCGCCTCTGAATCACCGTCCAGCCTCCACCATCTGCAAAATAAAAAGGAGGGGAAATTTCAATCAGCCTGCAGACATCTGGCTTTTGCCCCCAGCCCCCCTCACCCCACCAAAACACCCACACCCACTGGTGTGTTGCTTTGATCTGTAAGCTTTTTCATATGATTTTTGTGTGTGCAACATGTTTTAGTACCTTGAACACACACACACAGTGAACTAGGACTGGGGAGAAAGACAGCCACTGTAGCTGCAAAAACGTTTCGCCTCCCAGTTTGAGAAATGCAGGGAAACGAAGTCACGGCCCTCGCAACCCAACCAAACCTCTACCTTTACCCTTCCAGATCAATCTGTGATCTCCAGGATCAGATGATACCAGAACCCAAAGACATCTGACCAGCAAACCGGCAGGAATGGGCCACAGAATCATAAAATAGTAGAGTTGGAAGTCGAACTCTCTGCAATGCAGGAATCTTTCATCCAACGTGCGACTCAAACCACAAGCATGAGATGAAGAGTCTCACATTCCACCAACTGACCTATCCCAGGATTTTGATTTCTCAACTTCAGTTTCTCATTTTCCAGAATAGTTGGATTTTGGGGCACTCCCATCACATGTGGAGGTATGTGCCTGTGGAGGTGCACCCTCTCCAGCATTTTGGTGAGGTTCCTGGGCGTATTAGCGCTAGTTTTCTTGGTGTTAGGTACCACCTGTAGGTGAGTTTCAGAGTGAAGTTTATCATTTTCCCAATGTGAAATTTGCTCCTTCAGTTTTGCAATTTCTTTCTTTCTTTCTTTTTAAGTTGTGAAAATTCATTGGCACCTGAGTGCAATTTTCCCCCAATACGGCCAGGGGTCAGCAAACTTTTTCAGCAGGGAGCCAGTCCACTGTCCCTCAGACTTTGTGGGGGGCCAGACTATATTTTTTTGGGGGGAATGAACGAATTCCTATGCCCCACAAATAACCCAGAGATGCATTTTAAATCAAAGCGCACATTCTACTCATGTAAAAACACGCCGATTCCCGGACCGTCCACGGGCCGGATTTAGAAGGCGATTGGGCTGGATCCGGCCCCTGGGCCTTAGTTTGCCTACTCATGTACAGACATTTGTATGCAACTTTGCTTGATAAATGCATATTTTTTTGCAGGACAATTTTCCTAATGTGACACAGTGTGTGTGTGTGTGTGTGTGTGTGTGTGTGTGTTATTTTCACTCCCATATGCACTCCCATGCACACGTCTACTGAAGCACGTTAATTTTTGGACGCAATACTTGGCTGGAGAATCGCATTAGAAAACTCAGAACAGGGCAGGTTTTCAGAGGGCTGTGTTACGGTTCGCAGGCTGTTTTGTCAAGTGAGAACCAGGTTAAAAAGGTAAAGGGACCCCTGACCACTAGGTCCAGTCATGACCGACTCTGGGGTTGCGCGCTCATCTAGCTCTATAGGCCGAGGGACCTGGCGTACAGCTTCCGGGTCATGTGGCCGGCATGACTAAGTTGCTTCTGGCGAACCAGAGCAGTGCACGGAAACGCCGTTTACCTTCCCGCCGGAGTGGTACCTATTTATCTACTTGCACTTTTGACGTGCTTTCGAACTGCTAGGTTTGCAGGAGCAGGGACTGAGCAACGGGAGCTCACCCCGTCATGAGGATTCGAACCACCAACCTTCTGATCGGCAAGTCCTAGGCTCTGTGGTTTAACCCACAGCGCCACCCGCATCCCAGAACCAGGTTAAGAAAACCTTAAATGCAAACTGTATCAAATTTCTCTCCCGCTTCTATAAACCTCGCATATTTACCTGAAGTCATGTCACAGAAGACTTCAAAAACCTGGGAGCCAGGGGGCTGGATCTGGAAAACACCGCTGGTTTGTTCCCCTTCCAGAAACAGCTGGTGGCAGCTTGCTGGGAACTCTGCAGATTGAAGAAGCAAAAGCCATTTTAGCATCCTAGAACAAGCATTGATTTGATCGGCCTTATTAAAGTTTTGCCGTGAATACTGATTATTAACACCGAGACCACATAACACCGGTCCTGAAAGACCTACATTGGCTCCCAGTACGTTTCCGGGCACAATTCAAAGTGTTGGTGCTGACCTTGAAAGCCTTAAACGGCCTCGGCCCTGTATCCCTGAAGGAGCATCTCCACCCCCATTGTCCAGCCCGGACACCAGGGTACAGCTCTGAGGGCCTTCTGGCGGTTCCCTCACTGCAAGAAGCGAGGTTACAGGGAACCAGGCAGAGGGCCTTCTCGGTGGTGGCACCCGCCCTGTGGATGTCAAGGAAATAAACAACTATCTGACTTTTAGAAGACATCTGAAGGCAGCCCTGTTTAGGGAAACTTTTAATATTTGATGAATTATTATATTTTGCTGGAAGCCGCCCAGAGCGGCTGGGGAAACCCAGCCAGATAGGCGAGGTAGAAATAATAAAATATTATTATTATTTTATTAATTAATTAACTGTACAGCTATTTTCTTCCTCCTGCTTTGACCATGTTATTTTGAGGAAGTTTGTGTGTTTACTGAAAATAATCTACGGGCTTTATCCAATATTAGTCAACGCTGAAATTCACAGACACGACTTGCTTGGGGGGCGCAGAGTGGCTGAGCCAACCCAGTCAGATGGGGGTGTGTGTTTACAATTGAATTAATTAATTACTATTCCCAGCAACTTCAGTGGCTCTGCTCCACAGTTGACGTAGCTGCAGACAGCCCACCATACACAATACTATTATTTAATAAAAGTCAAGAATAATTTCCAGGATGATTTGCACAGTTGTATTTATGGAACATTGCACAAAACACTGCTTGGTGGTCTTGCAGCTTTTGTTAACTAAATACAGACTTAAAAGGCAACAAAATAACAAGCCAACGTCAAACTACAGGACTGAAAACAATGGTTTCAGATCATTAGCTTGCACAACATTTTTACTGTGTCCTACTCAGAGGTAAGCCCTATTGAATCCAACAGCACCCTCTTTTTTCTTCTTCCGCATTTCTGTTTTAAAACTATCTATAATGTGGTTTTCGGAAAAACCCCGAAGATCATGGCCACTGGTCCCATCACCTCCTGGCAAATAGAAGGGGAAGAAATGGAGGCAGTGAGAGATTTTACTTTCTTGGGCTCCATGATCACTGCAGATAGTGACAGCAGTCACGAAATTAAAAGACGCCTGCTTCTTGGGAGAAAAGCTATGACAAACCTAGACAGCATCTTAAAAAGCAGAGACATCACCTTGCCAACAAAGGTCCGTATAGTTAAAGCTCTGGTTTTCCCGGTAGTGATGTATGGAAGTGAGAGCTGGACCATAAAGAAGGCTGATCGCCGAAGAATGGATGCTTTTGAATTCTGGTGCTGGAGGAGACTCTTGAGAGTCCCATGGACTGCAAGAAGATCAAACCTCTCCATTCTGAAGGAAATCAGCCCTGAGTGCTCACTGGAAGGACAGATCGTGAAGCTGAGGCTCCAAGACTTTGGCCACCTCATGAGAAGAGAAGACTCCCTGGAAAAGACCCTGATGTTGGGAAGGATGGAGGGCACAAGGAGAAGGGGACGACAGAGGACGAGATGGTGGGACAGTGTTCTCGAAGCTACCAGCATGAGTTTGACCAAACTGCGGGAGGCAGTGGAAGACAGGAGTGCCTGGCGTGCTCTAGTCCAGGGGGTCACGAAGAGTCAGACACGACTAAACGACTAAACAACAACAATAATGTGGTTTTGCCGTCTCTCGCATTCCTGCGTTACTGTGTTTTATAGATTGCAAAATGCGAAGCTCCTCAATAAATAAAGCCCTAACTGCTGGCCGTGTTGAGGGTCACAGATGTTCGCCATGCTTGCAGGCAAAAAGGTCCACTGGTAGACTATTAACTTGAAGATGAATCCAATGTTTAAAAAGGGGGAGGAAAGAGGAATCAAGAGCAGGCAGCAACCGCAACAGGACCCTGCGGGATGCGGCCACCACGTGAACACGGAACGCCACTAGGACTTTGCCCAAGCTACCCTCAGCCAAATGTCAGCCTGACATTAACAACTGCAGGGCCGAAGTTGCAGACAGCAGCTGGCAGGCAGCAAAAGCGTGGAGGGGGAACTGTGTTGCCAAAGCTTATCCCTCCCAAGAGAAGCCACAGCTGAAGCCTGCCAGAAACTACTCCCCATGCAGCTTGGAATTCTGTTACTTCTGATCCCAGATGTGCTACGCTTGCAGCTACATAGTAAAGGGGAGAGAAACACTCTGCACATGCTCAGGCGCGGCCATGATGTCATGTCACAAGGCTCAGGTCTTACTGCCGTGATTATTTAAAAGGAGCCCTGACCATTAGGTCCAGTCGTGGCCGACTCTGGGGTTGCAGCGCTCATCTCGCTTTACTGGCCGAGGGAGCCGGCGTACAGCTTCCGGGTCACGTGGCCAGCAGGACTAAGCGCTTCTGGCGAACCAGAGCAGCGCACGGAAACGCCGTTTACCTTCCCGCCAGAGCGGTACCTATTTATCTACTTGCACTTGGACGTGCTTTCGAACTGCTAGGTTGGCAGGAGCAGGGACCGAGCAACAGGAGCTCACCCCGTCATGGGCATTCGAACCGCCGACTTTCTGATCGGCAAGCCCTAGGCTCTGTGGTTTAACCCACAGCGCCACCCATGTCCCCGTCGCGTCCCTTCTTCGGGGTCTCTTCCAACTCTAAAATTCTAAGATTCCTTCTCTCTGCACCACCCCTGAGCAGCGCTGAACGCTGAGCCCCTGGCAGGTGGCTGGACTCTGCCCAGAACTGGGTACCATCTGCCAGCGAGTCAGGGTTTCGACAGCCCCGTGTCAAAAGTCCAGTTGGGAGAGGCATCCGGCAAGCGAGGAGGCGAAGGGCAAAGATGTGGCAGGGCGCGAGGGGACTTTGCTCTGGCTAAAAACAGCTGCGGGGGGGGGGAGGACGTCCCTCCCCGCTCTCCCAAAGACAAAGGAAGCCTCTGTCCCGGCAAAAGGCGCTGCATCTTCTGGGCTCAGCAGGCTCCCCCTGGGACCCTCTCCTGCCTTGGATAAATTTAGCTGGGATTCTCAAAACAGATGCCAGCAGCAGGAGATCAGGAAGAGGGCGGGATCCCAGGTTGGAGAGGGAGTTCCTGCGAGTAAACATGAACTTTCCCCCAGTTTCTCAGCGGGGAGTGAGGCGCGCATTAATGCACGGCCGGGCAAGATGCTTGCATCACACGGTCAGGCGGAGACCTTAGCCGTACCACGTAGGATATTGGAAACGGCTTCTCCGTCCTGCAGAGAAAGGCCGTGGGGTGGAATCACGGGGTGCAGGAAGGAGAGAAGGGGCAAGCCTTCAAAAAAGACGCCCCATTCAGCGGCAGAGGCTTTGAGGAGCCCACCCTGAACAAAATCACGTCGCTAGTTCTCAATAAACGAACCAGACGCCCGCAGCTTTGCCATTTGGCTTTTACAGTTGTTGTTTTTTATATGAAAGTGGGGGAAATACAGACGAATACATTATGGCAAAAACACGTCCAGAAAGCTGCAGAACAGCCCCTTTCCCCTCCCATCCCATAGAACAGCGTATTTCCACGTTGTCTCCTTTGTGCAAACTTGCAAACATGAGTTAGATCAGGGGTCAGCAAACGTTTTCAGCAGGGGGCCAGTCCACTGTCCCTCAGACCTTGTGGGGGGCTGGACTATATTTGGGTGGGGGGGGGAAATGAACCAATTTCTATGCCCCACAAATAACCCACAGATGCATTTTAAATAAAAGCACACATTCTACTCATGTAAAAACACACTGATTCCCGGACCATCCGCGGGCTGGATTTAGAAGGCGATTGGGCCAGATCCGGCCCCCAGGCCTTGGTTTAGGGCAAGCACCCCCAACATTTGGTCCTCCAGATGTTTTGGACTACAATTCCCAGCATCCCTGACCACTGGTCCTGTTAGCTAGGGATCATGGGAGTTGTAGGCCAAAACATCTGGAGGGCCGCAGGTTGGGGGTGCCTGGTTTAGGGCTTTAAAGGTCAGCACCGACACTTTGATTTGTGCTCGGAAACGTCCTGGGAGCCAATGTGGGTCTTTCAGGCCTGGTGTTATGTGGTCTCGGCAGCCGCTCCCAGTCCCCAGTCTAGCTGCCGCATTCTGGATTAATTGTAGTTTCTGGGTCACCCTCAGAGGGAGCCCCACATAGAGCGCACTGCAGTAGTCCAAGCGTGGAAAGGTGACGGCACGGCTAAGCCTCGTGCGATGCTGCACGTTTCCAGCAGAGGCAAGATGCGAAGGAGCAATTTCCCGAGCGTCCCACCACATTCCCGTGAGTCACGGCTAGCATTGAGTCACAGGCTCTCTGGGTAGCGGGCAGGCGTGGTTTTTTTTGCAGGCTGACCGCAGCACATTCCAGGAAAAAGCCTCTGACACAAAGCCATCTCTCTCGCAGCCGCAGATATTAGATCAGCATGTGCAGAGGGGGTGCGGGAGCGAGAGCTAAGTAGGGGAAAGGGCATCTCAGCCTGGGAACTGCCGGAAAAAGACTGCAGCCCTCAAGGAAAGGCTTTCAACTTTCACCCATTTCCCCCCACCTCCCTCCCCCCCAGCTCAGGACACAACATCGCACATGGCCGTAATAAGCTGGTCTTTCCGCTCCTTGCAAATGCCCCCAACAGACATCATAACAGCTGCCATCGCAGCCTTTCTCCTGCGCTCCCCCAGGAGAATCGCCCTGGAGCGTGGAGGAAAATTCAACAGGTGCATCTTTGAGACAGAAGACACACCAGGCAAGATATGCCAGGGTGTGGGGAGACCCCCTCTGGGGCATATGCCCTCTGCTGAAGCCCTTGTAGCTCAGTTTTTATTAGCATGGACTGTCTCGCCAGAGTGGTGCAAGCTCTGGTTGTCTCCCGCTTGGACTACTGCAATGCGTTCTCCATGGGGCTCTCTTTGAAGGCAACCCGGAAACTACAACTAACCCAGCCCTATGTTCTCACGGAAAATCTGGGGTTGGCTTTTGCAGCCAAAATCCCCCATCAAGGGATTCGGTGTCCCCCTAAGTCCGTGATCGGTCAGAGAAGAATGGATGGGGGCAGGATTCAGCGAAAGCAAAGCGGATCTTTATTTTTCTGTTGTGACGGGGCTCCTCTTCACCTTGGCAAGGAGGCAAGGACCCAGAACAAAAGCGTGCAAGGAATTTTAAAGGCTTTAGAAATTGCCCCACCCAAAATTATCACACAAATGTCACAGAATGAGGCGGGTCCACAACAGAAATTTGAGAGTGTGGCTTCTCTGTCAAGATACCTGATAATGTTTGCTGTTCCCCCCACCTTGGCCAGATTAGGCCTTTCTTTTGAAATTGCAAATACCTAGTTCCCAGAACCATTGTCCCAGACCTCCCCTATTCATAGGCAAGAGATGCTCATTTCACTGGATTTGTAAGTGATAAGCACTATTGGGAAAGGCGTCCCCACCCCCAAGATATTCCCTTTTACAGTAGAGGAACTATTTAGAGGATGGGTAGGCAAACTAAGGCCCGGGCGCCGGATCCGGCCCAATCGCCTTCTAAATCCAGCCCACGGATGGTCCAGGAATCAGCGTGTTTTTACATGAGTAGAATGTGTGCTTTTATTTAAAATGCATCTCTGGGTTATTTGTGGGGCATAGGAATTCGTTGATTTTTTTCCTTCAAAATATAGTCCTGCCCCCCCCCCACAAGGTCTGAGGGACAGTGGACCGGCCCCCTGTTGAAAAAGTTTGCTGACACCTGATTTAGAGTCTTTCGGGAGAGCCAAGGTGGCCTGGGGATTGTTCTGCATCCTCTGTTTTTCTCAGGGAATGCTTCCTAATTTTGAAGGGGTGAAGGACTTGCTTTCTGTGGAATGGGCGCCCCTTAACGTTTCTGGTAACAATTGACTATGGGGCTGATCATCTGAGCTGGATGGACCAGTGCTAGGACCCTGGCTAAGGCAGCTCCCTCTGTTCCTAGCAGAAGATGGAAATGGGAGATTAAGTCTGGGGACACTGGACTGTGGCAGCACAGAACTGCTCCAGCAGCAATGAGGCAAGCCCAGCCTTGCTCAGCCACTGAGGTTTCCACCGCCCTGGTGCAGCCAAATTATTTTGGAATCCCAGCACCACAGGGGGAGCGCTGCCTTTCCCCTAGTTGGAGGGATGCCAGCCTAAGTGTGCGCCACGGTATTCTCTCCCCCCCCCCCCACTTCCTGCCCCGGTCTCTCTCTCCCCGTCTCTCTTTCTTCCTCAATTAACCTCTTCGCTCCTGGGAATGCCTTGCGAAGATTTCACCTCTCGCACACTTGGCTGAGAGCCAGAGCGAGCGAGCGAGCGAGAGACAGGCCTGGTTGGGAGCCGAACGAGGCCGGCTCGAATCTCCCAGCTCAAATTCCCCATAGCGGGTGTCGCGATGGCTCCAACACAGCCGCGACCCACGTAGAGTGCCGTGTCGAAGCAGAGAGAGGCACGTCGGAACAGGGAACCGCTGGCACCTCCAGTGTCCGGGGCTACAAAAGCCCTGTTGTCCAACGCAGTGGTTCTCAACCTGTGGGTCCCCAGATGTCGTTGGACTACAACTCCCATCATCCCTGAGCTCTGGCCTTGCGAGCTAGGGGTGATGGGAGTTGTAGTCCAACAACATCTGGGGACCCACAGGTCGAGAAAGGCTGGGACTCCAACGGCTTGGGGCCGATGGGAACTGGGAGCCCAGTAATATCCCAGTGGCCACAAGCTCCCCGTCCCTGATTTCCCCACTGCATGCGAGAGACAGTGGGGCAGTTCTATTGAGAAGAGGCATTCCTTCTTCAGAGTAGGGGAGCTGCATCTTCTTAGATCAGGGATGGAGTCATAGACTTGTAGCGCTGGAAGGGACCCTGAAGGTCATCCATTCCAACCCCCCTTGCCCCGACTATAAAATTGGAGAAATAGAGAGAGATATAGCCGCACCGGCAGCATATCTCTTCCTTCTCGTATCCAAAAATGCAAGAAGGGCTTTTACACTGGCCAGAAGCTGGGCTCTGTCCTCGCCGGTCCTAGAAGGATTCTTTTAAAAAGTCCCATATGCTCAGAGCCTTTGCGCCTCTTCATTGGGGGAGATTGGAAGCCCAGAGCACTTGTTCTTTAGATGTCCCTTTTATGAAGAGGCACGTAGCGAGACCATTGAGGTGAGGCTCACTGACCTCCCGGAAAAGCAAAAATTTGACCTTTTCCTGTTAGGCAAAGATCATAAGACGACCCGGATAGTCACTAGATTCTGTGTAGGCGCAGACCATCCCCCGACTCAAACTAGTTCGTTAAGAAAATCCCCAAACTCAGTTCCATGGGTAACGCTGGGTCATCTCCCTGCAGTAGTTTATCTTCAAGTTTTAAGTGTCTATTCGCTCATCGCATTTATAAATTTTAAATTTACAGTGGTACCTCGCAAGACGAATGCCTCGCAAGACAAAAAACTCGCTAGACGAAAGGGTTTTTTGTTTTTTGAGCTGCTTCGCAAGACGATTTTCCCTATGGGCTTGCTTCGCAAGACGGAAACGTCTTGCAAGTTTGTTTCCTTTTTCTTAACACCGTTAATACAGTTGCGACTTGACTTCGAGGAGCAACTCATAGAACGCGGTGTGGTAGCCTTTTTTGAGGTTTTTAAAGACTTTGGTGATTTTTGAAGCTTTTCCAAAACTTTCCCGACACCATGCTTCGCAAGACAAAAAAATCGCAAGACGACAAAACTCGCGGAACGAATTAATTTTGTCTTGCGAGGCACCACTGTATTGTTGTACGTTGTTTTAATTGTTTGTTTTCCTTCTGTGACTCTCTCCGACCGTAATAAATTATCTGTCTCTTCCAACCCCCTGCAATTCAGGAATCCTGCCTACAGCTATCCCTGGGTGGGCTTGAACCACCAACCTAAAGCATCCAGGACACATGGCCATCCAACTTCTGCTTAAAAAGGGGGATGGGAAAGGCCTGTATCCTTACAGATGTTGCATCAATGGTAAATGAACCTACCCAGACTCTGCGTTCATCATCTGAGGCCCTCCTTCGTGTGCCTCCTCTGTGAGATGGTCCAGAGGGAGGCAACGCAAGAACAGGGCCTTTTCTGCAGTGGCTCCCAGTTTGTGGAAAGCTCTCCCCAGGGAAGTTTGCCTGGCGCCTTCATTATACACCATTAGGCACCATTCAAAAAGGTTCCTCTATAACCAGGCTGATTGACACCCAACGCCCTTTTAAAATGTGAGGATATTGGGTTACTCTCGTTTTTATTTGGATAACGTATTTTGTGTTTTTATCTTGTGATTTTACGCCGTGACCGCCCCGAGACGGCTTGGAGCAAGTTTCTGTAATGTGTATAGCACAACGTTTTCGCAAGGCTGGTATTAATTAAGCTACAGTGGTGTGTTATCCAATTTCCACAGAACCCAAAAGCCACTTCAGAATTGCTGCTCAAGATGTACTGTATTTTTCCATCTATAAGATTTAAGAAAATGGGGGGAAGATGTATCCGTGTATAAGACACCTGCTAATTTTTGACATTACAGTGGTGCCCCGCCTTACAGACGAATGCCTCGCAAGACGGAAAACCCGCTAGACGAAAGGGTTTTCCGTTTTGGAGGTGCTTCGCAGAACGAATTTCCTATGTGCTTGCTTCGCAAGACGAAAATGTCTTGCGAGTTCCTGCGGGGTTTTTTTCCTTCCCCCCCCTTTTTCCCAAGCCGCTAAACCGCTTATCAGCTGATCGGCTAAGCCGCTTAACAGCTGATCGCTAAGCCGCTTATCAGCTGATCGTTAAGCCGCTTAACAGCTGATCGCTAAGCCGCTTATCAGCTGATCCGCTAAGCCCGCTAAGCCGCTAATACTGTAGCGCTAATCCGCTAAACCGCTAATGGGCTTGCTTCGCAAGACGAAAAAACCCGCAAGACAAAGAGACTTGCGGAACGGATTCTTTTCGTCTTGCGAGGCACCACTGTATTTTTTAGTGGGGGAAACCTAGTCTTATACACGTAAAAATACGGTATTTGCGAAGAGGCGCTGCAGAGATTTGTTCGACTTAGAAAAGCACTACTGTAATTGTCCACACACAGCCACAGAGAATGAAAGCACTCTTGCTTGTGCTTAGTACCAATATTCTGACCTGGTATAAGGCAGTTTTCTACATCTTGGTTGGAAAAAAGCGCCTGATTTGGGATCTTTAAAGAGTTTTGCCTTCAGATCTGCAGGGCCATGTTTTAACTTGCAAGACACCACACATTCACGTCTCCAGATGGCCGAATTCCTCAGCTGCTGTGACAAGACAATGGGCTACAGTCTGGTTCGGGGCTATGGCACATCTTTTCTTTTTATTATTATTTTTTTACTAAAGATTTCTTGTTTTACAGAAGTAAGTGTAATGTCTCTCGTATTTTTCCCATGTAACATTTTTACAAATCCGTTTCATTTGTTGAGACATTAGGGGGAGAGGAAAAAAAAGGGGTGGAGGAAGGGAAGATGGGTGGGGGTGGGGGTGGGGTCGGGTGGCGATGTTTCTATTTTGCTTAATGTATGTAGGGTTTGGTATCAGGGTTGCTCATGCTGTTCATTTGTGTTTCTTTGGTGGTGAGAGAGGTTGGGGTTGGCCTAGGGTGTGGCTGTTCACTTGTGATTGGCTGTGGTGATCTTTGTTTTTGTGCGTGAGTGAGGTGGGTGGGTGTTTTGGATCAGGTTAGCCATATTGATTTGTATGCTATCGGTGGATTATTGTCATTGTCTTGTTGGGCTGTGTATGTGATAAAGGGGAGCCATACGGGGGTGAAGGCATCTTCTTCTGTTTGTCCCCGTTTCAGTTTATTGGTTAATTTTTCTAGTGAGGCTGTTTCCCATACGATTTGGTACCATTGGACCATGCTTACTCCTGACAGGTCTCTCCAGTGTCTGGTTATGGTGTTTCTGGCTGCTGAAAGTAGGTGGGTTATGAGTTCTTTGTGGTGTAAATGGGCATCGTTGTCTTGGAAGATATTTAGTAGGGCCAATTCTGGGGTGATGTCTAAAATTTGCTTAGTTATTTTACATATTTCTCGTGTGGCTGTTGTCCAGAATAGTTGGATTTTGGAGCACTCCCACCACATGTGGAGGTATGTGCCTGTGGAGGTGCACCCTCTCCAGCATTTTGGTGAGGTTCCTGGGCATATTAGCACTAGTTTTCTTGGTGTTAGGTACCACCTGTAGGTGAGTTTCAGAGTGAGTTCTTTTCTTTTCGTTGATATGGCTTTAAAGGGGGGTAAGACGCCTGCTTCTTGGGAGAAAAGCAATGACAAACCTAGACAGCATCTTAAAAAGCAGAGACATCACCTTGCCAACAAAGGTCCGTATAGTAAAAGCTATGGTTTTCCCAGTAGTGATGTATGGAAGTAAGGGCTGCACCATAAAGAAGGCTGATCGCCGAAGAATGGATGCTTTTGAATTCTGGTGCTGGAGGAGACTCTTGAGAGTCCCATGGACTGCAAGAAGATCAAACCTCTCCATTCGGAAGGAAATCAGCCCTGAGTGCTCACTGGAAGGACAGATCCTGAAGCTGAGGCTCCAAGACTTTGGCCACCTCATGAGAAGAGAAGACTCCCTGGAAAAGACCCTGATGTTGGGAAAGATGGAGGGCACAAGGAGAAGGGGACGACAGAGGACGAGATGGTGGGACAGTGTTCTCGAAGCTACCAGCATGAGTTTGACCAAACTGCGGGAGGCAGTGGAAGACAGGAGTGCCTGGCGTGCTCTGGTCCAGGGGGTCACGAAGAGGCGGACACGACTAAACGACTAAACAACAACAACAACAGGGCTATGGCACATCTTGAACTAGGGGCTAATCACCACCAGGCCCAACTCTTGCCCCAGGCTCCCCCCCCACCCCACCCCCCTGTCGACAACAAGCCCCAATTTCTGTTTGCATCTTAAAAATGAACAAAACTACCCTTCCTGGGGTCTAGCCCAGAGCCCTGCTTCCCAAAGTGGTTGAGCTTCCATGCCACGTGGCAGCTGGTATTTCCAAGGTAGACTGCCTCCAGATATGGAAGTTCAATCTTGCTGTCATGGCTGGATTTGAAGGCAGATTATTTCCCCTCTAGGAACCCGGCCCCAGCCCTTAGCTCAGCACTGCAGAATCTGCTCTGGCTAGCCGGACGAGAAGCTAGGGCTCAGAAAGACCCCCGTTTGTAACCTTGATCAGCGTCCAGTGTTTCCCAAACAAGGCCCTCCAGCTGTTTTCAGACTACATTTCCCATCATCCCTGACCGCTGGTCCTGCGAGCTGGGGATGATGGGAGTTGTAGTCCCAAAAACAGCTGGAGACCCGAGTTTGAGAAATGCTGATTTAGACAACACTAGAGAGACTTAGCATGAAGCAGTTCCCCACGTTCAATGATTTTCAATGGGTCTACTCGGGAGCAGCAGAACTGAGCTGCGGCAGCAGCAGCCCCCTCTGCCTCCAAAAGATTCCGCTTCTAAGCAAATATTTAAGTAAAGGGATTCTGCCCCACCCCCCGCCATCAGCTATGTGTGGGGCAAGGTGTGGGACTCACTGGTCATCGCCGGGGACTTTGGCTGGGGACTTTGGCTGTGGTTGCCAGATCGGTCCACACTTCGCTGGACGCTCGCCTTCCATTTCGGACCCTGCGTTTCGTTCTCTCGGACGTGCAAAGGAATCAGCATGTTGACCTGTGGGTTGGGAGAGGGCGGAAGGAGAGAAAAGAGAGAATGAGAGGGAAATATAATTTACCTTCCAGGGCGCAAGTGGAAAGTGAAGAAGCCTTTTCTTTTGGGAAATTATGGGGACAGAACTACCTAAATTGTGTACAAATTTATTCATGTTTGCTACTACAGTGGCAAGAATGCTACTTGCCCCAAAAGTAGAAAGAACCAGAAGTCCCAGCAAAGGAAGAACGCATACAAAAACTTATGAAATATGCAGAAACGGCGAAACTTACCAGAAGTAAGAAAATAACAAACTTTTTATAAAAGAATGGAAATGGGTTCATTGAATATTTACAGATCAATTGTAAACAGATAAGAACATAAGCAGGATTAATGTAATAACCTGCAGTTTTATAAGAGATTTAGAGCAGATAAATAAATGAGAAAGTTAAATGAACGTGGATATGCAGAAGGTATAAAAAATAAATTTAAGGAACTGCAGAAAGAGGGGGAAGGACGCCAAAATTTGGAAATGTTAAATTTATTGTAAAACTAATGAAATGTAAGAGTTTGAAAAGTATAAAGAATAAGAAAGAAAGAAAGAAAAGAAAAGAAAAGAAAAGAAAAGAAAAGAAAAGAAAGTGCAGAAGCAGGGAGGTAGAAACTGCGTCCTTATATCAAGAGAGCTTTTGGTGATGGGACTGGCAAGTTATCTGCCAGACACAGTGCCAGATTTACGTACAAGCTAAACAAGCTACAGCTTAGGGCCCCACTCTCTTGGGGCCCCCCAAAAAATATAAAGGGGAAAAAACTGCATGCACATTTCCAATACATAACATAAAAAACAAATAAGATAAAACCTACATACAGCAACAGTGTTTTGTGTTGTGTAGGCTCCTAGGATGTAAATCATGGGCTCCGCCTGCTAGCCTGCTCCCTAAAATATCACTGGTTTGCTCATTTCTATATATAGGGTGCCTACATTCTGCATGGACTGATTGCATGACAACATGGGCAAATGGCTTGAGATACCTATTAGGTCCATAAATGACCATCTAGCATATATTCAACACAAAAAAAACAGCAACAATTTGTTGTTGACAAAGGACAGCTGGACATAGAAAGGGCCCCATTACCTTCAGGAGCTTAGGGCCTCATCGAACCTGAATACAGCCCTGGCCAGACAGTGCTAGAAACATCGAAGCATTTTCTAAACCGGTTGCACCGAGGCAGCTGGACCTGTGCGGAAGCAGGATTCGAACCCGCAGCTACCCCAATATGGAGTCTGGCCTCTCCAGGACTAGACTTGCACTTGCCAGCTCTCCTGGAAAACCATCAGGAACACTTACGTAACTGAGCTGTGTTTTGCAACTGCCGAAGAACAAAACATCTTGCAGATCAGGTTTGTAAGTTGTTTTTGCAAAGGAAAACGGAATGCTTAGGGTCCAATTTGTATGGGATTCCCCCCCCCCCCCCGGACCCTACACCAAAGACAATTCTGTGTTGAGAAAAGCAGGCTCAAAAGAGCCCTGTCTCGCGCCTTGACATGTGGTTGGGGACGGAGGGTGGAAACTTTCCCTCTACAATTCCCATGTCCCTTTGCATAGATCTTGGAGCTTCAGAAACACAGTTGCAATGAACTTTCTTTCCTTCAGGTTGAGGGCTGGATTTAGGTTTTAGTTTGCCTATACCTGAGAGCGGGTGGCGCTGTGGGTTAAACCAAAGAGCCTAGGGCTTGCCGATCAGAAGGTCGGCGGTTCGAATCCCCGCAATGACGGGGTGAGCTCCCGTTCCTCGGTCCCTGCTCCTGCCAACCTAGCAGTTCGAAAGCATGTCAAAGTGCAAGTAGATAAATAGGTACCGCTCCGGCGGGAAGGTAAACGGCATTTCCATGCGCTGCTCTGGTTCGCCAGAAGTGGCTTAGTCCTGCTGGCCACATGACCCGGAAGCTATACGCCGGCTCCCTTGGCCAGTAAAGCGAGATGAGTGCCGCAACCCCAGAGTCGGCCACGACTGGACCTAATGGTCAGGGGTCCCTTTACCTTTAAGGGGAGACAGTGGAGAAAGAGGAGGGAAACTGAGGCATGGGTAAGCCTGGGAGGAATATGCGGCTTAGTCCTGCTGGCCACATGACCCGGAAGCTGTACGCCGGCTCCCTTGGCCAATAAAGCGAGATGAGCGCCGCAACCCCAGAGTCGGCCACGACTGGACCTAATGGTCAGGGGTCCCTTTACATTTATGCCTGACATAAACTACTGGAGGAAAGCTTTTCTGATTTGGGGACCCCGTGGCGGAGCTTTTCCATCACACAGGAACAGATCCTCTATGCTCCAAATAAATAAACCATCTCACACGTGTTTTTCTTGAACTGCGTCCAACCTAAGAGGAGCCTTGTGCAACACAATTGAAAGAGCAACAACTAAGAAATACTCTCACCCATTAGACACTTTTTTGTGCGTGGCCCAGCATGACCAATTTGAACAGACCTACACATTGCTTCCTATGCAATCCACCTACCAGATGTGGGGGCCTCCCTCGTCCTGAATGGGGTAACTGTGCCCCTGAAGGACCAGTTGCACAGCCTGGGAGTCATTTTGGACTCACCGCTGTCCATGGAGGCGCAGGTCAATTCTGTGTCCTGGGCGGCTGTCTACCAGCTCCATCTGGTATGCAGGATGAGACCGTCCCTGCCCTCAGACTGTCTCACCAGAGTGGTGCATGCTCTAGTTATCTCCCGCTTGAACTACTGCAATGCGCTCTCCGTGGGGCTACCTTTGAAGGTGACCCAGAAACTACAACTAATCCAGAATGTGGCTGCCAGACTGGGGGCTGGGAGCGGCCGCCGAGACCATATAACACCAGTCCTAAAAGAACTACATTGGTTCCCAGTATGTTTCCAAGCGCCATTCAAAGTGTTGGTGCTGACCTTGAAAGCCCTAAACAGCCTCAGCTCTGTATACCTGAAGGAGCATCTTTACCCCTGACATCGGGGTCCAGCTCCGAGGGCCTTCTGGCAGTTCCCTCACTGCAAGAAGCAGGAACCAGGCAGAGGGCCTTCTCAGTAGTGGCCCCCGCCCTGTGGAACACCCTTCCATCAGATGTCAAGGAGATAAGTAACTATAAAACCTTTAGAGGACATCTGAAGCCAACCCTGTATAGGGAAGTCTTTAATGTTTCATGCTTTATTGTGCTTTTTTGTTTGTTGGAAGCTGCCCAGAGTGGCTGGGGCACAAATAATAAAATTATTAGTAGTAGTATCTATAATCACTACATGGATGATCCTAGACTAACTGGGAAGAAGCAGTTTAGCAGATTAGTCTGAATTATGTTGGTATCAAGAACCATCCTTTTATCCTAAACCTTTCCCATAGTTGATAATGCCATTATCACAGCACTTAAATGTGCAAAGAGTACTGTTAAGCATTAGAAAAGTGCCTCGCTCAGGTATGCCTGACAATGCACTTTTCTGGACTGCCAGTTTGAAAAGCTTTTGTTTATTTGCCCAGATATTTTAGATTAGCTGGTTGCATTACTTTATTCCTCTTAAATTTATCATGCCTTATGCTATAATGAGAGATTATAGCAGTGAGAGATTTTACTTTCTTGGGCTCCATGATCACTGCAGATGGTGACAGCAGCCACGAAATTAAAAGACGCCTGCTTCTTGGGAGAAAAGCAATGACAAACCTAGACAGCATCTTAAAAAGCAGAGACATCACCTTGCCAACAAAGGTCCGTATAGTTAAAGCTCTGGTTTTCCCATTAGTGATGTATGGAAGTGAGAGCTGGACCATAAAGAAGGCTGGTCGCCGAAGAATGGATGCTTTTGAATTCTGGTGCTGGAGGAGACTCTTGAGAGTCCCATGGACTGCAAGAAGATCAAACCTCTCCATTCTGAAGGAAATCAGCCCTGAGTGCTCACTGGAAGGACAGATCCTGAAGCTGAGGCTCCAAGACTTTGGCCACCTCATGAGAAGAGAAGACTCCCTGGAAAAGACCCTGATGTTGGGAAAGATGGAGGGCGCAAGGAGAAGGGGACAACAGAGGACGAGATGGTGGGACAGTGTTCTCGAAGCTACAACATGAGCCTGACCAAACTGCGGGAGGCAGTGGAAGACAGGAGTGCCTGGCGTGCTCTGGTCCAGGGGGTCACGAAGAGGCGGACACGACTAAACGAGTAAACAACAACAACAACATGCTATAATGTTCATTTAAAAATATACATACATTCTGCTGTGGAATCCAGCAGAATTATCTGTGGAGATAAAGAGCGGTTTATATTTCCCCACCCTCCCCTCCCAAAAAATGAATTCAGTCTGCAGGAAAGTGCTTTTAGGCATGTGCAAAGTGTGTCTCTGAACCAGAATTTCAAACTGTAGGTCATACCTTGCTCTGGAGACTTTTGATCTGCAGGTTCTGTTTGTCCATTCTGTACTGCTGTTGCTTAATCTTATGAAACAGCTCCTCAATCTTCAGGTTCTGACGACTCATCAAATTCTGAAATTTGGAAACAAAGGTACACATTCAGCAGATTGGCCCTAGCCGTCAGGCGCTGTCCATTCAGAGGCCAAGAAGGGAATAGGAAAATGAACAATCTAGCGTTAAGAATGACCCCCTCCCTGCCTGTTCATGGCTTTAAATGAGCTGGATCGGGGGGGGCGGCGGCTGCAGACTCAATATGGGGCAGAGTCCTTCATCTATGGGGCAGCTCTGTAAATTAAGCAGGTAGATAAATACAGTACAGTGGTACCTCGGGTTAAGAACTTAATTCGTTCTGGAGGTCCGTTCTTAACCTGGAACTGTTCTTAACCCGAAGCACCACTTTTTTTGGGGGGGGGAATGAATGAATTCCCATGCCCCACAAATATTCCAGAGATGCCTTTTAAATACAGTGGCACCACTTTAGCCAATGGGGCCTCCCGCTGCCGCCGCGCCGCCAGAGCACGATTTTTTTTCTTATCCTGAAGCAAAGTTCTTAACCCGAGGTACTATTTCTGGGTTAGTGGAGTCTGTAACCTGAAGCGTATGTAACCCAAGGTACCACTGTATTGTTGTTGTTGTTGTTGCTGTTGTTAATTTCTTTTCTATACTTTTATATTTTAAAGAAAAACCCCTCAAAGTGGTTTAGGTAAAGGTAAAGAAACCCATTAGCTAAAGTGGTGCTTCAGGTTGAGAACAGTTTCAGGTTAAGAACGGACCTCCGGAACGAATTAAGTTCTTAACCCGAGGTACCACTGTATTAAACTCCATGGGGGGGGGGGAAGAATGGCGCCTAGACATACGGTTGCGGCGACCACAACCCATGTTTAAGATAGATATATCTAGATATATACACATGTGACTTTCTAGCACTGCCCTGCACTCCTATCAGCCTCAGTCAACATGGCCAATGGTCAAGGATGACAGTGGAAGCCCAGGAATGTCCCACACCTCTGCGTTTGACACACTGCAGTTTCGAAATCGGCAGCTGCTTCGCTCTCACAACCACCTTGCAAAGCGGGTCACTCGCAATCGCTGGCGGAGAGCTTGTCTCGCAGAAGTGCCTGGAACCAATGAAAGCTCTGAAGCCTCCCTTCCCCAAGCAAATTAAGGCTCCACACTTGAAATGTCACTTTGGGCTTTGTTTGCAGAACAACGGGGAGCACCCGGTTTCTCTGGGAATTCTTGCGAAGGCAGGAGAAGCCCATCCTCTCAAGGCCAATCAATATTTAGTGCTCGTATCAATAGGGCATTGTGAACAAAAGCAAGGCAACCAGCATTGAAATAAACCTTGGAACCTCCTGTGGTTACTCTTAGCTTGCTCAACTTAATAAACCACCTTTGCAAATGGCCAGCGTTTGGCTCGCGAGCCACACTCGGATTTTCTTTGTTGCAATTGCAAACGGAGCAACTTGATAAGGGCTGTAGATTCATATTCCTTGGATAACAAGTAAATTACTACGTGTTTTATAAATTATTGAAGTGGAGCCTAACGATGTGTGATTGCAACAACGGCATATTCCTCCCAGGCTTACCCGTGCCTCAGTTTCCCTCCTCTTTCTCCATTGTCTCCCCTTAAAGGTAAAGGGACCCCTGACCATTAGGTCCAGTTGTGACCGACTCTGGGGTTGCGGCGCTCATCTCGCTTAACTGGCGGAGGGAGCCGACGTACAGCTTCCGGGTCATGTGGCCAGCATGACAAAGCCGCTTCTGGCGAACCAGAGCAGCGCATGGAAATGCCGTTTACCTTCCCACCGGAGCGGTACCTATTTATCTACTTGCACTTTGAGGTGCTTTCGAACTGCTAGGTTTGGCAGGAGCAGGGACCGAGCAACGGGAGCTCACCCCATCATTGCGGGGATTCGAACCGCCGACCTTCTGATCGGCAAGTCCTAGGCTCTGTGGTTTAACCCACAGCGCCACCCGCGTCCCTTTGTCTCCCCTTAGCCACATATTAAGATCTTAAGGTTCCCGGGTCTCTCTGACGATTGCATATAGTTTTCTCTGTCTCCCTCTGTCAAGTTTTTGTTCTTCCTCGATCAAGCTTTATATTGCATGCTGCTGGGAAGAGAGATCTATCGTGCACTCACTAATGCACTGATTGATTGATTAATAAGCAATACTAATCCAAATGATGCTAATAGAGAAAACCCAGCATAGGTAAAAAATCATTATGAACGGGAAACTTTCTTAAGGGAGAGAAAACCCAGAGGATAGATAGCACCCTTCTTTCGCAACAGACTCTCAGCTCTCCAGCCTCTTGCCAGTTCCCTAAAGCGGTAGTTTTCAGCCAGTATGTCATAACACCCTGGGGTGCCTTAAATGATGGTCTAGGGTGCTGTGGGCAACACTGGCCTCCATCCCTCTTTCTTTCCTTCACTCCCTCCACTGATGCCCTCTCATGTCTCTGCCTCCCCAAGACTTGCACAGCTGTGTGTTGCAGCAGCCCTGGCTACAAGCTCCGCAGGCAAATGGTGCCTCCGGGGCAGGCCAGGGGGTGCTTCCCAGGCCCCTGTGGGGCAGTGTGAGGAAGAACCTCTCTTTGGGGCAGGGGGGGGGGCAGCTCAGAGACCGGGGAGGCAGCAGCAGCAGCTGACCAGAGGACTCCCAAGGAGAAGGGAGAGGAGAGGAGGCTGGAGGAACACATCACAACTTAGGAGGGTGTTCGAAAAAGGGTGAGAAGCTGCCAGCTCTGCAGGCAAGGGGGGGGGGCACATAACTGGGCTCCTGAGCCCCACAGGGGTGCCGCAGAAAGAAAGCAGTTGGCCAAGGGAGCCACGGACTCAGAAAGGTTGAAAACCTCTGCCCTAAGGAAATACTGTCCTATCTCAAGCTTTGCTAACCTGGTGCCCTCCGGGCTATTGTATCTGGTGCCCACACAGCCGCCCAACAAAACTGTTGTGCAAAGAGGCACTTATGCCAATTTATGGGGCACCCCAGTTCTCTCTCTGCATGACCCATTCATTTTATTAATCAAACGGTTTACATTTCACAGCCCTTCGCACCACTTAGAAAAAGTCTCAACAATCGATTCGTACTGTACCCGAAAGGTGTCAAGGAAACATTGGAGGCTAGATAAAGCTCATAAAATTTGAAAGCCAAGACCAAAAGCGGGGTTTACCTCTCCTCCCCACTCAATCTCTATTTCCTAGAGGGCAGCTACCTCCATCCTTCAGGGGGGCGACCCCAGGTAACTTTTTGACAGTGTTTTTTTACTGGCGGTACTCAAAGGAACCTTTTAATTGAGAAGAAAGGCACTGGTTAAAAGTGTGGCGGTTACTGCAAGAACTTCACGGGTGAGTTTCAGCACCTTCCTTTCCAGAAGAAAAGGACTGTGAACAGGTAAGGGCTTTTATTTCTATAGCTCCCAGGTAAAGGGCACCTCTGAGCGTGTGCAGAGTGCTTTTGCTCCAGCCCCTTTCGGGTTCAGAATGCCTCTTCCCTCAGCTCCCTTTCCCTCTGGGGCAGAACCCCGGGACTCACCTGCAAGGCGCCCAGCTCTGCAGCTTGTCCGCTCCCTCGAGGGCTCCCGCTGGCGTTCTCGGCGCCCACCTGGCGCAGCAACTGCCCGTCGAGGCGCCCCAGGCGCTCCCGCACCGCCTCCTCGTGCGCCGCCAGGTCGCCGGCCAGCGCGCCGAGCCGGCTGGAGAGGTCGTCGAGGCGCCCGTCGAGGAGGCGCTGCGCTCGCCCCAGATGCTGCCGCTGCTCGTCGGCGGAGCGCTCGAGGCTGCCGAGCGAGGCGTTGTGCGCGCTCAGGCGGCCGCCCATCTCGCGCAGCTGCCCGCGGGTGCGCTCGACGTGCTCCCGCAAGCCGTGGCCCAGCTGCAGGAGCCCGTGCGCCAAGACGTTCACCTCGTCCCAGGAGGCTGCCTTGAAGGCGCGCTCCTTGCTAGTAGAACCGGCAGGAGGAGGAGGAGCGGCGGTGGCCAGCAGCCCCGCCGCGCTCAGCACCAGCAGCGCCCACGAACGCATCGCCCCAGCAGACAATGAACTTGGTCAGAGCGCAGCGCCCAACAGTCGCCACCTCGCCAAGAGCGCACGGTTTGGAGAGGCCGCGCCGGACGCGCCCCCTTTTATAGACGCCGCCCCGCCGCCCGCGAGCACATGGCCTCGGCAGCTTCGCCTTGCGCCCCCCCGCCCCGCCCTCCAGTCCCGGCGCTCCTCCTTTCTTTCGCAGAAAGACGGATCCTGGGAGACGGGAGCGCAGGGTGGGGCCAGGAAGCGCTGGCAGCTTCCCAGAGCCCTTGTTATCGCATGGCTGCTAACTTGTCACGTTGGGCAAGTTTGTTTTTCCGAGGAACGGACAGAACTATCTTTCCGCGCCGCGGAGAGGGTTTTGTGTTTCTTTCGGTCGCCGCGACCCACGCGCAGCAGCGCCGGGTTACCAAACAGGCAGAGCGGGCTTCTTCGAGGGGCCCGGAGACAACGTATCAACATAATATTGATTTGATCTTGAAATCGGTTTGTTAAAATTGTGGGGTGGCAAAATCCGAAACGTATTTCGAGATAAATTGCAAGTGGGGCCCTTGAAATTCCGACTGCCTAGGGACCTCCACAGGGTTTAATCCGGCACTGACCCCTTGGCATTCTAGAACCAAGGGTGCCAACTTGAATAAAATAGGGGGGGGCATGTAAGCTGCACCCCGCAAAATGGATGACAAGACGAGGCACACACACACACAAACACCATTTGAATGGCAATGTCTATCAATTTTGGAGAGGCAGCCCCCTCAAATATTTAATTGGGTTGAGTGTGAAGGGACCTTGGCCTCTTACATCATCTGCTTAGAGCGTGGGGCTGATAACCCCAAGGTTGCAGGTTCAATCCCTGTATGGGGCAGCCGCAAAGCAGGGGGTTCGTCTAGATGATCCTCAAGACCCCTTAACAGCTCTATGTTTCCATGATTTGAGTTGGCTCCCATGTTGCGGTACCACCTTCCATTTTGCCTCAAGCGGGATGATGTCTTGGGCAGACCCTGTCTTTTCTACACAGAGTATTTGCTCTGCCGCTGACTTACTTAGCCTTGAAGCAATTATTATTCAATATCAACATCATCGGACTGGTTATGTTGTTTGGATGCCTAACAATCGCCTGCCCAAGTAACTACAGTGGTACCTCGGAAGTCGAACGGAATCCGTTCCAGAAGTCCGTTTGACTTCCAAAACATTTGGAAACCAAGGCGTGGCTTCTGATTGGCTGCAGGAACCTCCTGGCAAATAGAAGGGGAAGAAATGGAGGCAGTGAGAGATATTACTTTTTTTGGGCTCCATGATCACTGCAGATGGTGACAGCAGCCACGAAATTAAAAGACGCCTGTTTCTTGGGAGAAAAGCAATGGCAAACCTGGACAGCATCTTAAAAAGCAGAGACACCACCTTGCCAACAAAGGTTGTATAGTTAAAGCTATGGTTTTCCCAGTAGAGATGCATGGAAGTGAGAGCTGGACTATAAAGAAGGCTGGTTGCCGAAGAATTGATGCTTTTGAATTCTGGTGCTGGAAGAGACTCTTGAGAGTCCCATGGACTGCAAGAAGATCAAACCTCTCCATTCTGAAGGAAATCAGCCCTGAGTGCTCACTGGAAGGACAGATCCTGAAGCTGAGGCTCCAAGACTTAGGCCACCTAATGAGAAGAGAAGACTCCCTGGAAAAGACCCTGATGTTGGGAAAGATGGAGGGCACAAGGAGAAGGGGGCGACAGAGGATGAGATGGTGGGACAGTGTTCTGGAAGCTACCAGCATGAGTTTGACCAAAGTGCGGGAGGCAGGGGAAGACAGGAGTGCCTGGCGTGCTCTGGTTCAGGGGGTCATGAAGAGTCAGACACGACTAAATGACTAAACAACAACAACATCCGGTGCAATCTGCTGGTAGAATTTGATTCCCTCGTTCTGTCCTGTTCTCTTCCTCTTCCCACACTTGACCTTCAAGGGGAAGAGGGAGTCAGTGTGTAAAAGTTCAGGACAGAACAAACTTTAATGGATTGCGGTGACCAAATGAGGTGGGTTGGAGGGGGGGGGGTTTCACGTCATCAAGGAAGAGAACAATGATGTGGGTTTGTAAGGTTTCGTCCGGCCTGGCCTGCGTAAGGAGCAGAAAGGCAGAGCTGGTTTCTCCGGGGTGGGTGGGTGTGTTTCCAGTCACCCCCGGTTAGCTACAGGAGGCAGCTGCCATTTCTGTTACCCACAATGCCCTGAGTGTGATGCCACAGGTGAAAATAGCTGATGCATTCCCTGTAAAACCTAAGAGCGGACATCCTTTGGAGCTAGGAATAAAAAGAGCCCGCAGGATAAGACCCTTGGCCCATCTAGTTTTTTATTAGTATTTTCAAATTTATACATTCCACTAGTAAAAGCTCTGGTTTTCCCATTAGTGATGTATGGAAGTGAGAGCTGGACCATTAAAAAGGCTGATCGCCGAAGAATGGATGCTTTTGAATTCTGGTGCTGGAGGAGACTCTGGAGAGTCCCATGGACTGCAAGAAGATCAAACCTCTCCATTCTGAAGGAAATCAGCCCTGAGTGCTCACTGGAAGGACAGATCCTGAAGCTGAGGCTCCAAGACTTTGGCCACCTCATGAGAAGAGAAGACTCCCTGGAAAAGACCCTGATGTTGGGAAAGATGGAGGGCACAAGGAGAAGGGGACGACGGAGGACGAGATGGTGGGACAGTGTTCTCGAAGAGACCAGCATGAGTTTGACCAAAGTGCGGGAGGCAGTGGAAGACAGGAGTGCCTGGCGTGCTCTGGTCCAGGGGGCCACGAAGAGTCGGACACGACTAAACGACTAAACAACAACAAATTTGCATCTGGTTTCTTTTCTGGTGCAACTTGTCTCAAGCAAAAGCAAGCCAGGAAACATTCTGTGAGCAAATCCCTTCTTTTCCCCGTACCCAGGGGAAGTTTCTCACCAGAAACCTTGCTGGACAGCCTTTCCAATTAAAGCAGCCCCCAAGACTGCTTGGTCATCTTGGGTTTTCCCCTGCTTCCTTCATCTTAGCATCACTGGGTCCTCATGTCTGTGGTTACGCTGACAAACTCTTGTGGAGATTTGAAGAACCAAATTTAAGACGGGGGGTGGAATGAGATTGCCAGTCGCTGGAAGCCACAGGAAGGGATGGGACTTCCTTTGACCTGGTTCTTAAGCTCTTAAAAACTTAGAGCAGGGATCAGCAACCTGTGGGCCACGGGGGCAGTTTAACCTGCCTATGAGCCGCCCCCGGATTGAGCCATCCGCTTGGTGAGTCCCTGTGCACTGCGCTAAACTGGCGCAGTGCGGCGGTGGGAATCGCGTCTGTGCACGCAGACACCAAAAATCACGTCTGTGCATGCCCAGATGACGAAAATCGCGTCTGCATGTGCCCAGATGCCGAACATCGCATCTGCACATGCCCAGGTGCCAAAAATCACTCTGCGCATGCCCAGATGCTGCTAATCACACACGCACAATCACACATTCATGCAGTCCAGCCCATGGAGAGATCTCTGCGGGACTTGACTGACCCAGGCAGGTAAAACCTTTCTGACCCCTGACTTAGAGAAACCAAATCTGACAGAGTAGTCCATGGGTAGGCAAACTAAGGCCCAGGGGCCAGAACCAGCCCAATCACCTTCTCAATCTGGCCCGCGGACGGTCCAGGAATCAGTGTGTTTTTACATGACTGGAATGTGTGCTTTTATTTAAAATGCATCTCTGGGTTATTTGTGGGGCATAGGAATTCGTTCATATCTTTTTCTTTCAAAATATAGTCCGGCCCCCCACAAGGTCTGAGGGACAGTGGACCGGCCCACTGCTGAAAAAGTTTGCTGACCCCTGGGTCCATACGACTCGCTTGCTGCAACAGCTCCACTGCCTATAACTCTTTAAAAAAAGAAGAAGTGGTTTGTTGTTGTTTCTAAACAGCTTTTGTAAATCTGGGACTGTCCCTGGAAAATGGGGGAACTTGGAGCGTCTGACACAGTCTAAAAAGCCAGAGACTGTTGAATTAGCCAAAAGCCCGGGGAAAGAGGTCTGGCTTCCCCTGGTGTCTAAAGATATGCAATGAAGGCGCCAAGTGAGCCTCTTTTGGGGAGAGCGTCCTGCAAATGGGGAGCCACCGCAGAAAAGGCCCTGTTCTCGTATTGCCACACTCCAGACCTCTTGCGGAGGAGGCACACAAAGAACGGTTCTAAGCCGTTCCATCCCTTTGCTTGTGTCTCCAGGCACGGGTGTGAGACACCGCTCCCTGAAACCCTGGCAAGTGATACTGAGCCCAGTGGGCAAGCGTTCCAATGCCCTCCGTGCAATTCAGATCACTGCGTTCCTAACTGCGCCGTCTCTCGCAGCGCAGGCGGGGAGCTGCGGTTCTTTGCAGCGTCCGGAGGGCCCATGTGGTTCTAATTGCAAGTGTAGGCTCACTTTCTCTCTCTCCGAAAGAGAGGGCTCATATTCGGAGACCCCCCGACTCCCAGCGCCTGCCGGCGAGACCTCAGATTTCCTTTGCTTGCGGCTGCCGGCGACCTTTCGCACAGTAACCTCCGAAGGAAGGAGGGAGTGTGGGAGGAATAAAGGATGTGCGAAAGCCCGATTGCATCAAAGGCATCCAGGCAGTGCCAAGAACAAAGGGAGAGCAGTTCGGGGAGAGAAACAAGGCCTCGCTTCCTTCCCGGTTCTCCTCCTGCCGTGCTCATTTCACCTGGGAACCAGGCAGCAATCGCCGTTTCCCTCCCTTGCCCCCTTTGACCCTCACAACCACCGTGCAAGGTAGGAAAAGCGACAGGGAACGGACCGTCCAGGTGTCCCTCTTTTCCAGGGACAGTCCCAGATTCCCCAAAGCCATTCCGGTTTCTCAATGGATCCCGGAACGTCCCGCTTTTCCTTAGGGACGTCCCTATTTTCATCGGAGAAACGCCAGAGGGCACGGAGTTATGTGACCACCCCTGAGACAAGGATATAACATACAACCTTTAGAAGACTTCTGAAGGCAGCCGTGTATTGGGAAGTTTTAAAAATGTTTAATGTTTTACAGTGGTACCTCAGGTTACAGACGCTTCAGGTTACAGACTCTGCTAACCCAGAAATAGTGCTTCAGGTTAAGTACTTTGCTTCAGGATGAGAACAGAAATTGTATTCCAGCGGTGCGGCAGCAGCAGGAGGCCCCATTAGCTAAAGTGGTGCTTCAGGTTAAGAACAGTTTCAGGTTAAGTACGGACCTCCGGAACGAATTAAGTACTTAACCCAAGGTACCACTGTATTTCTTATTCTTCCAGTAAGTTTCGCTATCCATTCTTCCTTTCCTGGCATTTCTGCCTCTTTTCCATTTTTGGGCAAGTAACGTTATTGCCGCTGTAGTCACAGACACAAATAAGTTTCCTATACAGTTTCGGTAGTTCTGTCCCTGTAATTCCCCAAAGAAAAGCTTCTGGGTTTCTTTTTTTACAAACGTTATTTTAAACATCTTTTTCAATTCATTATTATTATTACTACTACTACTACTATGGAATAGACAGGGGTCAGCAAACTTTTTCAGCATGGGGCCGGTACACTGTCCTTCAGACCTTGTGGGGTGCCGGACTATATTTTTTTGGGGGGGGGGGAATGAATAAATTACTATGCCCCACAAATAACCCAGAGATGCATTTTAAATAAAAGAACACATTCTACTCATGTGAAAATATGCTGATTCCTGGACCGTCTGTGGGGCTGGATTTAGAAGGCGATTGGGCTGGATCCGGCCCCCGGGCCATACTTTGCCTACCCGTAGAATAAAGGTAAAAGGTAAAGGGACCCCTGACCATTAGGTCTAGTCGTGGACGACTCTGGGGTTGCAGCGCTCATCTCGCTTTATTGGCCGAGGGAGCCGGCATACGGCTTCCGGGTCATGTGGCCAGCAGGACTAAGCCGCTTCTGGCGAACCAGAGCAGCGCACGGAAACGCCGTTTACCTTCCCGCTGGAGCGGTACCTATTTATCTACTTGCACTTGACGTGCTTTCGAACTGTTAGGTTGGCAGGAGCAGGGACCGAGCAACGGGAACTCACCCTGTCGCGGGGATTCAAACCCCCGACCTTCTGATCGGAAGTCCTAGGCTCTGTGGTTTAACCCACAGCGCCACCCGCATCCCATGGAATAGGACATCCCTATTTTCATCACTGAAATGATAACACGTATGGATTTCCTTTACAGTGGTACCTCGGGTTACATACGCTTTAGGTTACCGACTCCGCTAACCAAGAAATAGTGCTTCAGGTTAAGAACTTTGCTTCAGGATGAGAACAGAAATCGTGCTCCGGCGGTGCGGCAGCAGCAGGAGGCCCCATTAGCTAAAGTGGTGCTTCAGGTTAAGAACAGTTTCAGGTTAAGAACGGAGCTCTGAAACGAATTAGGTACTTAACCCGAGGCACCACTGTATACGGGCCCTTTCACTGACAGGTGTGGCTGAACCCTACGCCCAATTGTGATTTAGCTCCAGGAAATCTGGAGCTACCGGAAAGCCAAACGCAGTTACCATTTTTAGGATCAGGAAACCTTAATTTTTATCTGTGAAAGGAGGAAAGATCTTCTTATAGGATGCACAGTTGCATCAGGGAGGGTCAAAAAAAGCAACCTCCCCACATTGCTCACAACCTGAGCATCTGACCTCAGCCTTCAGCGTAACCAAGGCCTTTCTCCTGGGACAAAACTCCCTCTTCCAGGCTCCCTGCAAAACAAATTAATAGCAACTGCTCACAGCCACGAGCCTCAGCATGTTTTAATTGTCCTCCTGGGTAATGAAGCTTAGCTGGGTACGTGGGTGGCTTGGCTTCTCTGCGAAGGAAAGCTGATCCAGGCATCCGCAGTAATGGTAACCAAAATAAATCTAGAAATAAATTTCTATTCGTGATGTATATCAGGTCAATGAACAACTGTAAGGACTGATATTGGGGCGGAACTTTCAACAAGCCTTCTGAACCTTTTGTCCCAGTTGGAATCTGTCTTGGATTTGCAAGAATTTTACTTATGTGCTGTTTTGCTTTAAAGGGCTGTATACGAAGACAAAAGGTAAAGGTGGCGCTGTGGTCTAAACCACTGAGCCTCTTGGGCTTGCCAATTGGAAGGTCGGCGGTTCGAATCCCTGCGACGGGTGAGCTCCCGTTGCTCTGTCCCAGCTCAACTGTCCCTAGCAGTTTGAAAGCACACCAGCACAAGTAGATAAATAGGTACCGCTCCGGCGGGAAGGTAAACGGTTTTTCCGTGTGCTCTGGTTTCCATCACGGTGTTCTATTCCGCCAGAAGCGGTTTAGTCCCGCTGGCCACATGACCCGGAAAGCTGTCTGTGGACAAACACTGGCTCCCTCGTCCTGAAAGTGAGATGAGCGCCACAACCCCATTTGACTGGACTTAACTGTCCATGGGTCCTTTACCTTTACCTTTTACCTACTATAATATTTATTCAGATAGTCCGGAAAAGACATCCATTCTCCTGTGATAGGTAAAGGTAAAGGGACCCCTGACCATTAGGTCCAGTCATGGCCGACTCTGGGGTTGCGGCGCTCATCTTGCTTTATTGGCCGAGGGAGCCGGCGTACAACTTCCGGTCATGTGGCCAGCAGGACTAAGCAGCTTCTGGCAAATCAGAGCAGCGCACGGAAATGCCGTTGACCTTCCCTCCAGAGCGGTACCTATTTATCTACTTGCACATTGACATGCTTTCGAACTGCTAGGTGGGCAGGAGCAGGGACCGAGAAACAGGAGCTCACCCCATCGTGGGGATTCGAATCGCCGACCTTCTGATCGGCAAGCCCTAGGCTCAGTGGTTTAGACCACAGCGCCACCCGCGTCCCTTTTAAGAGTAGTAGAGAAATTAAGAAATGCAGAATAAGTGATAAAGAACGGAAAACCATCAGAGGTGTTGACGGAAGTCAAAAATATTGTATAAGATAAGAAGTGATGTTACAGTGGTACCTCAGGTTACATGTGCTTACAGACTCTGCTAACCCAGAAATAGTGCTTCAGGTTAAGAACTTTGCTTCAGGATGAGAACAGAAATCGTGCTCCGGCGGTGTGGCGGCAGCGGGAGGCCCCATTAGCTAAAGTGGTGCTTCAGGTTAAGAACCGTTTCAGATTAAGTACGGACCTCCGGAACGAATTACGTACTTAAGCTGAGGTAGCATTGTATATGAATGTAGGAAATGATGTGTTGAAAAATTAATTAAAAATATATAAACATCTTTTTTTAAAAAATCAGTCTGCTAATGCCACTCAAATGCCACCACCAAATGATGCCACCCAGGAGTGCCAGCTTGGCCCTGCAACCATGGGTGCCATGCAGTGAGGATGCCCCTGGTGCCTTGCCCCTTTATGGGGAATTTTGTGGGTGCTCAGGGAGTTGGCACCTATGCTTCCACCAGAGGACGGGAATACCTGTGCTGAGCAGACTGCCATTGGGTGTCCTGAGCCAACGGAAGATTCCAGGGCCCCCGTGCCCTCCTGGCCTCCATTTCATGTGGCCTTGCCTGGAGCTCTCTGGCCTGCTTGTGTGATAGGAATTTTATGCTCTTAGATATATGGTAATGTTCATAAGTGCACCAACCAAGCACGTACATAGATCAGCACAGGAAGACCAACCTGGAACCATTTTGACTCCTAAACTGAGCAAATGTTTTCTCTACAAGGTCAAAATGGGAAACCTCCCCATTGTCTCTTTCCTCACAAATCCTGTCTTAAGGGCACCTTTAAGATATGAATAGGGTGTGAGCCTGTGACCTGGCCCAGGAAGTAAGTACCGTATTTTTCGCTCTGTCAGACGCACCAGACCACAAGACGCACCTAGTTTTTGGAGGAGGGAAACAAAAAAAATATTCTGAATCTCAGAAGCCAGAACAGCAAGAGGAATCGCTGCGCAGTGAAAGCAGCCATCCTTTTTGCAGTTCTGGCTTCTGGGATAGCTGTGCAGCCTGCATTCGCTCCATAAGACGCACACACATTTCCCCTTACTTTTTAGGAGGGAAAAAGTGAGTCTTATAGAGCAAAAAATACGGTATTTATCACTACAAAAGACTGGCCAGGCTCCCCAGGCAATCCAATCAAGTAACCTGCCAGACAGGAGATAAACAAAGACAGGAGAAAAACAATATTCATATTTCTGTTTTAGACCTCCTTTTCTGTGATGTAGGTGTAATGTATCTGAGGGGTGGTCTTAGGTTACACCCCTTCTGTGATGTATGTATGATGTTTCTGGGGGTGGTCTTGATCTACAGGGTGGCAATTTCAAGTCTTTATAAGGCCTTGCACACCATTGTTCTGGGTTCCTCCTCCTTTCCTGCGTGTGAGGGGAGCACCCTGTTGCAACAGATCAATAAAGATCAAGCTTACTAGCTGCTTTGCTTCCCAATATTCTCTGGTTGGCCTCTCTTATTCTCTCCTACCAATAGGGAACCTATGTAAGGACTCTATATGGGCTCTTGGATACCCCAAGGGAAAGGGGCAGTTTTTGTTTACAACACTTGCAACGTGTCCTTCCCCTCTGCTCCTCTTCTTCCGTTCGGCCAAAATCCTCCTCCGTCCTCCGACAATCGGCCAGGGAATCTGAGAAGCCAACTCCTTTTTCCGGAGAATAGCTCGGCTTCTGGGTCCCATGGGGGAACAGCGATCTGGGTCACTGTGGCCCTCGAAAAAGGCAAGCCAAGGGCAAAACTGTTTATCTAGGCTTGTGTTCCAAACCTGGCACTGCTGACTAAGCCGACATGACAAGGAGGAATTTCCCACTTGGAAAAAGAAGCTTAACCCCTTGCTACACTGTCCAGATCTCTTTCTCTCTCTTTTTTTTCATGGGTGTTGTTGTAAATAAAAACATGCCCTTTTCCGTTATGGGGTTTCCAAGAGCCCATATAGAGTCCTTACATAGGTTCCCTATTGGTAGGAGAAAATAACAGAGGCCAACCAGAGAATATTGAGAAGCAAAGCAGCTAGTAAGCTTGATCTTTATTGATCTGTTGCAACAGGGTGCTCCCCTCACACGCAGGAGAGGAAGAGGACCCCCAAAAATGCTGTGCAAGGGCTTATAAAGACTTTTGAAATTCCCCTCCTCTAGATCAAGACCACCCCCAGAAACATTATGCATTCATCACAGAAGGGGTGTAACCTAAGACCACCCCTCAGATAAGGCGGTCTAAAACAGAACATTTGCATGTTGTTTTCTCCTGTCGCTTTGTTTATTTCCTGTCTGGCAGGTTACTTGATTGGATTTCTTGGGGAGCCTTGGCAGTCTTTTGTAATGATAAGGCTCACACCCTTATTCAAACACAGATTAAGACAGCATTTGTGAAGGAAGAGACAATGGGGAGGCTTTTCCATTTTTACCATGCAGAGAAACATTTGCTCAGTTTAGGAATCAAAATGGTTCCAGGTTGGCTTTCCTGTGCTGATCTATGTACGTGTAGTTATGAACGTTGCCATATATCTAAAACCATAAAATTCCTATCACAGTGTAACCAGGATTAATGTTTGGGTGGGGGGCCAGGACGCCCACCTCTCACCATGTGCTGTCTAGCAGATTTGGAATGAAATGTACCAACAGTTTTTTAAAAAAATTACTCTCTTTTGACCCTAAGTGCGCAGAAAAGTCTGTCAAAATCTCTCCACAATTTCTACTCTTAAGTTACGTATTTTTATTTAGTCATTTGATTTGGGAGGAGCTGTCCCCCTGGCTGTATCTGTCTGTCTGTCTGTCATCTCTATCCAGTGTTTTTTTTCCTTAAAAAAAAAAGTTTAGGGGTACTCTCATTTTGACTCAAGAACATTACCATTTTATAGTTCAAACCGCGGGAAATAAATACAGTAAATGGACAAAAGTACAGAGAGTCACAAGATGTTTAGGGGTATACCCCTGCGTACCCCCAGAAAAAAGCACTCATCTATCTATCTATCTATCTATCTATCTAATCTATTTTTATTTATTTTCCATAAATAGCAATGAAAGAACAAAGTTCCAAACTGCATACAGCAACAAACAACAGAAACAACAATTTATTATTTATACGCCGCTCATCCAACTGGGTTTCCCCAGCAACGCTGAGCGGCTTCCAGCATATATAAAAACATAACAAAACATTACACCTTAAAAAGCTTCCCTATATAGGGCTGCATTGTCTTGGAATCTGCACAGACTTGTCACATATATCAGCGCTGGATTTCAGGGTGGGGCAGGTGGTCCCCGTCCCCCTTGAGCCAAGGGGGTGCAAAACAACAACAACCTACCGTATTTTTTGCTCTATAAGACTCACTTTTTCCCTCCTAAAAAGTAAAGGAAAATGTGTGTGCGTCTTATGGAGCGAATGCAGGCTGCGCAACTATCCCAGAAGCCAGAACAGCAAGAGGGATTGCTGCTTTCACTGCGCAGAGATCCCTCTTGCTGTTCTGGCTTCTGAGATTCAGAATATTTTTTTTTCTTGTTTTCCTCCTCCAAAAACTAGGTGCGTCTTGTGGTCTGGTGCGTCTTATAGAGCGAAAAATACGGTATATTTATATGGGTCCTTACTGAGAAGATTCATGCAAAAGCAACTGTACCAAAAGGAATTATTGTGAAAATACTAAATACGGTATTTTTTTGGGAGGGAGGCCCACCAAATTTTGTCCTCGTTCGGGGTGCCTTATTACCATAGTCTGCCCCTGCATATTTTGTGTAAGAAACCTTCATGTGGTTTTTTCATGGTGTTAACGGAGAAATCTGAGGGCTCCCTTGGACAAAAAACAAGGATACCAGCCAGGAATACAAGAGCAAAACAGCAGCCAGTAGGCTTGGTCTTTATTTAAGGCTGTCACGACAGGACTCCCACCTGCCACCAGGTGGAACAAGATGGAAGCCCCGAACAAAAGAGAACCCCAACTTTTATTAGCTGCTAATCCCCATGTTACCCCCCCCCAAACTACACCACTAATACATCATGGTTACATCATGAAAGGGGAGGTCTGGTGGCAGTAATCTGAGCATCCTGGACCCTGCCCCATGGTTTCCCTTGCCCTCCACCAAACACCCATCAAGTGAAACAAAAGAGATATTTACATTTCCCTGTTTCCCAGCCAAGTGAATCACACCCTTTTGTCTTCATCTGGGTTTGTTATTTCTGGAATGGCTACCTGTCTGGCACTCAGGTATCAGGATGCCAGGGATTATCACTCAGGCAGAGGGGCTGCTGAGGAGCTGAGCTCACATGTCTATATGAATTTCTTAAGTTTTCCCAGTGAGCCAGTACAGAGATACATTTATCAGGGAATTCTTACATTTGGTATTGTGCGGCAGAGGCCCTTTGAATAGATAGGAAGAAACTGTGATGAAGTGTTTCGTGGGGACAAATCACAAAAGTGGTTGTGCTGGTTTTAGTAGTGGGCTGCATGTGCATGATATCTGCTGGAGGGGCAACCCCCCCAACCTATACATAAATTCCTGCAACAATGGGCATTGGGTGGTCTCCTGTTTCTCGGTCTGAACGGTTCACGTGCTTTGCAGACACATGGCGCGTGTTGTGAAATGAAAATGGATCGTGTTTGCCTCTGGCTGCTCTGACCAGGGGGGTCAGTCCCCCCCCCCCTTGAATCCTGACCTCCAGCGGACTAATGTAAAAAATGCAGGCCTACCAAGGGGAAAAAACTGCGGCAGTCTGCACCACATCTGTGTTTACTGCAAGGCAGCTGTGCTGGCTTAGGCTGCTGGAAATTGTAGTCCCAACATCTGGTGGGCGTTAGGGCTGGCAAAGACTGCTGGGCGAAACCTGCCACCCTTTTAGCACCCAATGAGTGTGAAACAGGATCAGTCCACCCATGAATTGTGAGCACCGCAGATTTGCATCATTCGACTGGTGAGACCACAGTGAAAGGACAACATTTGCCGTATTTTTCGCTCTATAAGACACACCAGACCACAAGACGCACCTAGCTTTTGGAGGAGGAAAACAAGAAAAAAAGTATTCTGAATCTCAGAAGCCAGAACAGCAAGAGGGATCGCTGCGCAGCAATCCCTCTTGCTGTTCTGGCTTCTGGGATAGTTGCGCAGCCTGCATTCGCTCCATAAGACGCACACACATTTCCCCTTACTTTTACGTATAAGCTAAACAAGCTATAGCTTAGGGTTCCCCCTCTCTTGGGGCCCCCCAAAAAAAATTAAAGGAAAAAAAATCTGGATGTACATTTCCAAAATATAAGATAAAAAACCCAAATAAAGTAAAACCGACATACAGCAACAGTGTTTTGTGTTGTGTAGGCTCCTAGGATGTAAGTCATGGGCCCCGCCTGCTAGCCTGCTCCCTAAAATATCACCGGTTTGCTCCTTTCTATATATAGGGTGCCTACATTCTGCATGGACTGGTTGTATGGCAACATGCGCAAATGACTTGAGATACCTATGAGGTCCATAAATGACCATATAGCATATATTCAACACAACAAAACAGCGACAATTTGTTGTTGACAAAGGACAGCTGGACATACAAAGGGCCCCTCAACAAACCTAAATCCGGCCCTGATCATAATCATCAACATTTAGGATTCCTTGAATCCTTAGGCTTACCCCTCCATGGTTTCCATTATCAAACTTTTCCTGCTGCATCACATTTCTCTATTTTTCTTTAAATCGTCCTTTTTTACCCTAGTTTTTAGTACATTTCAAGCATTACTCAAATCCTGCCAAAGTTCTTAGTTGTTTACAGTGTTCTCTTAAGGACATCGTGAATTCCGCCCCCCCCATTCCTTCTTAAAAGTTCTTATCTTCCTGGTTTCTGATTTTTCCCAGTCAATTTCGCCATTTTGGCATACTCCATCATCTTCATCAGCCATTCGTCTTTGGTCAGGACTTCTTCTTTCCATCTCTGGGCCAGAAGAATTGATGTGCTCTGGTGAGCAAACTGGCTGCCAAATTCTGCACAAGCTGACTCTTCGGACTGTTTCCGAACAGTCTCCAGATGCAGCCCTACGTACAACGCATTGCAGTAATCTAACCTTGAGGTTCCCAGAGCATAGACGACAGTAGTTAGTGTTGAGAATTCACCATTTCACCTTAAGGAGCAGACGTGTGGAACTGTTACGTGTCACATGTCTGTTTACATTCCAGCACAGCTTGCTGGGAACTTCCATTGTGTGTCTAGTTGTTGTTTTCCCCTGTCTTTCCGAGAAGACAAAGAGAGAGACGACATGTTTCTTTGTCCTGATTTATGATTAATAAATCTGTAGTTGTAGTATGCTTTCACAAGCCTCACGCCTATTCTCTGTGTGCAGTTTCTATTTGCTGATATAGTGTGCCCTGGCTTTGATGCCCGTGTCGCTGATTTACGTCGGAGCAGAGGCCGATGGCTCTTTGCAGCAGGACGGCTGGAAGGAAATGACCGAGCTGGGGCTATCCAGATGGCCGTGGGACCCTTTGCATGTCCACAGTTAGGCTATCCCTGTCCAGATAGGGGCGTAGCTGGGCCACCAGCCGAAGCCCATCGAAGGCACTCTGGGCCACTGAGGCCACCTGAGCCTTGAGCAACAGCAAAGGATCCAGGAAGACCCCCAAGCTGCGAACCTGCTTCTTCAGAGGAAGTGTAACCCCATTCAGAGCAGGCCAGCTCCCACCCATCCGGTCCGGGGAACCGGCTGCTACCACTGCACTCTTATCTTTTAAGATGAATGAATAGAACAGAATGAGCATTGCAATACGCACAGAACACAATCAAAAGTCAATTATATATAATACAGTGGTACCTCGGGTTAAGTACTTAATTCGTTCCGGAGGTCCGTACCTAACCTGAAACTGTTCTTAACCTGAAGCACCACTTTAGCTAATGGGGCCTCCTGCTGCCGCCGCGCCGCCGGAGCACGATTTCTGTTCTCATCCTGAAGCAAAGTTCTTAACCCGAGGTACTATTTCTGGGTTAGCGGAGTCTGTAACCTGAAGCGTATGTAACCTGAAGCGTCTGTAACCTGAGGTACCACTGTACACAGTTGAGGATCCTGAATCCCCAGTCCAACAGTGGACCTTAATCTGATGGTCCACTTTTTGGCTAGGAGCCAAAAGTTGCTGAGCATTTTTTGGAAAGGCAAAGAGTTGTCCGGCTTTTTCCCGGAAGCCAATGTTGCCGAGCTTTTTCTAAGCAAGCAAATGAAGGAAAGAAACGGAAGATATGAATGAATGGAAGAGAAGAGATGAATGAATGAAACCAAATGAGCCTCGCGATATACACAGAACATAACAGGAAGCCGTAGTTGTTGTGCTTTTTTAAATTCTTTTTTCTTTACTTTTTTATTCTGGGGGGAAAGAGATCTCTGAGGGGCCAGAGATCTACCTGGAACATCCTGCGATCTACCAGTAGATCGCGATCTACCTGTTGGACATGCCTGTTTTAAACCATCGACAACGAACCCAGGGTGAATGAAACTAAACAACATCTGCCGTGGGCTGCAAAGAGTTACTCGCAAGACGGACTGAAAGTAGGTCACTGGGCATTCATCTGTCAAATGAAATTCGCTCTTGATGAACTGGTGGGATCGTCGCGCAAGCAAAACACACACATTCTAAATTATGCCGTCGAGCTGCAAAGCCCGTGGAAAGCAATGTCACAAGGAAAGCTACTATATTGCAGCAGTGGATTCGGTCAGTGGATTTGTAACTGGCTGACTGACCGAACCCAAAGGGTGCTCATCAATGGTTCCTCTTCATCCTGGAGAGGAGTGACTAGTGGGGTGCCACAGGGTTCTGTCTTGGGCCCGGTCTTATTCAACATCTTTATCAACAACTTGGATGATGGACTCAAGGGCATCCTGATCAAATTTGCAGATGACACCAAACTGGGAGGGGTGGCTAACACCCCAGAGGACAGGATCACACTTCAAAACGACCTTGACAGATTAGAGAACTGGGCCAAAACAAACAAGATGAATTTTAACAGGGAGAAATGTAAAGTATTGCACTTGGGCAAAAAAAAATGAGAGGCACAAATACAAGATGGGTGACACCTGGCTTGAGAGCAGTACATGTGAAAAGGATCTAGTAGTCTTGGTTGACCACAAACTTGACATGAGCCAACAGTGTGACGCGGCAGCTAAAAAAGCCAATGCAATTCTGGGCTGCATCAATAGGAGTATAGCATCTAGATCAAGGGAAGTAGTAGTGCCACTGTATTCTGCTCTGGTCAGACCTCACCTGGAGTACTGTGTCCAGTTCTGGGCACCACAGTTCAAGAAGGACACTGACAAACTGGAACCTGTCCAGAGGAGGGCAACCAAAATGGTCAAAGGCCTGGAAACGATGCCTTATGAGGAACGGCTAAGGGAGCTGGGCACGTTTAGCCTGGAGAAGAGGAGGTTAAGGGGTGATATGATAGCCATGTTCAAATATATAAAAGGATGTCACATAGAGGAGGGAGAAAGGTTGTTTTCTGCTGCTCCAGAGAAGCGGACACAGAGCAATGGATCCAAACTACAAGAAAGAAGATTCCACCTAAACATTAGGAAGAACTTCCTGACAGTAAGAGCTGTTCGACAGTGGAATTTGCTGCCAAGGAGTGTGGTGGAGTCTCCTTCTTTGGAGGTCTTTAAGCAGAGGCTTGACAACCATATGTCAGGAGTGCTCTGATGGTGTTTCCTGCTTGGCAGGGGGTTGGACTCGATGGCCCTTGTGGTCTCTTCCAACTCTATGATTCCATGATTCTATTCTATCCCGCTTTATCACTACCCGAAGGAGTCTCAAAGCAGCTAACATTCTCCTTTCCCTTCCTCCCCCACAACAAACACTCTGTGAGGTGAGTGGGGCTGAGAGACTTCAGAGAAGTGTGACTAGCCCAAGGTCACCCAGCAGCTGCATGTGGAGGAGCGGGGAAGCGAACCCGGTTCACCAGATTACGAATCTATTGCTCTTAACCACTACACCACACTGGCTCTCAAGAAGATTGAGAAGATTAAGTGTATGTTTAGGAGGGAGGTAGGGAGACAAGTTCTATGCCTGCTTCCCTCTGGGGGAAAGATGGGATAGAAATTGAATAAACTTGTAGGGTAAATCATTTCCAGGTCTGAAAACTTGACTTCCAAGTTGTTAAAATTCACATTCAGAAAACGCCAAGTGGGAAATGCAACTTAGGCTATATACCAAGGGTGTCGACTTGAACAAAATATTTTTTGGGGGGGCAGGTAAACCCCACCCTGCATAATCGACCACTTGACAGGGTTCAAATCAGGAAAAATAAATACAGTAAATGGACAAAATGTTTAGGGGTATATGTCCCCCTGTGCCCCCCCCAGAAAAAAGCACTGGGTAAATGCTTATTTCCTGAATCTCTTATGCATAGATAGTGTGCTCAGCTTAACTGATACTTGCCAGGCTGTACAGTGGTACCTCGGGTTACAGACGCTTTAGGTTACAGACGCTTCAGGTTACAGACTCCGCTAACCCAGAAATAGTACCTCGGGTTAAGAACTTTGCTTCAGGATGAGAACAGAAATCGCACGGTGGTGGCAGTGGGAGGCGCCATTAGCTCAAGTGCTGTCTCAGGTTAAGAACAGTTTCAGGTTAAGAATGGACCTCCAGAACGAATTAAGTTCTTTTTTTTTTTTATAGAAATTTATTGGGTTTTACAATAGCAATACACATAATAAACAATGTAACATATATCTTGACATAATTTCACATTTTCTTTGGACTTCCTCACATCTCCCGCTCCCACTTTCATCGTTATAGCATTTTGTCAGCAATTTATTATCTTATTTGCAATCTTATATCCCTTCTATGTTTCATAATCTTCTACTTCTCAAAAAGAGTTATATTTTCTCAATCTCACTTATTTTCTTAAAATCATCTAAGTTTAGTGGTGCTCAGTTATATTGATCTAGCGTCCTGTTTAGCATTCACTCAAATTGCAATATTTTTGTAAATAGTTCTTAAATTTCTTCCAATCCTCCTCAGTCCTCTCTTCTCCCAGGTCTCGAATTCTGCCGGTCATCTCGGCCAGTTCCATGTAGTCTATCAGTTGC
>NC_138043.1:5761490-5848870 GCF_964106645.2 Podarcis pityusensis
CCAAAGGGCCATCTGTCCTGGATGCTTTAGCTGAGATTCCTGTATTGCAGCGTTGTAAACAAAAATCTGCCCTTTTCCCCTAATGGGGTATCCAAGAGCCCATATAGCATCCTTACGTGGGTTCCCTACTGGTAAGAGAAAATAACAGAGGCCAACCAGAGAATATTGAGAAGCAAAGCAGCTAGTAAGCCTGATCTGTATTGATCTGTTGCAACGGGGTGCTCCCCTCACACGCAGGAAAGGAGGAGGAACCCAGAACCCAGCTGTGTCCGCCGTTACATAGACATTTTAAATTCCCTGCCCTGGAGCTCAAGACCACCCCTCCATACATCATACCTACATCACAGAGAAGGCGGTCTACAACAGAAATCCGAGTGTGTTGTTTATCTCATCTGACAGGTTACCTGTTAATGCTCACTTGATTGGATACCCTGGGGAGCCTGGCCAGTCTTTTGTAATGATAAACACTTAGTTCCTGAGCCAGGTCACAGGCTCACCCTATTCAAACACAGACAGACATACCCTCAAGACATGATTAGTGAAGGAAAGGACAATGGTGAAGCTTTTCCATTTTCCTTTGACCTTGCAGAGAAAACATTTGGTCAGTTTGGGAATCAAAAAATGGTTCCAGGTCGGTCTTCCTGTGCTGATCTATGTACGTGCTTGCTTGGTACGTTTATGAACATTTATTATATATCTAAGACGTTAAAATTCTTATCACAGCAGGGGGTTGGGCTAGAGGACCTCTGGGGACCCCCTTCCAACCCTACAATTCTATATTACACTTCACATTTCGCAGGAAAAGCCATATATGAAAAAGTTAATCTCCTGCCGTCACTCCAGGTGCCCTTTGTGCCAGTCTCCCAGGCCAGAAAATGATGCTGTCTTGCTTCCCGGTACCCAAATTTATCCCTCCCCCCTCTGTGCAGGCTTGCCATCTTTTGCCCCATTGCTCACGCCTCCCCATTCATCTGGAAAACAAGAATGTTTTGGTGCTTAAATATAGCCGCTCCCAAGGCCCCAGGCGCTGATAAATCGCCTTGTTTACGCCTCATGAATGTTTACTGCCGTCCTGGGAAAGATGGAAAGCTGGAACTTTCACCCTGATGTTGAGAGCTGCTGTTCAGATAACGTCCCCCCCCCCCCAGTGCTTCTCAGACCTGAATATAATATACAGTGGTACCTCGGGTTAAGTACTTAATTCGTTCTGGAGGTCCGCTCTTAAACTGAAACTGTTCTTAACCTGAAGCACCACTTTAGCTAATGGGGCCTCCTGCTGCTGCCGTGCCGCAGGAACACGATTTCTGTTCTTATCCTGAAGCAAAGTTCTTAACCTGAAGCACTATTTCTGGGTTAGCGGAGTCTGGTTCTGGTTCTTCCTTCCTCACATAGGTGAGGAATCATATGATTATATGCTGTCTTGGAGTTTTTAATTTGATTCAACACAAGTAATTATTAATATTATTTTCAGTTCTTATCTCTGAGAAACGTAGAAAATAACAGGATATATTTATCTGAAAACTTACACGACCCTTAAAAAATTAGGTAAGGAACCAAATGTTATATAATACTGTTTTATAATTTATGACTGTCTTATAATTTATGATAATGTAGAATTTAAATGCATTTTCATGTAATATTTGATGATTCCAGCTGATGAAGGTGAATACATTGAAACAGGAGCCTGTCCTGGTTTCTGATCCATAACTGACTTCTACTCAATGATTAAAACTAAGACCTTCACGTCAAATCTGACTATGGACTAACATGATCTCATCTCTACTCATAAACTCTTATTTCTAATTCTGGAACGAATTGTTGTGTTATACATATCCTTATGAGTCTGAGTTTGTAATCTCTGTTAGAGTTTGAAATCCTTGTCAGAATACATACTTTTGAATCGATTAGTTTTTGTTACAATTGACTATTGATTTGCAAGCAGGGACCAATCCCAATGGGACGCGGGTGGCGCTGTGGGTTAAACCACAGAGCCTAGGACTTGCTGATCAGAAGGTCGGCGGTTCGAATCCCCACGATGGGGTGAGCTCCCGATGCTCGGTCCCTGCTCCTGCCAACCTAGCAGTTCGAAAGCACGTCAAAGTGCAAGTAGATGAATAGGTACCACTCTGGCGGGAAGGTAAACGGCGTTTCCATGCGCTGCTCTGGTTCGCCAGAAGCGGCTTAGTCATGCTGGCCACATGACCGGGAAGCTGTACGCCGGCTCCCTCGGCCAGTAAAGCGAGATGAGCGCCGCAACCCCAGAGTCGGCCACAACTGGACCTAATGGTCAGGGGTCCCTTTACCCTTACCAATCCCACTACTGAAACTTACATTGGCCTGAGTTCAGTGTGCTTTTTTCTTGGTACAGTGGTACCTCTGGTTACATACTTAATTTGTTCTGGAGCTCCGTTCTTAACCTGAAACTGTTCTGAACCTGAAGTACCACTTTAGTTAATGGGGCCTCCTCCTGCTGCTGCGCCGCCAGAGCATGATTTCTGTTCTCATCCTGAAGCAAAGTTCTTCACCTGAAGCACTATTTCTGGGTTAGTAACCTGTAGCGTATGTAACCTGAAGCGTATGTAACCCGAGGTACCACTGTATATTTAATAACAAGAACTCCAACTTATTTAACGTAAGGGCAGAACCTGAGATTGGCCCCTATTGAAATTCATTTTGCTAGCTTGGGCCCGGTTCTCCGATGTGAACCAGAGGTGCTCAAACCCACCAAGCTGTGGCCGTTCCCAGCTGCTCACTGAGCAACTCATTTTCGTCCAGCTCAGAGGCTGCCCTCCCCAAATCACAAACTATTCCTCTCCGCCTCCAATCCCTCCCTGACAGTCCTGAGCTGCCCCAGGATCGATGGCTGTTGCATGTCAGCCGCAGCCACGAGCAAAACCATCGGCACATCAGCAGCGAGCAGCGGCTTTTGCTTTCCGGGGTTTATGAATATTGCAAGGGCGGCTGTGCCTTTTATCTCTCGCTCTGCCTCCCGGGGAGCCTCGAACTGGCGGACCGGATCCCATCTCATCCTGCCTATCCCAGGCCCTGAATTATTTACCATTTTGCTCCTCGGAAGCAATTTGTTGCAGGCCTCAGTTTCAAGCCAAAAGTTGTGCAGCAATCGAATCTTTCAGGGGAAAACTCCCGCTAGAGTCCATGGCGCCTATTTCTGAATAGACACGTAGGGAATTTCTGCTTTTTATTTCCTTTTTCCTTGGAAATAACCGCAAGGGTTTTAAGTTGATTTTAAAAGGAACCAGTCCGGGTTCAAGTTCACCTAAATGGCCCTCAAAAAGAGAGAGAGAGAGAGAGAGAGAGAGAGAGAGAGAGAGAGGGAGGGAGAACGAACGAAGACATAGCTTTCCGAATATTCCAAGCTGGCTCAAAACATCAAAACACACACAGAAAGAGTGGAATGGAACTAGTGTGTTTTCCCCTAAGATTACAGTCGTACCTTGGAAGTTGAACGGAATCCGTTCCAGAAGTCCGTTCGACTTCCAAAACGTTCGGAAACCAAAGTGCAGCTTCTGATTGGCCGCAGGAAGCTCCTGCACCCAATCGGAAGCTGTGGAAGCACCGCTGGATATTTGGCTTCCAAAAGTAGTTCGCAAACCGGAACGGTCACTTCCGGGTTTGCGGCATTCGGGAGCCAAAACATTTGAGAACTAAGTTGTTCAGAAACCAAGGTACAACCGAATGTTCTTAAAACCAAATAAATTACAGGAAGGGCGATTCCAGCTAAACATCAGGAAAAAACTTATGATGGTAAGAGCTGTTTGACAGTGGAACAGACTCCCTCAGAAAGTCTCCTTCCTCAGAGGTTTTTAAGCAGAGATTAGATGGCCATCTGTCATGGATGCTCTAGCTGAGATTCCAGTGTCACAGGGGGCTGGACTAGATGACCGCTGAGGTCCCTTCCAATTCTACGATTCCGTAAATTTAAAAAGACACAACACATGGAATAGAATGAACCTGATGAGCAACTAGAAATTGACCCTAACTCAAATTCAGTTCACCTGGCAATTCCGAGAACTACTTTCAGGCATGGTTCAGATTTTGAACCAGTTCAGGGGACTTGGCCAAACCGAACGCATTCGTTCTGAGCACTGCGTTTAGTCTACAGTTTAATGAACGAAAGCCATGAATAGTTTTGTTTGGAGGAATTTTTACTCAGTGTCTATTTCAGGCATTGGCAAGCTCGGAGCTCCAGATGTTTGGGGACTACAACTCCCATCATCCCTAGCTAACAGGACCAGTGGTCAGGGATGATGGGAACTGTAGTCTCAAAACATCTGCAGGGCCAAGTTTGCCTATGCCTGGTCTATTTCATCCTGCCAGAAGCAAAACAGCCCCAGAAAATAAACCATCGATAGATATCAATTTTGCCCCAAATCCTGTCGCAAGGATAAAAAATTTATTTTTATGGGTTTTGCATGTGCGTGTCCTAGAGAAAGGGCAAGGAATCAGCCCATTTTTTTGGTCTCAGGTTCCCAAAGCCCAAGGCAAGCTGGGAGTTGCAGTGCGGTCACAACCAGAGGGTGCCAGGATTCAGAATAATCCAGACTGGTTTATATTTGAGACGCTTGCTCTTTGATCTGAACACAGAGCTTCTGCCACTCATCAATATATGTTGCGCATGGGCTGATAAAAGCTTTTCCCAACCCCCCTGGCCTCGCCCACAAAAACCGATTCTAACCCCGTTTAAATTAATCATTAGCAGCACTCTTGCAAAATACTGCAATTTGGTACTTAAAAGGCATCGTCTAGATGAAAAATTAATCACCCTAAATGATAGATGGGCTGGCCTCCTTGGCTGCAGGCTGTCGCTCTCTCTCTCTCTCTCTCTCTCTGAGTGTGTGTGTGTGTGTGTGTGAGAGAGAGAGAGAGAGAGAGTGTGTGTGTGTGTGTGTGTGTGTGTGTGTGAGAGAGAGAGAGAGAGAGAGAGAGAGAGAGAGAGAAAGAAACTATACTTTATACTTCTCGGTCCCTGCTCTTGCCAACCTAGCAGTTTGAAAGCACATAAAAAGTGCAAGTAGATAAATAGGTACCGCTCCAGCGGGAAGGTAAACGGCATTTCCGTGCGCTGCTCTGGTTTGCCAGAAGCGGCTTTGTCATGCTGGCCACATGACCCGGAAGCCGTACGCCGGCTCCCTCGGCCAATAAAGCGAGATGAGCACGCAACCCCAGTCATCCGCAACTGGACCTAAGGGTCAGGGGTACCTTTACTTTACCTCCCTGCACCAATTCTTCATCTCAATTCCCTCTTCCTCGTAAGCTGTGTGTGCCGCTGTTGAGATACGGAGAAGGGCATCATCTGTTCAGCCATTAGGCTTGGAGATTAAGGGAGATTGCAGTTTGCAGAAAGAAAACCAGACGTGTTGCGTGCAAAGACCGTTGCTCCACCTAGCTTAGCTATGCCTGCACGGACTGGCAGCAGCTCTGCAGTTTCAGGCAGGGGACCTTCGCGGCTGACACCGGGGATTGAACAGACAACCTTCTGCATGCCAAGAAAAGACTCTGCCCCCCCAACTGCAGCCCTTCATTGGAATCGGTGGAAGAGGTTTGTTAAAATTCAACAGTGCCCTCTTGTGCACCAAGGGTGTGCCTACATCTCGGCCGAAAAAGAATCTTGCAAGAGAGCAACTCTCCGGCTTTTAAAAGAGCCAGTGGGATGAGCCCCTCCTCAAATAAAAAGCTTCATTCACTTTCTCCACAACATACCGTATTGGCCTGCATATAAGCCACACTTTCTTTTCCCAAAAGGAGAAAGTTAGTAAAGGTAAAGGGACTCCTGACCATTAGGTCCCGTCGTGGCCGACTCTGGGGTTGCGGCACTCATCTCGCTTTATTGGCCAAGGGATCCGGCGTATAGCTTCTGGGTCATGTGAACTGCTAGGTTGGCAGGAGCAGGGACCGAGCAACGGGAGCTCACCCCGTCACTGCGGGGATTCGAACCGCCGACCTTCTGATCGGCAAGTCCTAGGCTCTGTGGTTTAACCCACAGCGCCAAGCGTGGCTTAAATTCACGACCCTACAAAAACAGGCTTTTACGATATCGCTGCTGAAACAGACATACAGTCGTACCTCGGGTTACAGACACTTCAGGTTGCGCGTTTTCAGGTTACGGACGCACCGAAACCCGGAAGTACCTGAGCGTCCGCTATACGGTAAAATGGAAGGGATGCGAGTGCCTGTGGAATTTTAAGAGTGGCTTATATCTGGCTATTCTCTCTCCCCCCCCCCCAATGAATTTTAAAGGTACGGCTTATATTTGGGCCAATACAGTAACGCAATTATGACACCTGTATCAACTCACCTTGAACACCTCCCTCTTCCTCTCAGAATGGCAATGGTGCCCTTACTCCTCTTTTCCCTAAATTGGGGTTTCCCAAATTTGGGTCTCCAGCTGAACTACCACTCCCATCATCCCCAGCTCGCAGGACCAGTGATGATGGGCATTGTAGTCTATAAACACTGCTGGAGACCAAACCGTGCAACAGGAAAGTGTTTCCTAACAGGGAAACAGCCCCAGCCCTTCTTGATCCTTTTGCTAGCTCTTAAAAGTGAAATAAGGCAATGAAAACACTAAACAACTTTTAAGTTTGGGTTTCCTCCCGTTCTTGACTTAGGCCTCTCAGCGGCTTGGCAAAACGTCTCGGGGGTGGGTGAGAGTTATGCAAACTGTGGCTAAAGGGTCAGTGTGATCACACATTACGCAAAACCCAGTTAGAACCAGGAGCAGATCTACTAGGAAACTATACATGAAGCCCAAGTTCCAAGGGCCTCTCTGGGATCAGTCCACATTGTTTAAAAATCTTGACTTAAAAAGTGCATCATGTACAGAACAATTGTCTAATTTTCACCCACCGCTGGAGGTTTCTAAGCAAGGATGCTCTAGCTGAGATTCCTGCGTTGCAGAGGGCTGGACGAGATGACTCTTGGAATCCCTTTGTTATGAGAATTTTAAGGTCTAAGATATAAAATACCGTGTTTTTTGCTCTATAAGACTCACTTTTTCCCTCCTAAAAAGTAAGGGGAAATGTGTGTGCGTCTTATGGAGCGAATGCAGGCTGCGCAGCTATCCCAGAAGCCAGAACAGCAAGAGGGATTGCTGCTTTCACTGCGCAGCGATCCCTCTTGCTGTTCTGGCTTGTGAGATTCAGAATATTTTTTTTCTTGTTTTCCTCCTCCAAAAACTAGGTGCGTCTTAAGAGTGAAAAATATGGTAAATGCTCATAAATGTACCAGGCAAACACATACATAAATATATTAACCACGTGTCTGAAACAGGAAAACAGTCCTAAAGCCATTCTGACTCTTTCAGTGACCTCAAATATTCCTCTGCAGTTTGGAAGGGAATGGGAAAAGCCTCCCCATTGTCTCTGTGCTCACAAATCCTGCCTTAAGGGCACATTTGTGTATGGATTGGGTGAGCCTGTGACCTGGCCTCAGGAATTAAGTATTTATCATCAGAATTTGTTTTTAAAAATTCCTTCCAGTAGCACCTTAAAGGTAAAGGTACCCCTGCCTGTACGGGCCAGTCATGTCCGACTCTGGGGTTGTGCGCCCATCTAGCTTAAGAGGCCGGGGGCCAGCGCTGTCCGAAGACACTTCCGGTTCACGTGGCCAGCGTGATGAAGCTGCTCTGGCGAGCCAGCGCAGCATACGGAAACGCTGTTTACCTTCCCGCTATAAAGCGGTACCTATTTATCTACTTGCACTTTGACGTGCTTTCGAACTGCTAGGTGGGCAGGAGCTGGGACCGAACGACGGGAGCTCACCCCGCCGCGGGGATTCGAACCGCCGACCATACGATCGGCAAGTCCTAGGCGCTGAGGTTTTACCCACAGCGCCACCCGCATCCCTTTTAGTTGCACCTTAGAGACCAACTAAGTTTGTTATTGGTATGAGCTTTCATGTGCATGCACAGTTCTTCACGAAAGCTCATACCAATATCAAACTTAGCTGGTCTCTAAGGTGCTACTTTTTGAATTCTGGTGCTGGAGGAGACTCTTGAGAGTCCCATGGACTGCAAGAAGATCAAACCTCTCCATCCTGAAGGAAATCAGCCCTGAGTGCTCACTGGAAGGACAGATCCTGAAGCTGAGGCTCCAAGACTTTGGCCACCTCAGGAGAAGAGAAGACTCCCTGGAAAAGACCCTGATGCTGGGAAAGATGGAGGGCACAAGGAGAAGGGGGCGACAGAGGACGAGATGGTGGGACAGTGTTCTCGAAGCTAGTAACATGCGTCTGACCAAACTGCGGAAGGCAGTGGAAGACAGGAGTGCCTGGCGTGCTCTGGTCCAGGGGGTCACAAAGAGGCGGACACGACTAAACAACAACAACAACAACAAGGTGCTACTGGAAGGAATTTTTAAAAATTTTGTTTCGACTACAGCAGACCAACACAGCTACCTACCTGTAACTATCATCACCAAAGAATGGCCAGGCTGCTCAGGTAAACCCATTAACAGGTTTCTTGCCAGACAGAATTCTGATGTAGACTGCCCCTTCTGTGATGCATGTATGATGTTTTGGGGGGTGGTCTTGAGCTACAGGGTGGCAGTTTCAAAAGTCTATGTAAGAGCTTGCGCACCAATGTTCTGGGTTCCTCTGCTCCCTGTTGCCTGGGGGGTTGAGCACCCTGCTGCAACAGTTTAATAAAGATCATGCCAACTAGCTGTTTTGCTTCTTAATATTCTCTGGCCCCATCATCCCTAGCTAGCATGACCGGTGGTCAGGGATGATGGAAACTGTAGTCCAAAAACAGAGACTCGAGTTGGCAAAACCCCGGTCCCAAGGGTTAGTGATTCTTTTCGGGTGGAAAATTATTTCCAGCTGACCAGGAGTCAATTTTACTGCAGTGGTAACTTGGTTCTCAAACGCCTTGGAACCCAAGCACTGCAAACCCGGAAGTTAGTGTTCTGGTTTGCGGACATTTTTCGGAAGCTGAACGTGCTCCATTTTAATAATAATAATAATATCTTTATTGTCATTGCCCCCTTCGGGGACAACGAAATTACTTGACTGCTCCATAAAAACTCTAATTAATCAATACAGTATAATACAGCAAGGGAGATTAGATGACTTTCAAAGTCCGGGCTTCCCATTCAGGACCGAGATCGCTCTGGAGAAGAAGCTGTTCTTAAGACGGCTCGTTCTTGTCTTCATCGTCCGGTATCTCCGTCCCGACGGCAAGAGCTCAAAGAGACAGTGACCAGGATGCGATGGATCTTTTACTATGTCCAGTGCCCTCCTATGGCACCTTGTGGCATAAATCTGCTCTAAGGTGGAGAGTGGGCAGCCAACAATGCTCTCTGCTGCCTTAACAACCCTGCACAACCCCATCCTGTCCTGGGTAGTACAGCTTCCGTGCCACACACATAAGCCATAAGTGAGCACGCTCTCAATGGCACAGTGATAGAAGGCAAGCAGCAGTTTCTGCGGAAGATGGTTTTTCCTTAGTATTCTCAAAAAGTACAGTCTCTGCTGCGCCTTCTTCACAAGCCCCCTTGTGTTGACACTCCAGGACAGATCCTCTTGTAATTCAATGCCCAAAAATCTGAACGTTGTTACCCTCTCCACACAGACCCCATCAATCAAAAGTGGCTGGACGTTGCTCTTCTGTCTTCCATCTCCTGAAGTCCACCACAAGCTCCTTTGTCTTCCTTGTATTTATGAGCAAGTTGTTAGCTTTGAGTGTTATACTTCTGTTTTGATTGTTTCACTGAGGTCTGTCTGGTTTTGCCATTTATTTTGCGTTTTTGTGGCTCTTTTTGTTTTGTTTTTCGGACTGTGTAGAACCCAGTTCAGCTACTGATTGATTGATTGTGTGACTGCAGTTTATTGCTTTCATTTTAGGGATCAATGGTCTCGTTAGATAGGAAAATTCATGTTCAATTGCTGTTTTAGGGGTTGTTTTTAAAAGTCTGGAACAGATTAATCCGTTCTGCATTACTTTCTATGGGAAAGCGCACCTTGGTTTTAGAACGCTTTGGTTTTGGAACGGACCTCAGGACAGATTCAAGTTTGAGAACCACTGCATTCCTTTCGAACTCTCGCCTGCCTGGTTGCCCGCCAAGCCTCCATTTCAAATGGAAGCAGTATTTTTGTTTTGTGAAATGAAATACTTCCCGCAGGACACACAAGACACCAAAGAACGGATGCAGATCTCATAACGTCGCAAAGGTTGGTTTTTAAAAACTGAAGTCTTTTATTAAAAGTCTTATTCAAATTTCTCTTAACAAAAAGGAGATATATAAAAAAAGGACCGGAAAACCCCAGAAAGAACAAAACAAAAAACCGCACGCACAAAAAAAAGAAGGGAATCTTCATTTCTGGGTTTAGCTTTTGACCACAACGAAAGGCCTGCTTTGGAACGAGGGCTAATATCTTAAAACTCAGAAAAACCATGTTCTGTTGTAAAGTGGGGGCAGGCAGACTATCCCAGGGAAGATGGAAACACAACTCTTTAATTTATTTGTGGGGGGGGGGGGGTGAGCTCTGAAATAATACGGCAGCCCTCCATCGGGGAGCAGGAACCCCCTCAAATTAAATTGGAAATCTGAGCAAATAATAAGGAATTCTCCCAGCAGGTCTCAGGTAACTCAAGTCAACCCAACTGGGGAAAGAATATCGGAGAACAATTGGGGGGGGGGTTTACAGGGACACACCACATCCGAAAAAAGCCCCCCCAAAAGAAAAAGTGTTGGGCCGACGACCGCAGATCAACTAGCTTAGAAAGGAGGTTTTTTTCTTGGAAAAAAATAATACAGTTGGAAAAATGGAACAGCATCCCAAGTGGTCTGGGAATCTGCCATAACAGCTGGAGAATTCGTCGCCGTCGTCATCACTACACCCCGATTCCAAAACCGCCACCTGCGGGGGGGGGGTGGTCCCCCACCCAGCCCTGCCCCCTAGTGGCAGAGCAGAGAACTTGTGGGTTTTTTTTGGGGGGGGGGAGAGCAAGTGGTGTGGAAGAAGGGCGAAAACGAGCTTGTCCGACGCACCATCCGATTCGCAAAGCCTTTGGTCACAAAATACCCCAAAACAGGAGAGGAGTTTAAGGGGCTGGGGTATTTGGAGAGAGGGGGGGAGGAGAAAAACTGTGCGCATTTTCTGGGGGGGGGGGGGAGAGAAAGCCACCCAACGTCTCCTGAAACACCTCAACTGTATTCTACATTTTAAAAAAATATACTGTGGATGTCGCAGCGATACAAAGGGGTTGGTGGGCCTGGAAGCAACTGTGGGGGGCCGGGGGTCAGAGTGCGGGTGGGTGGGGGGGCCCACAGGGGCGGGAGAGGAAGGGGAGAGAAGAAATTTGTCGTCACAGTCTCACTTGCGGAACAGCAGGGGCCAGGAAAGTCACAGTCCGTAAAAAAAACGGATCGTCTGGCTACGAGGAAGAGGAGCCGGTCAGTCGTCTTCGTCATCATCATCATCTTCATCGGGGTCGTCTTCCCCTTCGTCCTCAATCTCTCGTTTCCGCTTCTCGCCCTGAGGGAGATCTTTTGGGGGGGGGAGGGAGAGAGAAAAAAACACACATATTTAAAAACAAACAGAAATGTCCACTCCTGGCAAAATTATTTCCTTGTTCTGTATTTGTAAGAAGGCTAGGGCTAAACACTGGAACTCACTGCCTATCAAAATCAAGCAAGGAACTGCCGAAAATGTTCTAGACAAGCCTTTTAGGAGGCCAGGGTAATTTTAATCGCCTATTTAACTTTTGCATCCAACACAGCTGCCTTAAAAACCACCCAAGCGACGCTCTGTGCATTTTCACGGGCGCACTCCGCGCGCCAACCTTGTAAGGTAAAAAGGTAAAGGGACCCTTGACCATTAGGTCCAGTCATGGCTGACTCTGGGGTTGCGATGCTCATCTCGCTTTACTATCCGAGGGAGCTGGCGTACAGCTTCCGGGTCACGTGGCCAGCATGACTAAGCCGCTTCTGGTGAACCAGAGCAGCGCACGGAAACGCCGTTTACCTTCCCGCCGGAGCGGTACCTATTTATCTGCTTGCACTTTGAGGTGCTTTCAAACTGCTAGGTTGGCAGGAGCAGGGACCGAGCAACGGGAGCTCACCCTGTCGCGGGGATTCGAACCGCCAACCTTCTGATCGGCAAGTCCTAGGCTCAGTGGTTTAACCCACAGCGCCACCCGCGTCCCCCTTGTAAGGTAGGCTAGTGCAATGGGAGATGGGAGGTTTGCTCAGAGCTACAGGACTATTCAAACTGAGGACCTGGGATTTAAAAGCCCATGCCTAACCAGCCCTCAGATTATCTTTGTTAAAAATATATATTTTTATTAAACTTTCTGTTTTACCATTTTACACAAATTATACCATTCGGTATTCCATCACTGCATCCATCAAAACTTATTGACACTGTTGAATTTATCTTAACGCTGCCCACGTTTTCAAGTGTACACAATTCCCCCCTGTATATTCCATAAACGATTTCTTTTCTTAACGTATGATCTTCTTGTTCTCTTATTCTATGTTAGGTCCGCAAGCGGCGCATATTCCATCAGTTTCCATTCCTCTTTAGCTGGGACCTTGCTCGTTTTCCATTTTTGGGCTAACAAAACACGGGCCGCAGTAGTAGCATACATAAATAACCTCAATAGCCCTTGGATTAACTATCCTTTGGGAAGAAAAGGCTTGCCACCTCTTCGCCACCCCTCAGAGACCGGAGCGCTGATTTAAAAAGGCTCACCTTCGTCTTCGTCGTCATCCTCGCCTTCCTCTTCTTCCTGAAGTCAAGAGAGCAGAAGCTTTTACCTCAACCCAAAAAGGGGACACAGCTTGCAACTAGCACAAATTTAACCTGTGCGCGTTCAGCTATTATTAATTCAATTGATAAACCTCCCGCCATCAAAAGATCACAGGGCAGTGTGCAACATTAAAAGCACATGACGGAACATCAATAATGATAAAATGAAAACATGAACAAGCGTACTGACAGGCAGGCAAAAGAATTATCGTTAATAACAGCCCTCTGCCCCACACTTTCAAAGGACACAGTTTATTTCATGCAGGCATGTCCAAAGTCTTGTTTTAGGGGCGTAATCCAGCCCGCTGGTCGATTTAATCCAGCCCTCTTTGAGAAAAGTTTGGGCACCCCTGATTTAATGGGTAAAGAGGAATATTTTTCGCCTGGTGCCTAAAGACATGAAATGATGGCGCCACCAATGGCAGTTTAAAAAAAGAACGAAATTCAAAGCGGGTGCCCAGGAAATCTGTTTCCACCCACCCACCCCAGACCCCATGAGACTTTTAATCTCAGGATCGTGGGTTTCGAAGCCCAACGTTGGGTGCAAGACGCGAGGACCCGCACAGTCCCTTCCAACTCTAAAAGCCTATGATTACAGCTTTGCGCAACGTCCCCGAAACTTAGCCCCAGTGCCAAGCTGAGAGTCGCCTGTATCTAACCCCTCCCCACAACTCTAGATTTTGGGGATAGCCGCTGTAGCGCAGCGACAGAGAAGAGCACTGTCTTTGAAGCGCTGGCAAGCCGCTGCGGCTAAAATTGAGCTAGGTAAAGGGACCCCTGACCATTAGGTCCAGTCGTGGCCGACTCTGGGGTTGTGGCACTCGCTTTATTGGCCGAGGGAGCCGGCATACAGCTTCCGGGTCATGTGGCCAGCAGGACTAAGCCGCTTCTGGCAAACCAGAGCAGCGCACGGAAACGCAGTTTACCTCCCCGCCGGAGCGGTACCTATTTATCTACTTGCGCTTTGATGTGCTTTCGAACTGCTAGGTGGGCAGGAGCAGGGACCGAGCAGCGGGAGCTCACCCCGTCACGGGGATTCGAACCGCCGACCTTCTGATTGGCAAGTCCTAGGCTCTGTGGTTTAACCCACAGCGCCACCCGCGTCCCTTTTGGAGCTAGAGGGCCCCTATTTGAAACCAGCTCTTTAACCACAACAATGAGGACCAGCATCTTGCGTCCTCCTTTAGAATATAGTAAGAGCATGCATTTGATCTCAGGGTTAAGCAGGCTAGCCTAGATACCTGTACAGAGGAAAAGAATATTATTGTGATTATTTAAATGGCCTGGCTTTGTGCAAGGCAGTTTTCCCATCTGAAGGATCAGCTACCTGCAAAACAAATCTCTTTTTTCCCTCTCTTTCTGGGGGAGGGATGCTGTTACTGAACATAGCACCCTTTGTTCTAACCGCTCTGGGAAATGCGAAGTTAAAAGCAGGGGGGAAGGAAAGCCGCCTTGCAAACTTACTTCATCATCAACCCCGTCCTCCTCCTCTTCCCCATCCAGATCTTCTTCATCCTCCTCGTCGTCGACTGCATCCTCGTCGAGGTCTTCTTCGTCTTCTTCATCTTCCTCTTCGCCTTCTGGGAAACGGGGAGAAGCGGAAGAAAAAAATACATATATTCCACAAAAGATCCGAAAAGGAGGTTTGGGGGAAGAGGAAGGATTTTTCCTGCCACAGCACGTAAAAAATGACGACGACCACCCCGATTTGCGTGAAGCTTTTCTCCCAGGGATAATCGATTCAGAAGTTCCCGAAAAGACGATTATAAGCAGTTTATTAAAGCAGCTGGGATTCTCCTTGCACAAAAACAGGAGGAGGAAGTTGTTCCCACCGAGTAAAAGCAATGGGGGAGATGAAGATGGCAAAGATAACTGCTAAAAACAAGAGAACCTAAGGTTTCGTGGAAGAACAGAAGCCCTTTTCTGACTACTTTTTCATAGAATAATAGAATCATAGAGTTGGAAGAGACCACAAGGGCCATCGAGTCCAACCCCCTGCCAAGCAGGAAACACCATCAGAGCACTCCTGACATATGGTTGTCAAGCCTCTGCTTAAAGACCTCCAAAGAAGGAGACTCCACCACACTGCTTGGCAGCAAATTCCACTGTCGAACAGCTCTTACTGTCAGGAAGTTCTTCCTAATGTTTAGGTGGAATCTTCTTTCTTGTAGTTTGGATCCATTGCTCCGTGTCCGCTTCTCTGGAGCAGCAGAAAACAACCTTTCTCCCTCCTCTATGTGACATCCTTTTATATATTTGAACATGGCTATCATATCACCCCTTAACCTCCTCTTCTCCAGGCTAAACATGCCCAGCTTTTTATTTTTTTGGCAATTGTTTCCTGCCCATGTGTTAGGATCAGGGCTCTGGAAAAAACACAGCACCGCAAAAGGAAAGACTTCATTACAAAGTGGGTTTGGGTTTGTTTTTGATATAACAACAACAACAAAAAGCATTTCTGTTTCTCAAATGTAATGCATTTTAAGTTTCACTGTTAAGGTAGTGGCGCCCGCCTTGTGGAACGCCCTCCCATCAGATGTCAAGGAAATAAACAACTATCTGACTTTAAGAAGACATCTGAAGGCAGCCCTCCAGATGTTTTGGGACTACAATTCCGATCATCCCCAACCACTGGTCCTGTTAGCTAGGGATGACGGCAGTTGTAGTCCCAAAACATTTGGGGGTGGAGTTTGGGGATGCCTGGTATAAGGGACGGAAGTTAAAGGTAAAGGTAAAGGTACCCCTGACCATTAGGTCCAGTTGTGACTGACTCTGGGGTTGCGGCGCTAATCTTGCTTTATTGGCTGAGGGAGCCGGCGTACAGCTTCCGGGTCATGTGGCCAGCAGGACTAAGCTGCTTCTGGCAAACCAGAGCAGCGCACGGAAACGCTGTTCCCGCCGGAGCGGTACCTATTTATTTACTTGCACTTTGACATGCTTTCGAACTGCTAGGTTAGCAGGAGCAGGGACCGAGCAACGGAGGCTCACCCTGTCGCCGGGATTCGAACCGCCGACCTTCTGATCAGCAAAACCTAGGCTCTGTGGTTTAACCCACAGCGCCACCCACGTCCAGTTAGGGCGCAGCAAATGGGGAAGAAATAAAAAAAGCACCAGGGCCAGGAAGTTGACGAAAGGAAAGGAAAAATCCACGAAGCATTGGAGCGTATGGTGCATGTTCGATTTCCCAAAACTCAAAAGCCCTTCCCCGTGTTCGGCCGCGTCTCACCTTCCCCGTTCTCGTCGTACTCGTCTTCCAGCCCGTCCACTTCCGGGTCAGAGTCAGGCGCCTCTTTGTCGTTCGTGTCAAAGCCGTCGAGGTAAGTGAGTTGCGGGAGAAGGGTGAAGATGCTCTCCCGATAGCTGATGAGCGTCGTCACTTCACAGTTGAAGAGGTCCAAACTCCGTAGGTGAGACAGCTTTTTCTGTGGAGATTCTGGAGGTGAACCGGGCGAACGATAATCGCATGCCCCCCCCCCCGTAAATCAGAGCCAGGAGCTAACCCCTTTGCTCACCGGCCACTGGTTTGTTACTGGGACAAATTTAAAGTGTGCATAAACCACATTTTGCAAACTACCACCTTCAGATTAGCAACGGTATGTAAAACTAATTAAAAAATAAATGTTTAAAATAACTTGTTTTTTTTAAAAAACGCAGAAGCTTTTAACATGTGCCATTAAGGTAAGACGGGGAATATGCAGAAGAAATGATTCTGAGGAGATATGGAAGGTGTTTGCTGAATTTGTACTGTTAAAATGGAAAGGGGTCAAACCATCGCAAGAGGTGTTGAAATTTGGGGAGGTTGGGTAGTTACAATGGAACGGTCTCGGTGGTGGGGAGTGCATTTTTATTCATGATTTTTACTTTGTCAAAATAAAATATAATAAATGATTTTCTAAAACCTTGTTTTTGCCTAGGCAAGGCCACTCATACGTCTAATTCTGGCACATTATGTCCATTGGTTTCAATGAGTCTACTCCAAGAAACAGGGCCCAGTTGGCTACAACCCCAAGACCCTGACCAACCCCCCTGCCAATTCAAGGTTTTGAGGCCTCGCGTTCCCACCAAACCACAACCATGCAGTTCTTGGCAAACCATGAGGACTATGTACTTGACTTTGGGTTACAAAGCAAAGCAGCAGCAGCTGAATTCTGGCAGGAGGGAGAATAAAAGCACCTCAGAATTTGAGGATGAAAAAAGGGGTGCACCCCCTAGGAAGAAAAGGAGAGAGGAGACTTCACCAAAAGAGGAACACACAAATATATATAGACAGATAGATAGATAGATAGATAGATAGATAGATAGATAGATAGATATAGATATAGATAGTTTCCTCCAGCCCTTTGAGAGAAGCGTTTAACTCACCAGTGGCTCCAAAGTGTTTATATCCTTGATTTTGTTTCCGCTAAGATTCAAGTGCGTCAAGTTTGGAGTTTTCTCAGCAAGGACTTCCAAGCCGCCGGAAATCCTATTGTCGCTCAGCTCCAGCTACGGAGGGGGAAAACAGAAAAGCTTCAGGCTTCGCAGTTTATTTCTTGGGGGTCAAATCCTTAAAAAACCTCAACAACAACAACAGCTCGGCCCTCACGCATCTTCACTTCATCAAACCTGGCCCTCTCTGAAAAAAGCTTGGGCACCCCTGTCTTATAGGGAAGATGGCAGTTCCTGGAAGGATCCCTTTAGCTTTACGCCAACATCTTGCTGCTTACCTTGCGCAGTTTATTGAGTTTTGGGAGGTTGGCGACGGACAGGAGGTTCACGTTGATCATACTGAGGAATTCGAGGTTTTCAAAGTCAGAGGAGAGTCCTCCAATTTTGCCATCGTCGGAGCGGCAGTTGTCCAGAACTAACTCCTTCACCTGGGGAATTGTGGTAGAATTGCAAAATGATTTGAATTGTGCAGGATGTTTATGTTATCCAGATTTGATATGTTTCCCTCGAATAATAATAATAATAATAATAATAATAATAATAATAATAATAATAATTGTCCCCTTCGGGGACAATGAAATTACTTGACTGCTCCATAAAAACTCTAATTAATCAATACAGTATAATACAGCAAGGGAGATTAGATGACTTTCAAAGTCCGGGCTTCCCATTCAGGGCCGAGATCGCTCTGGAGAAGAAGCTGTTCTTAAGACGGCTCGTTCTTGTCTTCATCGTCCGGTATCTCCGTCCCAACGGCAAGAGCTCGAAGAGACAGTGACCAGGATGCGATGGATCTTTTACTATGTCCAGTGCCCTCCTATGGCACCTTGTGGCATAAATCTGCTCTAAGGTGGAGAGTGGGCAGCCAACAATGCTCTCTGCTGCCTTAACAACCCTGCACAACCCCATCCTGTCCTGGGTAGTACAGCTTCCGTACCACACACATAAGCCATAAGTGAGCACGCTCTCAATGGCACAGTGATAGAAGGCAAGCAGCAGTTTCTGCGGAAGATGGTTTTTCCTTAGTATTCTCAAAAAGTACAGTCTCTGCTGCGCCTACTTCACAAGCCCCCTTGTGTTGACACTCCAGGACAGATCCTCTTGTAATTCAATGCCCAAAAATCTGAACGTTGTTACCCTCTCCACACAGACCCCATCAATCAAAAGTGGCTGGACGTTGCTCTTCTGTCTCCTGAAGTCCACCACAAGCTCAAATGTAGTAAATGCACCACAAATGTAGTAAACAGGAACCTGATACTTTGGAGCATATTTTGTTTTCTTGTGATTTTGGCATTTACGCCAGAAGACAATTATTAGAGGCCTTACAACTCAATAGGCTGATGTCTAACACTATCAACGGTTCAGGGCCTGCTTTCGGACAGGAATGATCAAATTACTTTAATAGTGGCTGAATTTATGAGTGCTGTCCATATAGAAAGACTGGGCCGTTATGAAGAGATTTAGCAGTTGTATTGTATTATTTATGCAAATTGATTTTCTCTGGAGTTAAAGATCTGACTGGGCCAAACCTTGTTATGTTGAGCTTGTACTTTGCACAATTTGTATACGGTGTCTGTTTGATAATGTGTGGTTTGCTATGCCTAATAAAGGATATTTGAGAACCGCAAAATGATAAAAGGATTTCTGGGAAATGATATACAGTCATACCTCGGGTTACAAACACTGCGGGTTGTGCGTTTTCGGGTTGCGGACCCTGCCGAACCCGGAAGTACTGGAATGGGTCGCTTCCGGGTTTCGGCACTTGCGCATGCACGCAAAATGACATTGTGCGCATGCGCAGAAGCACCGGATCACGTCCCATGCGTACGCAGACATGGTGCTTCAGGTTGTGAAGGAGCCTCCCATACAGATCACGTTCACAACCTGAGGTATGACTGTACAGTGGTACCTTGGTTCTCAAACGCCTTGGTACTCAAACAACACGGAAACCTGGAAGTTAAGTGTTCCGGTTTGCGAAGATTTTTCGGAAGCCAAACGTGCTCCGTTTTGAGCGTTACGCTGAGGTGTGTCTGTTTTTGCTATTTATTTCGCGGTTTTGTGGCTCATTTTTGTGTGTGTGACTGTGTGGAACCCAGTTCAGCCACTGATGGATTGTGTGACTGCAGTACAGTGGTACCTCAGGTTACATATGCTTCAGGTTACAGACTCCGCTAACCTAGAAATATTACCTCGGGTTAAGAACTTTGCTTCAGGATGAGAACGGAAATCGCGCGGCGGCAGCAAGAGGAGGCCCCATTAGCTAAAGTGGTACACCTCAGGTTAAGAACAGTTTTAGGTTAAGAACGGACCTCCAGAACGAATTAAGTTCTTAACCCGAGGTACCACTGTACATTGTTTATTGCTTTCATTTTACGGATCAATGGAAAGACAAGATACCAATGGAAAACGGACTGGCAGATGAAATTATTGTGACTATGCAGAGATTGCAAGACCGACCAGGAAAATCTGAAACCAGGAGGACCAAAACTTCAACAGAGAATGGGACAAATGCAGATTGTATCTAAAAGAACACTGTTAAACACTTGAACTCTTTTGGGCAGGCTTTAAATAACTCTTATGACGTTACGAAGACTTTGGATATAATGGAGGACTGTTCCTTGAATGAACTTAAAATATGCACTTGACAAAAAGGTTTTTTTTAAAGAACCCACGGATGGGATGAGGGAAGCCCCTAAGATTCGGAAGAATCTTGTTTTTAATTTTAACAATTGTAAGAACTTTATGTGTGTGAATGAATTTGTAAAACCAAATAAAACTTTTATTTAAACAAGGTAAAGAAAGGAAGAAGGAAGCCAAACTCTCTCATTATTTTTTTACAGAAAGACACATTATTGCTGGTATAATCTCAATATTTACAACCAGATGAAGGTTTCAGTTTCAACTTTTCTGCTGTACTTTACTGGAAGGTGAAAAACAATCATTTCCTTAGTAATTTATTTAACTAAAACAGTAACATTATAGCATATGTATCCATGTTTGTTAAGTTATAGCACACATGAAAAACTGGGGGGGAAATCCTTATTTCCTGATGAATAGCCTTTGGAGTATAATGTAACTTATGAATAGTAACTTTGGAGTGTAATGTAACCTATCTTTAGGGGGGGAAATTCCCCAAAAGCATTTTATTTTAAAAATCCGATTTAAATAAATAAAAATCCAATTTAAATGAAAAGAATCTGATTTTAAAAATAATTGATTTTTATCCACCCTGGGACAACAGCATATTCCTGCATCGCAATGGCACAAGGTGCAATTTCTGAAAGAGACCCAGGGCCTTGATTTCACCCCCAGCTCTTAAATCCATAAATTACAAGAAGTGGACCCAGTTCTCACGACACCTTCGCCACACAAGATGGCTGAGGTCTTGGGCTTTTTCTACAGGAACAGTATATATATGGCCTTTGGAAAGGCAAGATTTGCTTTGCCTCCGGTTTTCTTATCTGTAATTACAAGGGCTTCCATTTAATTACGAGGGTAAATGGGAGGGACCACCTCATAGGACAGTCGTTAATAATAATAATAAATTTTATTTATATCCCGCCCTCCCCAGCCGAAGCCGGGCTCAGGGCGGCTAACAACAATCAAATAATCCAACATTCTAAAAACATTTCATTATAAAATTAATTAAAATCAAATTGATGGCAACCATTAAGCCAGAATTCTGTGCAGATTGCCAGAGGAGGGAGTCAGGCTGTTAAGAGTCATAGATAAAACCCTCGCTAAGAAAAAAAGATTTGGGGCGTTTGAAAAGAGCAGCATCGGCAAATGAAACGGGCCTTTGTGCTAAAGATCAGGAGCTGGAGGACTCTGTACCAAACATGTCCGTCCTTCCGTCCCCCAAAAAGAGACATTTGCCAACCTCTCCAGAAAAAAAGTTTTTCATTAAATCAGGAGTATTTTCAGCCAAGCTCACAGAGCCGCCTGGTGGCCGCAAGCCGCAAAAGGACTCCGGCAACGTAGTTATGGAAGCAACAGCCATTTCCCAATGCAAGGAATAAGGACTAATTTTTTTAAGGGCTTTAAAAATCCTCCCGGAAAACACACAACGGTTCTAAGCCCTCCCCCCCCCAGCCCCCGTTTTTAAGCTGATTATCAAACACTGCAGAGGGAGTTTATCTCCTGATGCACAGGCCTTGGAATAGTTTTAATTGGAGTTTGAACAAATGCACAATTAACTTTGCTCAAGTGTTAGAAACTCAAGATATGTAGGCCAAACGGCACCTTAAAGCTAGGCTGCAGGTCCCCACAATGGGGCATTCTCTTTCTCAATGAAATTTATTATTATTCATTTCACTTCTATGCTGTTTTGTATTTTAAAGCCGGGGGGGGGGGGGAGATATATCTCAAAGCGGTTTGCAGAACATGAAAACCCCTAATACAGGGGTCTGGAAACTTTTCCAGCAGGGGGCCTGTCCAATGTCCCTCAGACCTTCTGGGGGGCCAGACTATATTTTTTTTTGGGGGGGGGGGAAATGAATGAATTCCCATGTCCCACAAATATTCCAGAGATGCCTTTTAAATACAGTGGCACCACTTTAGCCAATGGGGCCTCCTGCTACCGCCGTGCCGCCCGAGTTCGATTTCTGTTCTTATCCTGAAGCAAAGTTCTTAGCCTGAAGCACTATTTCTGGGTTAGCGGAATCTGTAACCTGAAGCGTATGTAACCCGAGGTACCACTGTAAAAGGACACATTCTACTCATGTCAAAACACACTGATTCCCTGACTGTTCGTGGGCTGGATTAAGAAGGCGATTGGGCTGGATCCAGCCCCCGGGCCTTAATTTGCCTACCCATGATCTAATACAGTGGTACCACGGGTTACATATGTTTCAGGTTACATACGCTTCAGGTTACAGACTCTGCTAACCCAGAAATAGTACCTCGGGTGAAGAACTTTGCTTCAGGATGAGAACAGAAATCGTGATCCGGCGGCGCGACGGCAGCAGGAGGCCTCATTAGCTAAAGTGGTGCTTCAGGTTAAGAACGGACCTCCGGAACGAATTAAGTACTTAACCCGAGGTACCACTGTACAGGCTTCCTCAACCTCGGCCCTCCAGATGTTTTTGGCCTACAACTCCCATGATCCCTAGCTAGCAGGGCCAGTGGTCAGAGATGATGGGAATTGTAGTCTCAAAACATCTGGAGGGCCGAGGTTGAGGAAGCATGATCTAATTTAACCAAATAAATAAAGAAGACTCAAGTTTCCGGGAAAATATTTCAGATCCTTCTCTAAGGGACATTTTTACTTTTCCCATATTGATTGACCCACTTAATTTATAGAAAAACTGAAGCAACAACAGGCAACATGTGGCTAATAAGGTTCTAACAACTTAATTTATAGAGCTGAACCATAGCAGGAGGACTCTTGGAAACCACTGGGGTGCCAAGGTTAAAATGTCGGACTAGGGCCTGGAAAGATCCGACGTTCTTCAGTGAGTCATACAAACTGCAATTCTGAACGCTGCTTTTTTATGGGCGCTGGGAATCAGCCTCCAAACGTTTGGGTACCACCGCTCTGGAGGATGCCAGATTGGCTTTAGTGCTGATGAATTAATTAGATCAGGGGTAGGCAACCTAAATGGGATGCGGGTGGCACTGTGGTTTAAACCACAGAGCCTAGGACTTGCCGATCAGAAGGTCGGCGGTTCGAATCCCCGCAATGACGGGGTGAGCTCAAGTTGCTCGGTCCCTGCTCCTGCCAACCTAGCAGTTCGAAAGCACGTCAAGTGCAAGTAGATAAATAGGTACCGCCGTGGGCTGGATCCGGCCCAATCGCCTTCTCAATCTGGCCTGACAGTCCGGGAATCAGCATGTTTTTACGTGAGTAGAATGTGTCCTTTTATTGAAAATGCATCTCTGGGTTATTTGTGGGGCCTGCCTGGTGTTTTTACATGAGTAGAATGTGTCCTTTTATTGAAAATGCATCTCTGGGTTATTTGTGGGGCAGAGGAATTCATTCTTCCCCCCACAAAATAATATAGTCCGGGCCACCACATGGTCTGAGGGACAGTGGACCGGCCCACGGCTGAAAAAGGTTGCTGACCCCTGAATTAGATGGACCAACTTAAGGCAGCTTTTCCGGTCCTTACTGAAATCTGCTCCTACTGGCGTCCCCACCCTGCCACTTTCTGACAAAGGCAATGAACAACTCGCTGGGAAAACACTCACCCCCCTGGAATTGCTTTGCGGGTCAGCGAAGACAAGACCAGGCTTTGCGGACAGACTCGGCGCAGCCCCATTTTGGCAGAAGGCACACAGCTTCCGCAACAGCAGCCCCACAAGCCAGGGTGAGTCAGCTGTACGGTATCACGGCTGAGTGACCTAATCCTGGCCAGCAGCAATGCCGCCGAACCGGCTGCGTTAGCAGACGGCGCGAGAAGCAGCCGCATTCTTTGCACTGCGAAAACCAAGCTGTTTTCCTGCCTCCTCCTTCAAACCCAATGGAAGGTGCAGCTGTCCGGATACAATGAACCGAACGTCAAGATCGGGGAAGAATTGGGTTAAGGAAGCCAGCACCCTATTATGGCAATGATTCTTCAACATCAACTTGGTTGGACTGGTCACGTTGTGTGGATGCCCGATTATCGTATTCCAAAGCAACTACAGTGGTACCTCAGGTTAAGTACTTAATTCGTTCCGGAGATCCGTTCTTAACCTGAAATTGTTCTTAACCTGAAGCACCACTTAAGCTAATGGGGCCTCCTGCTGCCACCGGAGCACAATTTCTGTTCTCATCCTGAAGCAAAGTTCTTAACCTGAAGCACTTTTTCTGCGTTAGCGGAGTCTGTAACTGGAAGCGTATGTAACCTGAGGTACCACTGTACTCTATTCTGAACTTAAAATGGGAAGCATAATGCTGGTGGTCAACAAAAGAGGTTCAAAGACTCTCTCAAGGCAAATCTAAAAAAATGTAGTATAAACACTGGCCTGCGAGCGCTCCAGTTGGAGAACAGCCTTTGCCAAAGGTGTAATGGGCTTTGAAGACACTCGAACTCAGGACGCAAGGGAGAAACGTGCTAAGAGGAAGGTACACTTGGCAAACCCTCACCGGAATCAACTCCCGCTCGGAAACCAATGTCCCCACTGTGGAAGGACGTGAGGATCCAGAATTGGCCTCCACAGTCACTTACGGACTCATTGTTAAAACCGTGTTCAATCTTACTTGGCTACGAGGGATCACAAAAAGAGAGAAGATGGCCGCTAACAGAAGCTTTGTAAGCCACAAGTCTTAGCACCCCCATATCATTTGCTTATGGCACTTCAGAGAATCATATGATTGTAGGGACCCCATAGGGTCATCTAGCTCAACCCCGCTGCAATGCAGGAACCCTGCACACAGCTGGAAGCACCAATGTTCCGGCTAACATTGCGCACAGACCCATTTTGCCACTAGGGAGATGCACTTGTGTGCCCTTTTATAGCCCCCCGCCCTGCAAACAGCTCATGGCTTCCAAATGGAGAAGTCCCTGCCCTCTAAAAATCTAAAACAGACATGGCACAAGAGGAAAGAAGAACAGGAGGAAGGAAGAGAAAAGCAAGCACAAGCTCTTAACAGTTGCAGCTTTTGTCTAGGTTCTGGCTATGGTGGCATAAACATACCGTGTAATGTTCGAAAATTCATCCAAGGAAACTAACACCCCCGGAAGCTTTGATCAGGACCTAGATCTGTCTGGGGGGGGGGTCCCAAGAAGGGGGTGCTGAGCAACACCCCCCTTTCAAGTGCACCCCTCCCCTGCCATTTACACAAATTTAAACCCAAAATCGGAATCCTCTCATTAAAAGAACAGAAGGAGTTAATTCATCCTTCCGTCACCAAAATCGCTTGCATTTTTAATGTAAACCAACCTCTCAACCTGCTCCCAAACTCCCACACCATCACCAAATTGCGCCGACACTTCAGAGACTTTTCCTGCGCTAAATGTCCAGATTCTGCAACAAGAGGACAGCAGAGATCAGGGAAGCGGCTGGGCTGATGGAGGGAGGTTTGGCCCAGAGGTTTAAGGCTGCAAAGAGTTCCCTGTCTTGTTGGGGGGGGGGTCTTTTTGACGACAGCTATAACTCCTATCGGGATGTGGGTGGCGCTGTGGGTTAAACCACACAGCCTAGGGCTTGCCGATCAGAAGGTTGGTGGTTCGAATCCCCGCGACGGGGTGAGCTCCCGTTGCTCGGTCCCTGCTCCTGCCAACCTAGCAGTTCGAAAGCACGTCAAAGTGCAAGTAGATAAATACTTCCGGCGGGAAGGTAAACGGCGTTTCCGTGCGCTGCTCTGGTCCGCCAGAAGCGGCTTACTCCTGCTGGCCACATGACCCGGAAGATGTACACCAGCTCCCTCGGCCATAAAGCGAGATGAGCATCGCAACCCCAGAGTCGGCCACAACTGGACCTAATGGTCAGGGGTCCCTTTACCTTTATCTTTACAACTCCTATCGGAAAGGGCCCCCTTCAGAGAAACGCAATTTTGAGCTCCAGGAAGACTTCGCCATCTCCCCCCCCCCCTCAAACCAGGGTAGATAAAAAAATCAATGGTGTTTTGTTAAAAAATGAGGATTTGTTTCAAGTTTTTCATGTGTGCTAAAACTCAGTCTAAGGTGTGTTTTTTTTAAAAAAAATCGTTTAACCACATCAGTTCACAAACATGGATAGATATGCTATACAGTGGTACCTCGGGCTAAGAACTTAATTTGTTCTGGAGGTCCATTCTTAACCTGAAACTGTTCTTAACCTGAAGCACCACTTTAGCTAATGGGGCCTCCTGCTGCTGCTGCGCCGCCGGAGCAAAATTTCTGTTCTCATCCTGAAGCAAAGTTCTTAACCCGAGGTAATATTTCTGGGTTAGTGGAGTCTGTAACCTGAAGCGTCCGTAACCCGAGGAACCACTGTAATGTTATTGTTTCAGTTAAATAAATTGTTAAAATTCTTATTAAGGAAATGATTCATTTTTCTCCTTCCAATAAAGCACAGCAGAAAAGTTGTCCAAATATAAACAGTTAACTTATTAAATCTCACCATAATTTCATAATTATCTGTCCATGTATTTCTAACGGTATAACCAAATGATTTAAATCAAGTCTTACTGACTAGTGATTTAAATCAAATCCACCCTACTGCGAACGGCTCAATTGTATGCAGTTCCCATTTGCTGCTTTGCCACACTAGGGACTAGCGCCATGGGAAGGCGGAAGGCGGCCTGGAGCGCAGGACGAACTGTAAAAAGCAGAGTGGTTTTGATTTAAATCAAATCAATTTAAATCGCTAGTCAGTAAGACTAGATTTAAATCACTTTCTTACCGAAAGACTCATTCGCACTGGTATAATCTGAATATTTACAACCAGATTTAAGGTTTCATTTTTGGAACAGTAATTTTTCAGAGTCCTTTTTTTAACAGTTATATCAAAAACACCGATTTGGTCATACCATTAGGAATACACACTTATGAAATCATTTTAAAGTTTAGTAAGTTAACTGTTTATATTTGGACAACTTTTCTGCTGTCCTTTAGTGGAAGGAGAAAAAAATAACCATTTAAACAACTTATTTAAGTAAAACAGTAACATTATAGCATGTGTATCCATGTTTGTTAACCGATGCGGTTACAACAATTAAAAACAACAACATAAGATGAGTTTTAGCACACATAAAAAACTTAAATCCTTATTTCCTGATGAATAGCCTTTGGAGTATAATGTAGCTTAAATAGAAAACTATCCTTAGAAACATTTTTCCTCCCAAAGCATTTTGCATTGTAAAAATCCAATTAAAATAAAAAACATCCAATTTTTTTATTATTATTTTTTAATCACTGGTTTTTATCCACCCTGGTATAAAGCAAAGCCTCAAGGGTTCAGGGGAGACAGCTTCACAAAGCTCTGGAACAGCATTTTCCAAACTTGTGGGAGCCCCAACTCGCATCATCCTTAGCTAGTAGGAGCAGTGGAAATTCTTTTTCCTTTTTGCTCCTTTTCCCTTCCTGCTCTGCTATGGTCCTTTGCATTTTGTGTGGGTTAAGGAGATGCAGATGAAAGACCGTGTTTGAGAGGAAGGGAAAGGAAGATCTCCCAGGATGGCAAAAGGTACAGGACCCCTGGATGGTTGAGTCCAGCCAAAGGCGACTCTGGGGTTGCGGCGCTCATCTCGCTTTCAGGCCGAGGGAGCTGGCGTTTGTCCACAGACAGCTCTCTGGGTCATGTGGCTAGCAGGACTAAACCGCTTCTGGCACAATGGGACACTGTGATGGAAACCAGAGTTCACGGAAACGCCGTTTACGTTCCTGCCGAGCGGTACCTATTTATCTACTTGCACTGGTGTGCTTTCGAACTGCTAGGTTGGCAGGAGCTGGGACAGAGCAACGGGAGCTCACACCGTTGCGAGGATTCGAACCACCAACCTTCTGATCGGAAAGCCCAAGAGGCTCAGGGGTTTAGACCACAGCGCCACCCGCGTCCCAGGATGAGGCTAGGGGGAAAAGGGAAACCCTTAGGTGGAAACTTCATAGTATAACAAGAGCTGGAAGGGACCCCAGAGGTCCTCAAGTGTAACCTCTTGCATTGCAGGAATCTTTTGTGCAAAATCTCGAACCCAATACCTTGAGATTAAGAGTCTCAGGCTCTACCATCCTGAGCTATCAACCCTCTCTGCGCGGGAAAAGTTAACGTTTACCTGCGAAAGAGGACTTTGTATTCTCTTTCTTTCCCCTATGTTGCTGTTTAGATTTGCGGTTTTTTATTGTAAGTTATTATGGAACGCCTTTATACAATTTTTTAAAAAGGAACTGTAGTCCAAAACAACTGGAGACCCAAGTTTGGGACACCCTGCTTTAGAACAGCCTTTGGAAAACCCTGTTCTAGAACAGTGTCCTCTAAAAGTTTTTTGACTATGACTCCTGTGAGCTCCAGTCAGCACTGTTAGAAGCGCAGATATACAGCCGTGCCTTGGTTCTTCAACGGAATCCATTCCGGAAGTCCTTTCGACTTCCAAAACGTTCGCAAACCAAAGTGCGGCTTCTGATTGGCTGCAGGAACCTCCTGCAGCCAATCAGAAGCTGTGGAAGATGGGTTGGATGTTCGGGTTCCAAAGAACGTTCGCAAACCAGAACGTTCACTTCCGGGTTTGCGGCGTTCAGGAGCCAAAACGTTCCAAGTTGCAAGGCATTCAGCAACCAAGGTCTGACTGTGTAAGCTAATTGCCAAATGGCACCTTAAACCTAGGTTAAAGTAAGTGGAATGTCGAGGTGCCCTTTCCAATGAAACTTTATTATTAATTTCTAGACGGCTTTACATTTTAAAGAAAAAACCTCAAAGCGGTTTGCAACACATTAAAACCTCCAATAATCCGATCCAGAATAAAACAAATGCCAGCTTCAAGGAATATACAGTGGTACCTCGGGTTAAGTACTTAATTTGTTCCGGAGGTCCGTTCTTAACCTGAAAATGTTTTAACCTGAAGCACCACTTTAGCTAATGGGGCCTCCTGCTGCTGCCGCGCTGCCGGAGTACAATTTCTGTTCTTATCCTGAAGCAAAGTTCTTAACCCGAGGTACCACTGTATTTCAGATTATTCTCTAAGGGACATTTGACTCTCCCCCTATTTATTTAGTACATACAGTGGTACCTCAGGTTAAGTACTTAATTCGTTCCGGAGGTCTGTACTTAACCTGAAACCGTTCTTAACCTGAAGCACCACTTTACCTAATGGGGCCTCCTGCTGCTGCTGCACCGCCGGAGCACAATTTCTGTTCCTATCCTGAAGCAAAGTTCTTAACCTGAAGCACTATTTCTGGGTTAGCGGAGTCTGTAACCTGAAGCATATGTAACCTGAAGTACCACTGTACTCAATTTATAGAGCTGCCCCATAGCACGAGGCCTCTAGGAAGGCAGGGTGGGATAGTGGTTAGAGTGTCATAGACCGGGACCTGGGAGATCAGGGCTCGAATCCCCACTCCCGTCAGGAAGCTCACTGGGTGACTGGAGTCAGCCACAACCTCTTGATCTACCTCGCAGGGTCGTTGCAGGCATTAACTGAGGAGGGGGATGAACCATGGACTCCTTGGGGAAAAAGCTGGGAGATCAGGTCAACAAATAAGCTCTTCCGCTGAGCTGCTTAAGGAAGCTGGAGGGACTAGCCAGGTGGCAATGTCAGGTGCCAAACTGGCACACAGATCTCCGCGTGGTCACAATCGGACCCACGCCAGTCGCAAAATGCACATGGCTAATTTCTAACACTGCTGGTCAGCCCAGCCATATACCGCCAAAGCTGACTGGGGGGTTGTACTCCAAAACCGTCAAGGCCATTCCGGAAACACTACTTGTGGCAGACCCCTGTCAAGGGCAGCAGAAAAATATTTGCCGTGTCCTCGTCTGCTAAAGCTCATTCCCCTCTCATCCCACCCAATAGAAGAGTTCTCAGTAACTTAAAAGTCCACACCAATTTAGACTGGCCCCGAATTTGCGGTGTCGCCTTTTGACAAACAGTCCCTAAGGCACTTTCAAGGCAGGGGGAAATGGAATGAGTCCAAGCCGAATAGACACTGGTTTCCATCTTGACCCAGCCACAAATGTTATGAGCAAGTCCTATCCTTATCCCCATTTCGCAGGTGGAACAGCCAAGGTCATTGCTAGCCTACCTTACTGGGGGGAGAATTAAGGAAAAGCATTTCCGCACACCTGAATCGTTCTAGGTCAGAGCAGACCCGCTGAAATTAAACTGCCCTTTTAATTCAGAGCTACTAATCGCAACCGTTAGAATTTCGTTGGATACAATCCACCGCAATTTCCTCTCATTCCCCCTCCCCCTTGCCTATTTTAAACTGCAAGCTCCTTGAGGACAGAGACTCATCATCTACTGGAGAGAAGGATCTGAAATGTTTTCCTTGGAGCTTGAATTTGTTTCGTTCCAGATCATTTGACTGGACGTTTTAATGTGTTGTAAACCGCTTAGAGACAGCCCTCCCCCTTTAAAATATAAAAGCAGAAGAGAAACCGAAATAATTAATAACGGTAATAATAAAGTTCACCGCAAAAATGAAAAAACAGATACCTAGTCATTCCATTGAGGCAACCATAGGCTAGCTCTAAGGTGCAAGTTTGGCGACTAGCTTAAAAATCGGGAGTTTCTAACACCAAATAGAGAGGCTGCCCCCCATCGCCCTGTCTCAACAATGTGATGAATACATAGGTTCTCAGTGGCAGAACAACTGCTTGGAGTGCAGAAGACCCCCCAGTACACCTGCTAGGCATGCAGAAAGAGAACTGCTACCATCCAATGCAGACAATGACCTGACTCAAGTTTTACGTAGTTAAGCGTGGCTCTTTTTAATTTTTAAGGGAGGGTGTTTTCTACGTGAAACACGCTGAAATTATTCTTAAACACAGGTACAATGATCGCAAACTGTCCCTCCAAACAGGATTCCCCCAGATGTGCCAGTTTATAGTCCCTCCCCCCCAAAGAACTACAATTCCCAGAGTTCCTTGCTGGGGGAGCCATGATACTGCCCAAGCTATCAGTAGTGGAGGAGGCAGTCCTGGCTCCTCCCAAAAGAGGCGGGGGGCGCGGACCAAGGCTTAACCCCCACAATGGCAGCCACACACACAGGAAGCCAGGCGCCTGGAAACCAAGCGAAGCAACAGCAGAGGACCAGTGTCCACACGTGGCAAGCCCCCCCCCATACACAAAACACCCCCCCCCCCAAATGTGGCTGATCCAAACTGCAGCCAAGCAACCCTCAGGAATAGGGGTCAGCTTGGCTCCTGGGTGCAACCCAGCCAAAAGCATTGCTCAAAATGGACCAGAAAGCCTAAACACACACACACACACACACACACACACAGATTGTGTGTTTGTGTGTGTTCTTGCAAGACTTCTAACAGCAGTTTCAGAACCCCCCCCCCCCGTCCAAGTCAGGGTCAAGGCTCTATCTCCCAGCTCCTGGGTGCAACCATAAATTCAATTGGTTCGTGTGTGTGTGTGTGTGTGTCACCGCCCTCTTCCCCCCCCAACCCGCCTTTCATTCAGCCCAAGCCACGCTCCCCCCCTGCTGCTAGACCATCTTGGATGACCCTTTAAACCCCCAAACCATAAAAGGCCCCCTTGGCCTCTCCATCCGCCTGCCTGACCCAGTCCCCATCCCTCCCTCCCCCCCGCCTCCAAAAAAAGCTACACGTGGACGCGGCTCGGCATGCGTCCATTCCGCCCCCCCCCCGCAACATCCCCTTCCTTTCCCTTTCTGCTTCTCTCCCAAAACCAAGAGGGGGGGGGAAACCACTTGAGATTTTAATCTCAACCCCCCCCTTTTTTTTTTACAAAGCAGCGCCTTCTTTGGCGAGGCGCGCAGCCACCCAGCGCCAAACCCCTCCTTTCCTCTGCGCTCTCAAAAGCTCCACTGTGGTTTTTCTCCTCCCACTCCCCGAGGTGGTAAAATGGGGGGGGGGGTTTAGGAGGAGGGAATTAAGCGGGTGGGAAACAAACTCTTCCCTCACTGATCGCCCTTCTCCCAGCACCAGTAGTTATATATATATATAATCGTCTGGGTTTTTTTTTTAGTAAACGCGTTTCCACGTGCGCAGCTGGCGGGGGGGGGGGGCGGGAAAGAGAAGAATTGTGCTTTTGGGAGGGCGCAAGGAAGCGGTTTATGGAGGGGGGGGAGTGCCCATGGGTAGGGAGGAAACTGCCGCCATCCTTCCTCCTCCCCCCGCCGACCCAAGATTGCATTAAAAAAAACACCACAAAAACCCCACCATGTGCGCTTTAGTTACGCATCATTTATAGACCGGGTAAAGCGAGCCCGGAGAAACGAAGCCGGGGGAAATCACAATTCACAACTCTGACCCACGTTCCCGGGATGAAGGGGGGCGGTCCAAGGCCTACAGGGCTTTTCTTTCTCCCTTTGGGGTGGGGGTGGGGGGGTTATTCCGCTCCACCTTTCTGGAAAACATTCAAATACCTACTCCAACATTCCTGGGGTGGGAATATTTTTTAAGCACCCCCCCCCGAGGCCACACAACTACCCCACTCACCGAGCTCGCTCTCTCCCCCCGTCCCCGAAAAGAAACAAGCAATTCCCCCCCCCCATTAAAAAGAACCCCTCAACTAGGCGTGGGAAGTAGCCAAGTAGGCCTCGGTTCAACTCCCCAAGCAAGCATTCAGAATGCAGGGGAAACCAGATTCCTCCCCCCACTTTACAAAACATATGGGTCAAGGGGCGGGACAGGACCCCCCTCCCCCCAAAAAACAGATCCCAATTTGATTATTTTATTTTTAAATCCGCCTGTTCCAAGAACCCCCTAAAACTTATCTTGTGCGTAAAAACACACTTTTGGAGAGGCGAAAGGCAAAGCGGCGCATGTGTTGCTCTTGGGTTTTTTTTGGGGGGGGTCTTAAAAGGGGTCGCAAAAAAATAGGTCGAGGGGCCCCCCCTTTCTCTCCCAGAGGCAGGAATGTAAAGGATCGGGGAGGAAAGGAAGAAGGCGCGGAAAAATGAGAAGAAATGGGGAAAAGGGCACTCCAAAAACTGCAGGGCGAGGATGGGTTTCCGTGCGCCCAGGAGCGCGGCGCGCGTCTCCAACATGTCGGCCGCGCACACGTGTGCGCGAAGCGGGCCGGAGGCGGGGGAAGGCAGCCGGGCCTGGGCCGGGGGAAGGAGGGAAGGCTCACCTCGGCTGGCTTCTTGTTCCGCAGCTCCAGGTTGAGCCGTTTCTTCATCTCCATGGCGGCCGGGCGACGTCTCCGCGCGGCGGGGCGAGTCTCGGGCGAAGAGCAGCAGCAGGCGGCCGCGCGGACGGGAGCAGCGAGCTGCGGGCTCCTCCCCGCCGCCGCTTATATAGCAGCCAGGCACCCCAGGCAACAAAAGGGAGGCGGGCGGGGTGGGGGGGAGCCGACGGAGCCGGGAGAAGCGCCCCCTGGCGCCGGAGAATTGCCGCTGCGACGCGCCCGCCTCAGAGGAACCCGCCGGGCAGCGTCCTCTGCTGGCCACGCGGCGCCTTCGTTCGAAGGCACGTTTTCCTTTAAACGGGAAAATGAATGAACACAATGGATTGGTAATGCGAATACTGCTAATAATAATGACCAGTGCTTTTTTAAAACTTTTTTTTTAATTATTATTTAGAGCCCAGTTGCAGCGTTTTACCCTCACCCCAACTGTGGCGAAATGTAAGATTGGATGAATAAACTCAAGCAGACAATGATCTGGATTAAAAATGGCCTCAAACTTTATTGATTACAGACATAGGTGGAGTTTTGGCTCAGGAATTGGGTGTATATATCTGTCCCAGCCCTCCCCAACCAAAAAAATCAATTATTTAATTTAAACAAGGGTAAGGTAACTCAGAGGACGAGATGGTTGGACAGTGTTCTTGAAGCTACAAACATGAGTCTGACCAAACTGCGGGAGGCAGTGGAAGACAGGAGGGCCTGGCATGCTCTGGTCCATGGGGTCACGAAGAGTCGGACACGACTAAACGACTAAACAACAACAACAAGGTAACTCATTTCCCCAGGGTTTCTGCTCAAAAACCCCTCTAATAATAATAATTTAAAAATCCTATCACTGTTAGAAAGAATATTATTGTTATTATTATTATTAGTACCCTGCCTATCTGACTGGGGCAACGCAGCCACTCTGGGTGGCTTCCAACAGATATGAAAACATTTTTTTAATTAAAAAAATCACTCTACAGGGCTGTCTTTAGTAAAGGTAAAGGGACCCCTGACCATTAGGTCCAGTCGTGGCCGACTCTGGGGTTGCGGCGCTCATCTCGCTTTATTGGCCGAGGGAGCCGGCGTACAGCTTCCGGGTCATGTGGCCAGCAGGACTAAGCCGCTTCTGGCGAACCAGAGCAGCACACGGAAACGCCGTTTACCTTCCTTTAGATGTCTTATAAAGGTTGCATGGTTACTCATCTCCTTGATGGGAGGGTGTTCCACATGGCGGGTGCCACTACTGAGAAGGCCCTCTGCCTGGTTCTCTGTAGCTTTACTGGACAATGGGGAGACGCTTCTTCAGGTCTACTGGGCCAAGGCCGTTTAAGGCTTCAAAGGTCAGCACCTACACTTTGAATTGTGCTCAGAAACGTCCTGGGAGCCAATGTAGGTCTTTCAGGACTGGTGTTATGTGGTCCCAGCGGCCACTCCTAGTCACCAGTCTAGCTGCCGCATTCTGGATGAGTTGCAGTTTCTGGGTCACCTTCCAAGGTAGCCCCACGTAGAGCGCATTGCAGTAGTCCAAGCGGGAGATAACCAGAACATGGACCACTCTGGCGAGACAGTCTGCGGGCAGGGAGGGTCTCAGCCTGCATACCAGATGGAGCTGATAAACAGCCGCCCTGGGCACAGAACTGACCTGCTCCTCCATGGACAGCTGTGACTCCAAAATGACTCCCAGGCTGCGCACCTGGTCCTTCAGGGGCACAGTTACCCCATTCAGGACCTGCCTGCCCCCTGTCGCCCAGAAACAGCACTTCTGTCTTGTTGGGATAAAACTAAATAATAAACTAAGGTATATAGGGAATGGAAAATATTTAAAGAATACTTTAAAATGTACTGTACGAACAATAAGATACTTGCAGAAATAGAGTGATACTGGCAACCAAGAATTACCTAAAATATAATAGTGGATTATATATCTATATACAAAAATAATTTGAATCTGTGCAAGGAATACAGACAATATAAGTAGTATAATGAGAAGTTATATATTTTAATCTGTCATGTAAGTGTAATATATTGTATTTGTTTACGTTTGTTTCTTTATCTTTTCTTATTTCATTGTTTCTATTCATTTGTATCGTTTTCTGTTTTATTTGTTATGTAACTCATGTATATTTGTCTACATGAAAATTTTCATTAAAAAAAGAGAATAAACTAAGGTTCTAGACCTCATGGTTCTGAATAAAGGACTGGTTTAAATACCGGTAGTTCAGTTGGTTAAAGTGTCGTGCTGATGACCCCAAGGTTGCAGGTTTGATCCCTGTAAAGGACAGCCTCATATTCCTGCATTGCAGTGGGTTGGACTAGATGATGCTCAGGGTCCCTTCCAACTCTCTGATTCTATGATTCTAAGGGTAGGAAACTGGAGTCAACCAAGTCAATCTGATTGTTGGTCCATCAAGAGCTCAGTACTGTCTTCAGTACACCATGGGTAGGCAACCGAAGGCCCGGGGGCCGGATGCGGCCCAATCGCCTTCTCAGTCCGGCATGACAGTCTGGGAATCAGCATGTTTTTACATGAGTAGAATGTGTCCTTTTATTTAAAATGCATTTCTGGGTTATTTGTGGGGCATAGGAATACGTTCATCCCCCCCCCCCAATATATAGTCTGGCCCCCCACAAGGTCTGAGGGACAGTGGACCGGCCCCCTGCTGAAAAAATAGATACCCAGGAAGTAGATACCCAGGGTTACAGGATAGAACCGGGGGGGGGGGGCTTTTGCTAGCAGAATCCTTGGGCAAAGCTGGGCTCTTTTCTCGGCCAACTTTAGGTAAGCCCAACACACCTGCTCAAACAGGAAAAAAGGATTTCTGTATAAATGATCTCTGTGTGTGCTTTTCTGTTGAACGTTCATTTGTGATCTGGGCCTTTGCTGCACAAATTAGTCTGGATAAATACAGTGGTACCTCAGGTTACAGACACTTCAGGTTACAGACTCCGCTATTCTCCGCTAACCCAGAAATGGTACCTCGGATTAAGAACTTTGCTTCAGATCAGGCTTAGGACTAAATTAGACTTAAATATATAAATAAGAAAATGTACTATAAGAAAGGTAAAGAAATTGGAATATGACTGTAATATTGTTTTATGAAATAATGATATTGGAAACTGCTACATTCAAATTAAGAGGAAATTCAGATGGAGGAGATTAGAGGAAGTCAACTAAAACGTTTATGAAAATGGATTTTAATTAATTGGTTGAGTTTCTTTTTTTTCTGTTTAGGTATGTTAAGTTTGTTATTCTTTTTTCTTATTTTTCACTCTTTTATTGTGTTGTTGTTGTGTTGTTGTGTTGTTGCATTTTCTCTTTTTTGTTACGTCTATTGAAAATTAATAAATATTATGGTAAAAAAAAAAAAAGAACTTTGCTTCCGGATGAGAACAGAAATCGTGTGGTGGCAGCGCGGTGGCAGCAGGAGGCCCCATTAGCTAAAGTGGTGCTTCAGGTTAAGAACAGTTTCATACTAAGAACAGACCTCCAGAATGAATTAAGTTCTTAACCCGAGGTACCACTGTACTAGCAAAATTCAGCCTGAGGCTGGGGGAGCTTGCAAGATGGCTCAGGGCATGGAGAAGAGGAGGGGGCCTCCTGCTTTTTGCCCCAGGTGAGAGGTGCTTGTGGAGTCTATAGCTCCATCCTGCCCTCTATCAAGACATTGTCTCTATTCAAGTCCTTGTGCCCCAACTGGTGAAGTGGAGTAATTAAGGACTGATTGTGGTGGAGATCTAATCAGGCATGATAAAGTCAGGCAGGCTTAATGGGGAGGAGACAGGACAATGGGGCATTGTGGATGGGGTGGTGATGGCACAAAGCCCTGGCTTTTGAAGCCCTCCGCCCCACCCAACACATTAGCTTTCAGGAGGAGTCCCAATGCTCAACCATCAACTACCGCATTTTTCGCTCTCTAAGACGCACCAGACCACAAGACGCACCTAGTTTTTGGAGGAGGAAAACAAGAAAAAAAATATTCTGAATCTCAGAAGCCAGAACAGCAAGAGGGATCACTGTGCAGTGAAAGCAGCAATCCCTCTTGCTGTTCTGGCTTCTGGGATAGCTGCGCAGCCTGCATTCGCTCCATAAGACGCACACACATTTCCCCTTACTTTTTAGGAGGGAAAAAGTGAGTCTTATAGAGCAAAAAATACGGTAGGTTCAGGTGGGTAGCCGTGTTGGTCTGACGCAGTCAAAATAAATAAATTAAAAAATTGTCCAATAGCACCTTTGAGAGCAACTAAGTTTGTTCTGGGTATAAGCTTATGTGTGCATGCACACCTCTTCAGATACCTTGGAGAAAGTGTGGCATAGTTTCTTTGCATATTCAGTAGGAAAGGTGGATTGTGTTGTTGTTGTTGTTTAGTTGTTTAGTCGTGCCCGACTCTTCATGACCTTGTGGACCAGGCCCTCCTGTCTTCCACTGCCTCCCGCAGTTTGGTCAAACTCATTCTGGTATTGTATTGTCTCACACAAGCCTTGCCTCCGGCACGTCCACTCCTGCCAAACAAATAAAGGACACAGCCATTAACAGAACTTTTGTTGTTGTTGTTGAGTCGTTTAGTCGTGTCTGACTCTTTGTGAGCCCCTGGACCAGAGCACGCCAGGCACTCCTGTCTTCCACTGCCTCCCGCAGTTTGGTCAAACTCATGCTGGCACCTTCAAGAACACTGTCCCACCATCTCGCCTTTCATCACCCCCTTCTCCTTGTGCCCTCCATCTTTCCCAACATCAGGGTCTTTTTCCAGGGAGTCTTCTCTTCTCACGAGGTGGCCAAAGTCTTGGAGCCTCGGCTTCAGGATATGTCCTTCTAGTGAGCACTCAGGGCTGATTTCCTTCAGAATCGAGAGGTTTGATGTTCTTGCAGTCCATGGGACTCTCAAGGGTCTCCTCCAGCACCATAAATCAAAAACATCAATTCTTTCACCAAATGGACAAAATATTCCTTTTTTTTTTTTTTTTTTTTTTGCAGAGGGTTGGACTGGACAATCCTTGTAGTCTTTCCCAACTTGACAATTCTATGGTAAGTTCTGCTGCCAATATCCCTCTAAGTCAGTGGTGTCAAAACTTTATTCAAAGAGGGCCAGATTTGATAAAGTGAAGGGCCGTGAGGGCCGACCAAAGAGCCGGTCTGTTGTTGACCGTTTTTTTTAGGATTGAAGTTGTTGACCTTTTTTTTTTTTTAGGATTTAGGATTGAAGTTTGTAATAAATAACTAATTTTTCTTGCCTCAGAAGGTTCAGCATTACATTTCAATAAGGTACATTCATGGATACATTTCAGTAAGGATACATTCAGAAACACTTTTATACATTCCAGTGATATATTCATATATATCTCAGTGATGGCAAAAGGTAAGGAAGACACAGCAATGACAAACCTAGACAGCATCTTAAAAAGCAGAGACCTCACCTTGCCAACAAAGGTCCGTATAGTTAAAGCTATGGTTTTCCCAGTAGTGATGTATGGAAGTGAGAGCTGGACCATAAAGAAGGCTGATTGCCGAAGAATGGATGCTTTTGAATTCTGGCGCTGGAGGAGACTCTTGAGAGTCCCATGGACTGCAAGAAGATCAAACCTCTCGATTCTGAAGGAAATCAGCCCTGAGTGCTCACTGGAAGGACAGATCCTGAAGCTGAGGCTCCAAGATTTGGCCATGAGAAGAGAAGACTCCCTGGAAAAGACCCTGATGTTGGGAAAGATGGAGGGCACAAGGAGAAGGGGACGACAGAGGACGAGATGGTGGGACAGTGTTCTCGAAGCCACAAACATGAGTCTGACCAAACTGCGGGAGGCAGTGGAAGACAGGAGGGCCTGGTGTGCTCTGGTCCAGGGGGTCACCAAGAGTCAGACACGACGAAACGACTAAACAACAACAACAAAGGAAGACACAGTAAAATGATACATTCAATGATACATGAAAAAGACATAGCATACATTCTTATACATTTCAGTGATAGCAAAGGTAAAAAGACGCAGCAAAATGATTTATTCTCAAACAATGCATTCTCTGAGGCTCAGTTCATTTTCTTGTGGGGTTTTAAAGGTAGAACGCTATAATTCTGATATTGGTAGGGTCATTTCCCTTTATTTCCCTCCCTGAACCTGACTCTCTTACAACAATTTGTTGATCTTTTATTAGGCTTGAAGTTGTTGAGGTTTTTTTTTTTAGGATTTTACCCCAGGAAATAAACTGGCACAGGGTCCGGATTAAACTGACCGGCGGGCTGAATTAGGCCCCAGAAACAGATTTTGGACCTGTCTGCTCTAAGTAGTTAAAGAATGAGCCTATCAGCGCATTTTCTGCAGCAAAGACTCTCCTCCTGGAGGGGAGGTGTTGTGGGCGGGGCCCTTGGAAGGGGCGTGGTTTGCGGTTTAAGATACCACTGCGCCAGCCATTCCGCCTCACTTTTCAGCTTCTCGTCACAAGTTACCCACCGACCACTCCCTTAGGGCTTAGCTTTTCGCTTGACCTTGCTATGGACCTTTGGTTGGTCGCCCAGGTTGCCCTGGGGGCCTGGTAGGAATTTTTCCAACTGGCATTAGGCCTTTTGGTTTTTTTGCCTACCTCGTAGCAATCGTCACAACTTTCGTGGTATTTGGCGGTTAGGCATTGGAATGTATTGTTGGTGTGTGGAAGGGCTAGGTGTGGCCAGCGCCTACCCCTTCAAATTTGGTGCCAAAGAAGGATAGAACTTTCTTTACGTATGCTACAACAGCAGCAAGAATACTTATTGCAAAGTATTGGAAGACACAAGATCTACCCACCCTGGAAGAATGGCAGATGAAGGTGATGGACTATATGGAACTGGCGGAAATGACTGGCAGAATCCGAGACCAGGGAGAAGAGTCGGTGGAAGAAGATTGGAAGAAATTTAAAGATTATTTACAGAAATACTGCAAAATTAATGAATGTTAGAATGATGTCGGAATGAAGTTAAGTGGTTTTAGCAGCAATGTTACAAAGGAGTATGTAAAAATGGATTGTTAACAGGTGAGAATCTAAAGTTATAATATATTAAGATAAAGGATTAAGATAAAAACAAAGAGGGAAAGGATTTGCTGAATTAACTAACTGAACTGGAATACAAAAAAGGGAGGTGTGAGGAGGTCAGGGAAACAAGTAAATGAAAGACAAGATATGGAAAGATTGATTTGTTTTTAATTGTTTTTATTTTTCTGTATTTTGTATTTTCTCTTTTCTTTTTTTTCTTTTTCTTATTTTTGTAACCTTTTCTGAAACTTTAATAAATATCATTTAAAAAAACAAAACAAATTTGGGTATTCCGTTAAAGGAATCCGGCGGTCGTGGATCCTGTCCGATGCCTGTGTGGCGGGGGGCCATGGCACGACCCTCAGTGACATCAGGGGAGAGCTTATAGTTAGATTAGCATCAACAGGCTCCACCTACTGGTAAATAAACCCCCTTTAGGCTCACCCCTCTCCGAGTGGGTGGAGTCAATCTGTTGTGGTCCAATGCCTAAGCCAATACCTTCTCACTTGCTGTAATCAATAAAGTTGTGGCCTTTTCTTGCCCATTAACCTTATACACTGTGTCTGTGTGTCTTCATTCCACAAAGCAGGGATCGGGTCCTTGAACCACAACAAAGGTGTTCCCCCCTGCAGTCAGTTTTGCAATTTTGTGTCAGGACCCTCTGAACTACTGAGGACTCTTCTCCTGCTTCCTGCTTCCTCCCCCCCCCTCCTCAGAAGTGTTTGAGAAATTCTTCAAATTAGTATTACTTTTATATTCTGAAACTGGGAGGTTTTCCGTTTCATTTCTGCCCATTTGCATAACTTACCCTGTGACTTGATTTTTCATTTCGCTTGTGGGCTGCATTACTGAAATCAGTGCTAAGTGGACTGATTTTGTTTTGTCGTGTTTTAATAATAATGTCGTTGCAAATAAAATCAAAAGTAACAGACAAGCCAAGGATGAGATGACTCTTGACTGCAAAGAGGAAGTGGGCATTAAAAGTTGCCAGTGCCACCGAAGAGATGCAACTGCTGTCATTTCAAGCTGGGAAATGGTTGCTGATTAAAGGCAAAACTATCCTGGGTGGCGGGTGGCGCTGTGGGTAAAACCTCAGTGCCTAGGACTTGCCGATCGCATGGTCGGCGGTTCGAATCCCCGCGGCGGGGTGCACTCCCGTTGCTTGGTCCCAGCGCCTGCCAACCTAGCAGTTCGAAAGCACCCCCGGGTGCAAGTAGATAAATAGGGACCGCTTACCAGCGGGAAGGTAAACGGTGTTTCGTGTGCTGCGCTGGCTCGCCAGATGCATCTTGTCACGCTGGCCACGTGACCCGGAAGTGTCTGCGGACAGCGCTGGCTCCCGGCCTATAAAGTGAGATGAGCGCACAACCCTAGAGTCTGGCAAGACTGGCCCGTACGGGCAGGGGTACCTTTACCTTTACCTTATCCTGGGTGCAATTTTTATACATAATTTTTAAATTAATTTTTTCAAACATTTTTGCAATCGCCTTCAAATCGTTGTTCAAAACATTGTTTCATAAGTTGATTTCCCATCCTCGCCAGTGTTTTTATGCAAGCCTTTTCTACTGCATTATATCCTGAGTGCAACTTTTATTTTATATAATTTTTATTAAATTGTCTGTTTTACAATTTAAAATACTCATTCTGCATCCTTAAGATATCAGTGACTCCCCTTCTTCTCTTTCCATGGTTCATTTTGCAAGTTGTAAATCCCTGCATATTTTACAAAAACTATACCATTCAGTATTCCATTATTGCATCCATCGAAACTTGTTTACACTGTTCTTATTAGGGATTGTGGGAAAAGACCTGCCAAAGAAATTTAAAAATACAGTGGTACCTCGGGTTACATACGCTTCAGGTTACATACAAACTGTTCTTAACCTGAAGCACCACTTTAGCTAATGGGGCCTCCTGCTGCCGCCGCACCGCCAGAGCACGATTTCTGTTCTCATCCTGAAGCAAAGTTCTTAACCTGAAGCACTATTTCTGGGTTAGCGGAATGTGTAACCTGAGGCGTATGTAACCTGAAGCATATGTAACCTGAGGTACCACTGTACTGTGGTCATTACATACCAAATATTTTCTTTCCTTTTTGAAATAATTTTTATTTGATTTTTATTTGAAGTGTAAAGGGACACGGGTGGCACTGTGGTCTAAACCACTGAGCCTCTTGGGCTTGCCGATCGGAAGGTCGACGGTTCGAATCCCTGCAACGGGGTGAGCTCCCGTTGCTCGGTCCCTGCTCCTGCCAAACTAGCTGTTCAAAAGCACACCAGTGCAAGTAGATAAATAGGTACCACTCCGGCAGGAAGGTAAACGGCATTTCCGTGCACTGCTCTGGTTTTGCCAGAAGTAGCTTAGTCCTGCTGGCCACATACCCGGAAAAACTGCCTGCAGACAAACGCCGGCTCCCTCGGCCTGTAAAGCGAGATGAGCGCCGCAACCCCAGAGTTATACAGTGGTACCTCGGGTTACATCCGCTTCAGGTTACATCCGCTTCAGGTTACACACTCCGCTAACCCAGAAATAGTGCTTCGGGTTAAGAACTTTGCTTCAGAATGAGAACAGAAATCACGCAGCTGCAGCAGGAGGCCCCATTAGCTAAAGTGGTGCTTCAGGTTAAGAACAGTTTCAGGTTAAGTACGGACCTCCGGAATGAATTAAGTACTTAACCCGAGGTACCACTGTATACCAGTCGCTGGAATGCGCAGGAGGGGAGAGTGGTCTTGCGTTCGAATCCTGATCAAGGGTTTCCCAGGGGCATCCATGTGGCCGCTGTAAGAAAGGATGCCAGACTGATCCAGTTCTTCTTAGTAACGCTTTGGGGACCTCTGCTGGCATGCGGTGAGTTACACAACTGCACAGCTCATGGTGCTGTCTGAACAACCAGGCAGAGAGTCAAGGAATCAAGGAGGTCACTAGAAGCCACAGTCTCCGAAATTAAGCTCCTATCCTTCAGGAGGCAGCAACACAAAAGAAACGACAATGTTGCTGGAATCTGTTTTGTGGAATTGGAAGCAGGGAGCTCTTTGAAGCACCCCTGCATTCTGAAATCCACCAGAAAGGCAATCCTGGGTGCTTTGCAAAACATCAGTGGTACGCGGGTGGCACTGTGGTCTAAACCACTGAGCCTCTTGGGCTTGCCGATCAGAAGGTTGGTGGTTTGAATCCCCATGACGGGGTGAGCTCCCATTGCTCTGTCCCAGCTCCTGCCAACCTAGCAGTTCGAAAGCACGCCAGTGCAAGTAGATAAATAGGTACCGCTGCAGTGGGGAGGTAAACGGCTACTGCCATGTGCTCTACATGGGGCTACCTTTGAAGGTGACTCGGAAACTGTAATTAATTCAGAATGCAGCAGCTAGACTGGTGACGGAGCGGCCGCTGAGACCATATGTCAGGGGTTCAGGAGCAGAGGCAAGGGCAAGGGAGGAAACAGAGAGCGAGGGGGAGGAGGCAGAAGAAAAGATGAGTGATGACGACGACCCGAGATCTCCGAGTCTTTCCAGTGAATCAGAAGATTCACAGAAAGGAGCACCAGTGGCCAGGGCAAGGGGGGAGCCTAGGGAGACACCCCAGGAAGATAGAGCCAGAGGGGACTCAGAGGGGAGCAGTTGGAAATCGGGACCAGCGTCACCGCCAGAGAGCAGGGAAGAGGAAGGGCGCCAGGGATCAAGCGCTGGCAGCTCACAACAGGGGGGAGGGCACGAGTCAGGAGTGGCCACACCTCCATCGGGGAGCGAAGAAACGGTCAGACGGAAGGTGGAAGGTTGGGCGCGCGCGACAAGTTCAAATGCACAGGAAGGTGGCGCAGTAGGCAGCCCGGAAAGGGAGCCAGGTCCTAAAGCCCGCCGAAAGGAGGGAGAAGAGTCAGGGGGGTCAGCGTCAGCGTCAGAGGAATCCCGGAAGGAAGAGACCCCGGGGGGCAGAGGGACCCAGAGAAGAACAGTCAGGCGGAAAAGGTGGAGCAAGGCTAGGATATTAAGTTGGTGTACAAGGGGCGGAGACTCAGATGGAGCTTCGCCGATCTAACCATTAGACGTAGGGTTGCACGCAGCAGCTTGAGAATGGAAACTGTAACTCAATAAAGACTTTTATTTAATGATCGCTGGCTAGCGTGATCCTCTGTGAGCTAGGATCTGGAAGCAACTCTGACAGTAAGCTCCATCTCATGAATTGTGGGCATCTACAGCCTCGCGGAGAGGAGAGAAAGCGGGTGCCTACTAGCGAGCTCACGAACGGCAGACAACATGACGGCCGAACAGCAGATAGTGGAACTCAGAGAAGCAGTGTCGCGCCTGAATGCCGAGGCTCTTGCATCCAGGAAGAGAGAGGAGGACGCAGCTGCCGCCTACAGGGATCTCCAGGTCAGGTTGGAAGTGCTTACGAAGCAAGGGCAACTGACACCCAAACCGGAGGGGATTGGGTTGGGGAGACGAACAGGCGGTTTGGTCTCTCACTTCGATGGGAATTTGCAACAGTACCCCAACTTTAGAGCAGATGTAATGTGTGCACTGCAACTGCTGAACAAAGACTTTAGAGATGAGCAAGAGAAGGTGGGATTCATCATGTCCCATTTGCATGGAGATGCTAAAGCATGGCTGCGCAATTTGTGGAGAGATAAGGATCCGGCGCTCCAAAACGCGGATGCCTTTATTAAAGCGATGGATGGGTGCTTTTTGTCAAGCATTGACGTGGATCTTGCTCGGCAGCAGATACATGGACTGAAGCAAGGGAGGGCCAGCGTAAGGCAGTACCATGCCCGCTTTTTCGCTTTGGTCAGTGCTCTGGAATGGGACAGAGATTCGGCTCCTGTAAGAGACCTGTTTTGGGAGGGATTGCACGGCTCGGTTAAAGATGAAATTGCGAGGGGGGAGAGACCCCGGACCACGCAGGAGATCGTTCAGAGGGCGCTGGCGGTGGGGGTGCGGCTGGAAGGACGTCCGTGGAGCAGTGGCGAAGGGCGTGGAGGGCGCGAACCAGCCAGGGGCTCCTCCTTCCTTCCCAGAGAAGCAGCGCGTGCGCAATCCACGCCTCCGCCAGGAGGAGGAGCGGAACCTATGGAGGTTGGAGGTGCAAGGGCTCAGTCAGCAGCCAGAGCCCTAGCACCGGCAGCAGTGAAAGCGAAGCCTCCTAGAGGGAACAGGAAGTGTTACATCTGCGATGATCCACAGCATATGGCGAAAGAGTGTCCCCAGAGGCTCCACAAGCACACTGCAGCCTCAGCAATGGTAACTGCAGCAACGCAGCAAGGACAACCACAGCAGGGAAACGACGGAGTCTGGTTGGAAGAGGCACTGGGGCCCAGCCAGACGTGTCAGTGAAGCAGTCCCCAGAGATTTTACAGCCCATGGACCCCCTCCCGCCCAAACCGGTAGTGAGGCTCACCGCGTCGCTCCAGCTGCCCAATGGAATCACCATGGACGTGCCAATCACCATTGACTCCGGAAGCAATGCGGACTTTATAGGGCAGGACTTTGTCGACCGGCACGCTATACAGTTGCTGCCTGCCACGCTGCCCCTGCAGGTTGTCACGGTGGATGGCAGGGAGCTGCTAGGGGGGCAAGTGGTGAAGCAGACGCCACCAATGGTGATGCGACTTGGGAATCACAGGGAAATCATCAGCTTCAATGTCACTCAACTATCGGACACGCCCATTGTATTGGGCATGAGTTGGCTGGACAAGCACAGCCCGACGCTGGCTTGGTACCAGAGGCAGCTGACCTTCGGCTCTTCCTTTTGCGCTGAACACTGCATCGTGCCCAGGCAGGAAGGAGAGGAAGAGGAGTCACAGCTGCAGCTAGGCACGCTGCAAGCGGTTCCCCACAAGTACGCAGAATTTTTGGAGGTTTTCTGCGAGAAGGAGGCAGACAGGCTACCCCCCCACAGACCATATGACTGCAAAATTGACCTGCTGCCGGGGGCGGCGCTGCCCAAAGGGAAGCTGTATTCCATGTCTGAGGACGAACTGCAGGAACTCAAAGAGTTCATAGATCATAATTTGGAGCGCGGTTTCATCCGAGAGTCCAAGGCAGCGGGGGGCAGTCCGGTATTCTTTGTTAAGAAGAGGGACACGCCCCAAAAAAGACTTGTAGTGGACTTTCGCATCTTGAACAGTGTGACCAAGCCATCGGACTTCCCCATGCCCCGAATCGACGACCTCCTCGCAAAGGTACGGAAGGGCAGAGTGTTCACCAAGTTGGACCTGCGAGGGGCATACAACCTCATTCGCATGCGGGAAGGAGATGAGTGGAAGACAGCCATGTTCACGCCCCTGGGCACCTACGAATATAGAGTTATGCCTTTTGGATTGCAAAATGGCTCCCACGTTTTTCAAGCTTTCATGCATCACGTGTTGGCGGGGCTCCTCTACAAGACGTGCGTCTGTTTCTTGGATGACATCCTGATCTTTTCGGAATCGCAGCAGGAGCATGACAGACACGTCAAGGAAGTGCTGAGCAGGCTACAGCAACATAGGCTTTACGCCAAGCTGGAGAAGTGCCAATTCGACGTGACGGAGGTGGATTTCCTGGGCTACAAGTTGTCTGATAAAGGGCTCGCCATGGACAGCGCCAAGGTCCGAGCAGTGTTGGATTGGAAAAGCCCACGCAACCGGAAGGAGGTCCAACGGTTTGTCGGCTTCGCGAACTTCTATCGCAAGTTTATCAAAGGCTTTGCGATGCAGACAGCGGCCATCACGGACACGCTCAGCTCCAAGAAAAAGAAGTTCATCTGGACAGAGCAGGCGGAGCAGTCCTTTCAGGCACTCAAGCGTCTCTTCGCGTCGGAAGAGCAGCTGCTTCATGTCAACCCCAGCAGGCCGATGAGGGTGGAGACAGACGCTTCAGACAGAGCCGTGGGAGCAGTCCTGCTGCAGAAAGACCCGCAGGGGGTTTGGAGGCCGGGAGCGTTTTACTCAAGGAAGCTCAGCAAGTCCGAACAGAACTACACCATCTGGGACAGGGAGTTGCTGGCCATTCATGCAGCGTTCAAAGCGTGGAGGCACTTCCTGATCGGCGCCAAGCACACGGTGCAGGTCTGCACGGACCACAAGAATCTAGAGCACTGGCGCACGGCACAGTTCCTGAACCAGAGGCAGATACGTTGGGCTGAGTTCTTTGCGAATTTCGACTTCCGAATAGAATATGTCCCGGGGGACACCAACATCATGGCGGATGCTCTCTCCCGTAAGCCACAGTATCTGGAGGAGGCAACGCCAGCGGCCGCCATGCACATCTTCGCACCGACAGTGTGGGCGTGCGCGGCGGCAACAGTTGACCTGGATGCGGTGCGACGAGCGTTGCAGGATGACTCCTTCGCGCAAGCAAAGATGGCAGAGGTGCACAGGGGCACGGCAGCGACCGACGAGTTCCAGCTGCGAGATGGTTTGCTCATCCGTAAAGGGGCCATCTACGTGCCGGGAGACGAACTTCGCGCCAAGGTACTGCAGCAGCTGCACGACGCGCCCACTGCCGGGCACTTTGGCAAGGAGAAGACGGTGGAATTAGTAGCCAGAGACTTCTGGTGGCCCGGAATGAGAGGGGAAGTCGCGGACTACGTGGCGAGGTGTGACACCTGCCAGAGGGCCAAACCAGTGCACAGACCGCCGGCCGGACTGCTGGAACCGCTGCAAACTCCGTTCGAACCATGGGAGAGAGTGGCCCTGGACTTTGTCACGGATCTGCCCAGCTCGAGGGGCAAGACGGCTGTGCTGGTGGTGGTGGACTTGTTCTCCAAGATGGCACATTTCATTCCGTGTGCGAAGGTGGCCACGGCGGAACAAACCGCCAAACTGTTCATAGACCACGTGTTCAAGGTTCACGGTCTGCCGCGGTCTATTCTGTCCGACCGAGGGCGACGGTTCATCTCGAACTTCTGGCAGAGGCTGATGGGCTTCCTGAACGTCAAGATCAACCTGGCGTCGGCTAGACACCCGCAGACCAACGGGCAAGCGGAGCGGGTCAATGCCATCATGCAGCAGTACCTGAGATGTTATGCGAATCAACAGCCTGCGACGTGGGTGGATTACCTGCCTCTCGCCGAGTTCGCCTACAACAACACGAAGCACGTGTCCACGGGGGTCACGCCGTTCTTCGCCAACAACGGGAGGCACCCCAGAACCTTCCCGGGACTGGAAAGAATGGGGGAGGGGGAGCCGCAGACAGCAGATGCGTTCGCGTCGGAGTTGCAGGAGGTCCACGATCAGCTGCGGCGGCACCTGGAGCTGGCTAAACACGCATACAAGGTACAAGCGGACAAACACAGAAGGGTTGGCGAAGAGATCCATGTGGGAGACTGGGTCTGGTTAGCAGCCCACGCAGTGCCGGCCAGGTCGTTGGCGAAGAAGAAACTAGGGCATAAACAACTGGGGCCCTACCAAGTCGAAGAACAGGTCAACCCGGTGGCTTTCAGGCTGGCTCTTCCGGAGGGTTCCAGAATGCATCCGGTGTTCCACAGATCGGTGCTCACTCCCTACAAGGCACCTCACAGGTTTCAGGAACCAGGAACGGCACCGGGTCCGCTCCGAGAGAGAACCGGGCAAGGGGGAGTGGCACAGGAGGAGCGCATCAACGAAGTCACGGAGATTTTGGACTCCAGATGGGGGGAAGAGGGGGTAGAATACCTTCTCGCCAAGGAGGGCACCCCGGCCAGTGCCAACAGCTGGGTGCCGGGCTACGCTTTAGACGAACCTCTGCTCAAAGAAGAGTTTCATGCCCTCTTCCCACACAGGCCAATGCCAGCAGACTTTTTCGACGACTGGCTTTTCACGCCCACGCTTTCAGCCAGCACGTTCCGGGGGTTCGACTCGGACGAGGAACCGACACGAGACGCCCGTTCCCCGGAGGGGTCACCCTCGGGATCTGCTTCAGAACCCTCGTATTGGTGGGATGATCGACCAGAGGAGCAGTTCCGCAGAAGGTGGCTGGAGGGTCCAGGACGAGCAACGTCTCCAGAAGGCAACGAGGGAGAGATGGACATGGACGTTTTCGGGGACGACCCGGGTTTCGAGCACGGCGGCACAGAGATGGAAGCGGAGGTGACCGTCGTCAACGAGAGCAGGGAGGAAGAACCGGAAGACTTCGGATGGCGGCCCGCCACGGGAAGCGAACTGTATCCGACATTCGTCCCCCTGACACAGCAGCACCCAGATCCCGCACCGGAAGGAGGGGAGGGGGGAAGAGGGGGCTTCGAGGGGGGGATGGATGTCAGGGGTTCAGGAGCAGAGGCAAGGGCAAGGGAGGAAACAGAGAGCGAGGGGGAGGAGGCAGAAGAAAAGATGAGTGATGACGACGACCCGAGATCTCCGAGTCTTTCCAGTGAATCAGAAGATTCACAGAAAGGAGCACCAGTGGCCAGGGCAAGGGGGGAGCCTAGGGGGACACCCCAGGAAGATAGAGCCAGAGGGGACTCAGAGGGGAGCAGTTGGAAATCGGGACCAGCGTCACCGCCAGAGAGCAGGGAAGAGGAAGGGCGCCAGGGATCAAGCGCTGGCAGCTCACAACAGGGGGGAGGGCACGAGTCAGGAGTGGCCACACCTCCATCGGGGAGCGAAGAAACGGTCAGACGGAAGGTGGAAGGTTGGGCGCGCGCGACAAGTTCAAATGCACAGGAAGGTGGCGCAGTAGGCAGCCCGGAAAGGGAGCCAGGTCCTAAAGCCCGCCGAAAGGAGGGAGAAGAGTCAGGGGGGTCAGCGTCAGCGTCAGAGGAATCCCGGAAGGAAGAGACCCCGGGGGGCAGAGGGACCCAGAGAAGAACAGTCAGGCGGAAAAGGTGGAGCAAGGCTAGGATATTAAGTTGGTGTACAAGGGGCGGAGACTCAGATGGAGCTTCGCCGATCTAACCATTAGACGTAGGGTTGCACGCAGCAGCTTGAGAATGGAAACTGTAACTCAATAAAGACTTTTATTTAATGATCGCTGGCTAGCGTGATCCTCTGTGAGCTAGGATCTGGAAGCAACTCTGACACCATATAACACCGGTCCTGAAAGACCTACATTGGCTCCCAGTACGTTTCTGAGCACAATTCAAAGTGTTGGTGCTGGCCTTTAAAGCCCTAAACGGCCTCAGTCCTGTATACCTGAAGGAGCGTCTCCACCCCCATCATCCAGCCCGGACACAGAGCTCTGGTGGTTCCCTTGCTGCAAGGTTACAGGAAACCAGGCAGAGGGCCTTCTCGGTAGTGGCGCCTGCCCTGTGGAACACCCTCCCATCAGATGTCAAGGCAATAAACAACTATTTTACTTTTAAAAGACAACTGAAGGCAGCTCTGTTTAGGGAAGTTTTTAATGTCTGATGCTGTATTGTTTTTAATATTCAGTTGGAAGCCGCCCAGAGTGGCTGGGGAAACCCAGCCAGAAGGGCGGGGTATAAATAATAAATTATTATTAATATTAATTCCCTGGTCTCTCCAGATGACTCGCTGCAAGGTGAAAGGCTGTAGCAATGGCATCATCTGTTCACCTGTTTCTCCTTTAGGCGAACTGATGTTTATCAAAGTCCGGTGGAAAGCATGCCCGAAGATATTGAAGTACCAATCTCTCAAAGCATTTCATCACTACAGATTAAAGGAACATCTGATGTTTCACTTGGGAAGGGTGGCGTTGTCTAGAAAGCTGCTTGCTCTGTGATATATACTCGGAGTCGAGTGTGAATTTCATGCTCTTTATTCAGCTCATAGTAGCAATGAATGAAACTTTTCCCCAAAACGTCTAGCTAGATATACATTATTTACAAAATTCAGGTTGCGGATTCACCTCCTCCAGAAGCCTGATTGGCTGTTCCTGCAGGCCAATCAGGTTGATGATTCACTTCATCCTGAAGCCTGATTGGCTGCTCCTGCAGGCCAATCAGGTTGCGGATTCACCTCCTCCAGAAGCCTGATTGGCTGCTCCTGCAGGCCAATCACGTCACTGATTCACTTCCACCTGGAGCTGGATTGGGTGGCTCCTGCAGACCAATCAGACCGCTGCATTCTGGATCCTATTGTTCTAGGATTCAGCACCGTACATAACACTCTGTTTGCGAGTGTGGCAGGGGAGGGGAGGGAAAGTTCATAAACTTCATGCGCTCTGGGAGCTGTTTCTGGCGATATCCCCATGCAGTTTACACCCCTGTGCAATTTGGGGATCAGCCGACCAGTCGACTCTGCCCAGCAGCCTCCTTTTTTTAAGTCATTCACTAACCACAGCCTGCCAGTCTAATGCTAGATGACAACATTATCAGCTCACGTACAGTGGTTCCTCGGGTTACATACGCTTCAGGTTACATACGCTTCAGGTTACAGACTCCGCTAACCCAGAAATAGTGCTTCAGGTTAAGAACTTTGCTTCAGGATGAGAACAGAAATCGCACGGCAGCGGCAGTGGCAGCGGGAGGCCCCAATAGCTAAAGTGGTGCTTCAGGTTAAGAACAGTTTCAGGTTAAGAACAGACCTCCGGAACAAATTAAGTACGTAACCAGAGGTACAACTGTACAGGCAATTGAAACAGGACAGCCCCAACTTGCAGGCTTCGGAACGCACAAACCACGGCACACAAGGCGAAAGGGAGGGGGAGGGAAGAGGAAAAACCCAAACTGGGGCGCCAGTTCTTTTAAGAGTTGTTTCTGTAATGATCAGCTGGGGGGAGCTTTCCGCAAGGCCGATGGAGGCAGCCCTGCTGCTTTCTCTCCTGTGGAGACAGCCTCGTGCAATGACATACCCTCCAACATTTGTCCGATGAAAATAGGGACACCTTATTCCATTATATGGGACGCAGGTGGCGCTGTGGGTTAAACCACAGAGCCTAGGACTTGCCGATCAGAAGGTCGGCGGTTCGAATCCCCGCGACGGGGTGAGCTCCCGTTACTCGGTCCCTGCTCCTGTCAACCTAGCAGTTCGAAAGCACGTCAAAGTGCAAGTAGATAAATAGGTACCGCTCTGGCGGGAAGGTAAACGGTGTTTCCGTGCGCTGCTCTGGTTCACCAGAAGCGGCTTAGTCCTGCTGGCCACATGACCCAGAAGCTGTACGCCGGCTCCCTCGGCCAGTAAAGCGAGATGAGCACCGCAACCCCAGAGTCGGCCACGACTGGACCTAACGGTCACGGGTCCCTTTACCTTTACCTATTCCATTATTATTATTATTATTTTACTATTTATACCCCACCCAGCCCGTTTAGGGCTTTAAAGGTCAGCACTGACATTTGAATTGTGCTCGGAAACATACTAGAAGCCAAGTGTACAAACATACATACCCTCAAGTGTACTTTATAAGCTGGTCCCTGACTGTAATAAATTATCTATCTACTAGGAGCCATAAGTCCAGAGGTAACAGCCTCCCAGTTGGCTGCCTTCAGCCTGGGAGAAGCAGAAAGCGACTGGAAGCAGCTGTTTCCCCAGTAAGGAAAGGAGAGGCAGAAGCAGCCTTAGGAGCCTCTGCTTGCCCAGGTGGACTGTCCCTTCCACACACACAGGTGTATCCTTGACCCCTCCAGGCCCACCTGGCTTCAAAGGCACCATGCAAAGGAGACCGATGGCTTGCTACAGATTTCGTTCTTCCATTGTTGCTTAATGTCTTCCGACGTCACTGCAAAGCCTCCTTGGAAGGACTGGGGACTCGGCTACATTACTAAAAAACAACAAAAGCGTTTTGAATGCATTATAAACATTCAACACCAGATGGCGCTGCAGAGCAGAAAACTTTTCGATGCCATTTTACCTAGCGGTTTTTCCCCCTTTTGTTATAACGATTTAATATCTTACTTACTTATCGCATTTATTTTTTGTGTACTCGAGGGTTGATTTCAAAAAATCCCACTGGAAAAATGGTTATGTCCCCGTGGAGATGGCAGTATTGAGTCAGGGGCTCGTGTGGTTCTGGCTTGCACTCTTTATAAAGATTTGAGGAGTGAGGTTATTACCCCTCTATTATTCTCCATATTGGGTCACTTGATCATTGCTACCGTGTCCTTTCTTTAGCAGATCAAGGTGATCAGGTGACAGCAAAAACTGCAAGGTTTTTAGCGGGGGCCGTTAGAATAAGATCTATTATTTGATTATTGATGTAACCCCCCCCCCCAAATGTATTTCCTATGGTTAAGTTTTTACCTCTATCTTCAGGACATTTTGTTTTATTTTATTGCTATGTCTAGTGGCTGATGCAAATAAAGATTCTTCTGCTCTCTCTCTCTCTCTCTCTCTCATTTCCCACCACCCCTGTGTGTAAGGTAAAGGTAAAGGGACCCCTGACCATTAGGTCCAGTCGCGGCCGACTCTGGGGTTGCGGCGCTCATCTCGCTTTATTGGCCAAGGGAGCTGGCGTACAACTTCCGGTCATGTGGCCAGCAGGACTAAGCCGCTTCTGGCGAACCAGAGCAGCGCACGGAAACGCCGTTTACCTTCCCACCAGAGCGGTACCTATTTATCTACTTGCACTTTGACGTGCTTTCGAACTGCTAGGTTGGCAGGAGCAGGGACCGAGCAACGGGAGCTCACCCCGTCGTGGGGATTCGAATCGCCGACCTTCTAATTGGCAAGCCCTAGGCTCTGTGGTTTAGACCACAGTGCCACCCGCGGTTTAAAAACCTGTGCTGACATTTCCACATGATGCAACGGTGCAGTTTGAGAAATTTTCGTTTGTGCGCATATCAGTTTTCAGATATACCTGCACACACCCAGTTTTGATATTCTGGCTTTGTACTTGCGGTTGGGTTTGGATCTCCTTGTTTCGTGATTCACACGGGGGGGAGGGAATGCTCCAAATACAGTGGTACCTCAGGTTAAGTACTTAATTTGTTCCAGAGGTCCGTACTTAACCTGAAACTGTTCTTAACCTGAAGCACCACTTTAGCTAATGGGACCTCCCGCTGCCGCCAGAGCACGATTTCTGTTCTCATCCTGAAGCAAAGTTCTTAACCCGAGGTACTATTTCTGGGTTAGCAGAGTCTGTAACCTGAAGCGTATGTAACCCGAGGTACCACTGTAAATAAAGATTTCAAAAAACGGATGCATCCATAGGTGTCGCTGTACCTCGGATGGCCACAAGGGGGTGATCAAGAAAGCATAGCTTTTGCCTTGAAGGGAGAACGTGTGCAAAGGAATCTCAGATATTTGCACATGTGTGTGAGAGAGAAAGAGTGGGAGAAAACGAGGACCTCATCCTGGGTCTCCCTCTGCTGTCTTTGAAATTTAGATTATGAAGTGGCCCGCAAGTGGCTACCTGGCCTACGGAGACGATCCAAGTGTCCCTATTTTCCAGGGAGAGTCCTGGATTTACAGAAGCCGTCCCGATTTCTGATTTGGTCCTGGAATGTCTTGCTTTCCCTTAGGACAGAGGTTTTCAACCTTTCTGAGTCCACAGCTCCCTTGACCAACTAGGGTTGCGGGTGGTGCTGTGGTCTAAACCACTGAGCCTCTTGGGCTTGCTGATCAGAAGGTCGGCGGTTGGAATCCCCATGATGGAGTGAGCTCCCATTGCTCCTTCCCAGCTCCTGCCAACCTAGCAGTTCGAAAGCACACCAGTGCAAGTAGATACCGTATTTTTTGCTCTATAGGATTCACCAGCTGATAGGACGCACCTAGTTTGGGGGGGAGGAAAACAAGAAAAAAAAATATTTTGAATTCCAGAAGCCAGAACAGCAAGAGGGATCTGGCTTCTGGGATACTGTGTGGCTCTTCTGGCTTCTGGGATAAACGCACCAAGCCTCTTCAGGGAAGCAGGATGAAGGCTCCCCCTGCCCGAAGAGGCTGCGCGCGGCTAAGGCAAAAGCCAGGACAGGCGCGTCGCTGAAGGGGCGCTGCGCAGAGGGGGAGAACTGAGCAGCGCCCCTGCAAGCGAAGCTGGAGAAGGAACAGAAGGAGACCCTTCTGTTCCTCCTCTGGCCTCCAGGCAGGCGCGTGGCTGAAGCCTCTGGAGTGCAGCGGGACCTCGCACTGTGCTCCAAAGGCTTTGGGTTCCTTTGACTGAAGCCAGGAGAGTCTTGCTCTCCCGGCTTCAGGAAAAGGAACCCAAAGCCTTCGGAGCGCAGCGCGAGTTCCCACTGCGCTCCAAAGGCTTCAGGCGGCTATCCCTGAAGCCTGGAGAGCGAGAGGGGTCGGTGCGCACCGACCCCTCTCGCTCTCCAGGCTTCAGCGAAAGCAACGCAACGCCTCCGGAGCGCGGAGAGAGCGCTCCCTTTGCGCTTCAGAGGCTTCGCGTTGCTATCGCTGAAGCCAAGGAGCCTGCATAGGACGCACACACATTTCCCCTTAATTTTTGGAGGGGAAAAAGTGCGCCCTATAGAGCGAAAAATACGGTAAATAGGTACCGCTCTAGCGGGAAGGTAAACGGCGTTTCCGTGCACTCTGGTTTCCGTCATTGTGTCCCGTTGTGTCAGAAGCGGTTTAGTCCTGCTGGCCACATGACCTGGAAAACTGTCTGCGGACAAACGCCGGCTCCCTCGGCCTGACAGTGAGATGAATGCAGCAACCCCATGGTCATAAATTTGCAAGGCAAACACATACATAAGTATATAAACCACGTGTCTGAAATAGTACAGGAGAACAACCCTGACGCGATGCCAGGCGTCGTTGTTGTTTAGTCGTTTAGTCGTGTCAGCCTCTTCGTGACCCCTGGACCAGAGCATGCCAGGCATTCCTGTCTTCCACTGCCTCCCGCAGTTTGGTCAAACTCTTGCTGGTAGCTTCGACAACACTGTCCCACCATCTCGTCCTCTGTCGCCCCCTTCTCCTTGCGCCCTCCATCTTTCCCAACATCAGGGTCTTTTCCAGGGAGTCTTCTCTTCTCATGAGGTGGCCAAAGTATTGGAGCCTCAGCTTCCGGATCTGTCCTTCCAGTGAGCACTCAGGGCTGATTTCCTTCAGAATGGAGAGGTTTGATCTTCTTGCAGTCCATGGGACTCTCAAGAGTCTCCTCCAGCACCATAATTCAAAAGCATCAATTCTTCGGCGATCAGCCTTCTTTATGGTCCAGCTCTCACTTCCATACATCACTACTGGGAAAACCATAGCTTTAACTATACAGACCTTTGTCGGCAAGGTGGTGTCTCTGCTTTTTAAGATACTGTCTAGGTTTGTCAACTGTTCCTCATACGCCAGTGTGGTGTAGTGGTTAAGAGCAGTGGACTCGTAATCTGGTGAACCGGGTTCCATTCCCCGCTCCTCCACATGCAGCTGCTGGGTGACCTTGGGCTAGTCACACCTCTCTGAAGTCTCTCACCTCACAGAGTGTTTGTTGTGGGGGAGGAAGGGAAAGGAGAATGTTAGCCGCTTTGAGACTCCTTCGGGTAGTGATAAAGCGGGATATCAAATCCAAAAATCCCTCCAGGCCCTTGATCATCTCAGTCGCCCTCCTCTGCACACCTTCCAGCTTGTCAACATCCTTCTTACATTGTGGTGCCCAGAATTGGACACCATATTCCCAGTGTGGCCTGACCAAGGAAGAACAGAGTGGTGCTATGACTTCCCTTGAAAGTCCCCCATCTCTCCTCTGTTGAACTGCTCTTACTGTCAGAAAGTTCTTCCTGAGGTTTCGTCAGACCCTCCTTTCTTGCATCTATTAGTTCGGATCCTACCCTCTGTTGCAGAAAGAAACAAGCTTGCTCCATCTTCCATGAGACAGCCCTTTAGCTATGCGAAGATGCCTATCTTATCACCTCTCAGCCAAGTTAAACATCCCCAACTCCCTCATGTTCCAGGGCTGCAGGTTTAAAGCACAGCTTGTGCTGATTAAATCCACAAGCATCACTACCCAATCTAGTCCAGCTGATAAACTATTTTCTGCCCCCAAAGCTGGCAGTCTGTTGAAATCTGCATCCTGGGTGTGGTTGGCACAAAATTCCCATGCACAGAGAACCCAAGTAGGGAGCAGTGGGTCTTAGAATAACTTTCTGGAACGGTTTGCGAAGCTTCTGCAAGTGTTAACAGAATGAATGAATCTTTGTTTGCGTCAGCCATCGGCCATAGCAATAGAACAACAGTACGATATACGAAGAATAGAAATAAAAAGTCAATTATCTAAAATACATTTTAGGGTTTCGAATCAATAGTCGAATAGTGGATCTTATTCTGATTGCCCCAGCTAAAAACCTTGCCACCTTTGCTGTCACCTGCTCATCTTGATCTGCCAAGAGAAAGGACACTGGGGCAGTGGTTGGGCGACCCGGGATGGACGATAAAAGAGAGGTGATAATCTCATTCCTCAAGTCTTTATAAAGAGGGCAAGGCAGAAGGGCATGCGCCACCGATTCGGTACTGCCATCTCCACAGGGACATAAGCATTTTGCGTGTGGAATCTGTTGGAATCGTCCCTCAAGTCCAGCCAAGGGCAAGACATTCAATCTTGCAAGAGTAAAAGCGCGTCTATATTTCAGAATTGCTAGGTTATGCAGATAGGGTGCGAGAGAGTCGAAATGGGAAGGTGGAAAATAGTCATACCACGGGCAAAATCCTTATTGTGGCCAAGTTGTTTTGACGCTCGATATCATTTAGGAGTTGACAAATTAGGCTGTTCGCTTTACTAAAACACAAAGTGAATAGCTGTTGTGGTGATAAACCACAAGAGTGAAGTTTTTGATAGACAATTTTAGTCCAGGCACTCTTGTGACAATTTTGCAGCACTAGGGATATTAAACCGGGGGGATTTGAGTTTAGGCGAAGCCTAAGTGGAGTGTGATCACTGCAGATGGTGACAGCAGTCACGAAATTAAAAGACGCCTGCTCCTTGGGAGAAAGGCGATGGCAAACCTAGACAGCATCTTAAAAAGCAGAGATATTACCATGCCAACAAAGGTCCATATAGTTAAAGCCATGGTTTTCCCAGCAGTGATGTATGGAAGTGAGAGCTGGACCATAAAGAAGGCTGATCGCCAAAGAATTGATGCTTTTGAATTATGGTGCTGGAGGAGACTCTTGAGAGTCTCATGGACTGCAAGAAGATCAAACGCATCCATTCTTAAGAAAATTAGCCCTGAGTGCTCACTGGAAGTACAGATCGTAAAGCTGAGGCTCCAAGACTTTGGCCACCTCATGAGAAGAGAAGACTCCCTGGAAAAGACCCGGATGTTGGGAAAAATGGAGGGCGCAAGGAGAAGGGGACGACAGAGGACGAGATGGCTGGACAGTGTTCTTGAAGCTGCTAACATGAGTTTGACCAAACTGCGGGAGGCAGTGGAAGACAGGAGTGCCTGGCGTGCTCTGGTCCAGGGGGTCACAAAGAGGCGGACATGACTAAACGACTAAACAACAACAAAGTGGAGTGTTAACAGACTGGTTACAGTATCCCCAATTAAATTATGTTTTTAAGGTAGATAAAAGAAGAGGTTTTGATACAGTGAGATCGAGGTTTCAAATAGATCTGTTGGGAAAATAATGTGAAAGTGCTATCAAAAATGTACAAATTACTTTTGGAATGGTATACAAAAGACGAAGAAGTCAAGGCAGTGATGATACCCTGGGCTGGAGATTTGGTGTATAATATCCAACTTTCGTCTTGGGAAAAGTTATGGAAAGAGGAAATGAAATCTACTGCATGCTGTTCATTGAAAGAAAACTATATGAAAATGAGGTTTTGCTGGTTTCTAACACTGAGTAAAATTGCAAAAATGTACAAAAGGAGTTCAAATCTGTGTTGGAAAAGCAAAGCAAAGGCTTTCTGGGAAATGATATATAATGAATTAAAGAAAATGTTTAAAAATACATTTGTTGAAAAACCAGAAGCTTTTTTTGTTAGGTATAATAGGTGAAGAGATCCCAAGAGAGAATAAAAGACTTTTTATATATGCAACGATGGGAGCAAGAATGCTTCTAGCCCAGAGATGGAATGAAGGAGAAGCACCAACAAAAGAAGAATGGCCGACGAAACTGATGGAGTAGGCAGAGATGGCGAAACTGACGGGGAAGATCAGAAACCAGGAAGATCCAAGTATTTTCAAAAGACTGGAGAAAATTTATATCTTCCTTAAAAGACCATTGTAAACAGTTAAAATCACTGGCAGGGAGTCAGTGTGGTGTAGTGGTTCAGAGAGGTGGACTCGTAATCTGGTGAACCGGGTTCGCGTCTCCGCTCCTCCACATGCAGCTGCTGGGTGACCTTGGGCCAGTCACACTTCTCTGAAGTCTCTCAGCCCCACTCACCTCACAGAGTGTTTGTTGTGGGGGAGGAAGGGAAAGGAGATTGTTAGCCGCTTTGAGACCCCTTAAGGCAGCCTTTCTCAACCTGTGGGTCCCCAGATGTTGTTGAATTACAACTCCCATCACCCCTAGCTAGCAAGGCCAGAGCTCAGGGATGATGGGAGTTGTAGTCCAACAGCATCTGGGGACCCACAGGTTGAGAACCGCTGCTAAGGGGAGTGAAAGGCGGGATATCAATTCCAAACTCCTCCTCCTCCTCCTCCTCCTCCTCCTCCTCCTCCTCCTCCTCTTCTTTTTCTTCTGTGGAATTAACTACAATAACTATGGATATGTTGTCGTTTAGTCGTGTCCAACTCTTCATGATTTGGATATATAACAGGGTAAAAGATGCAGAAAATTTAATTTTCAATACAGAACCCGTGGTGGGAAGGAAGGGAGTCCGAAGGTTCAAATGGTTAAAGTTAAAATGTGTGAAACTGTGTAAAACCAATTAATAATAATAATATATTATTTTTACACCATCCATCTGGTTGGGTTTCCCCAGCCACTTTGGGTGGCTTCCAACAAAAGATTAAAAATACAATAGTCCTTCAAGTATAGAGGACCGAGGCCATTTAGGGCTTTCAAGGTCAGCACCAACACATTGCAGTAGTCCAAGCGGGAGATAACCAGAGCATGCACCACTCTGGCGAGACAGTCCGCGAGCAGGAAGGGTCTCATCCTGCGTACCAGATGGAGCTGGTAAACAGCTGCCCTGGACACAGATTTGACCTGCGCCTCCATGAACAGCTGCGAGTCCAGAATGACTCCCAGGCTGCGCACCTGGTCCTTCAGGGGCACAGTTACCCCTTTCAGGACCAGGGAGTCCTCCACACCTGCCCGCCTCCTGTCCCCCAGAGACAGTCCTTCTGTCTTGTCAGGATTCAACCTCAATCTGTTAGCCGCCATCCATCCTCCAACCGCCTCCAGGCACTCACATCAACAGAAGTCTAGTGTCCAGATCAAGGTAAGTCGTAGTCCTACTCTATTCTGCCTTGGTCAGACCATACCTGGAATACTGTGTCCAGTTCTGGGCACCACAATTTAAGAAGGATGTTGACAAGCTGGAAGGTGGGCAGAGGAGGGCGACTGAGATGATCAAAAGTCTGGAAACCAGACCATATGAGGAATGGTTGAAGGAGCTGGGTATGTTGAGCCTGGAAGAGAGGAGATTGAGGAGAAAAGAGAGCCATCTTCAAATATCTGAAGGGCTGTCACATGGAAGATGGAGCAAGCTTGTGTCCTCTTGCTCCGGATGGTAGGACTCGAACCCATGGCTTCAAGTTGCAAGAAAGAAGATTCCGACTCAACATCAGAAAGAACATTCTGACAGCAAGAGCTGCTGGACAGTGGAACAGTTTCCCTTGGGAGGTGGTGGGCTCTCCTTCCTTGGAGGTATCTAAGCAGAGGTTGGGTGGCCATCATGGATAATAAGAATAATAATTTATTATTTATACCCTGCCCATCTGGCTGGGTTTCCTTAGCCACTCTGGGCGACTCCCAACTGAAACAATACAGCGTCAGACATTAAAAACTTCCCTAAACAGGGCCACCTTCAGTTGTCTTTTAAAAGTAAAATAGTTGTTTATTACCTTGACGTCTGATGGGAGGGCGTTTCACAGGGCAGGCACCACCACCGAGAAGGCCCTCTGCCTGGTTCCCTGTAACCTCACTTCTTGCGGGGAGGGAACTGCCAGAAAGCCCTCAGAGCTGGACCTCAGTGTCCGGGCTGGATGATGGGGGTAGAGACGCTCCTTCAGGTATACTGAGCCGTTTAGGGCTTTAAAGGACAGCACCAACATTTTGAATTGTGCTTGGAAACGTCCTGGGAGCCAATGTAGGTCTTTCAGGACTGGTGTTATGTGGTCTCGACAGCCACTCCAAGTCCCATCTAGCTGCCGCATTCTGGATTAGTTGTAGTTTCCGGGTCACCTTCAAAGGCAGCCCCACGTAGAGCGCATGGCAGTAGTCCAAGCGGGAGATAACCAGAGCATGCACCACTCTGGCGAGACACTCTGCGGGCAGGAAGGGTCTCATCCTGCGTACCAGATGGAGCTGGTAGACAGCCGCCCTGGACACAGAATTGACCTGCACATTCATGGACAACTGTGAGTCCAAAATGACTCCCAGGCTGCACACCTGGTCCTTCAGGATCACAGTTACCCCATTCAGCATAACTGGATGATTTAGCGGAGATTCCTGCATTCCAGGGGGTTGGGGCTCGAAGACCCTCAGGGGTCTTTTCCGACCCTACAATTTTGCAAGTTTTTAATATTTAATGCTGTACTGTTTTAACACTTGATTGGGAGCCGCCCAGAGTGGCTGGGGAGACTCAGCCAGATAGATGGGGTATGTATAAATAAATAAATAAATAAATAAAATATCCATTTTGAGGGGAGGTGTCCAGAACCGTGCACAGTAGTCTATGACAGCAAAAGCAAAAAGGAAAGCCATTAACAGATCCCCAGATCTCTTAAAGCAGGGATGTCCACTGCCTGGACAGCCCCACTGCAAAGCCCCTTTTCCTGCACCCCAGCCAGGGGGACACCCCGATTTTCAACGGCCACAAAGAACTAATAACTCTGGAGCCAACTTGATCTGTTCTACAGCCACTCGACGCCAGCCTATTGTGAGAATCTGGCCGCTTGGTGCTTTTGAAATCTCCTGGCTTTCTGACTGCAGGCAGTTTCCCTCTCTCCCTTGTGAAGATCTCGGTTTAATCTGCTCTGCAACTGGGAGGGCGAAGTCTGCCTTAAATTAGCCAACTTTGCATTAGCATACCGGTGGGAAAATTCTCCCCAGCTCCGCTTGCAAACGCCTTTCTGCTAGTCTGGATACGCATGGGATCGCCTCCACTTCAGTCGAGGCTTGCTTAATTGGGAATGGAGCAATGGGGACGTGTGGGATGGGTGCCACTTTGAGGCAACTCTCGCTACAGCCAACCAGAGACAACCAGCCACACCCCAGGCCACCCCCAACCTCTCTCACCACCAAGGAAATGCAACAAGTGAATGGTAAGAGAACCCCTACAAGTAAAGGACCCCTGACAGTTAAGTCCAGTCACGAACAACTCTGGGGTTGCGGCGCTCATCTCGCTTTTCAGTGGTACCTCGGGTTAAGTACTTAATTCGTTCCGGAGGTCTGTACTTAACCTGAAACTATTCTTAACCTGAAGCACCACTTTAGCTAATGGGGCCTCCTGCCGCTGCCGCACCACCGGAGCATGATTTCTGTTCTCAACCTGAACCAAAGTTCTTAACCTGAAGCACTTTTTCTGGGTTAGCGGAGTCTGTAACCTGAAGCGTATGTAACCTGAAGCATATGTAACCTGTGGTCCCACTGTACTGGCTGAGGGAGCCGGCGTTTGTCCGCAGACAGTTTTTCCGGGTCATGTGGCCAGCATGACTAAGCCGCTTCTGGTGAACCAGAGCAGCGCACGGAAATGCTGTTTACCTTCCCGCCGGAGTGGTACCTATTTATCTACTTGCACTTTCACATGCTTTCGAACTGCTAGGTTGGCAGGAGCAGGGACCGAGCAATGGGAGCTCACCCCGTCGCGGGGTTTTGAACCGCTGACCTTCCGATTGGCAAGTCCTAGACTCCGTGATTTAAACCACACAACGCCACCTGCCATTAAACGCAACCCCCCACACATACACTAAGCATAAGAATAGAAGCATAACCACCCGACCCCACCCCACTCACCATTCCCCCTCAGCCCCCCTCTTTTCTTCCTAACATTGTATGTAACACTAATGTCTCACAACAAAGGGAGCGGAACTATAGAAAACAAACTTGAAAAAAGAGGCAACGCATGTGTTTTTGTACACTAAGAAATCCTTAATACAGTGGACGCTCGGGTTGCGAACATGATCCGTGCGAGATGCACGTTCACAACCCGCGTCTGCGAGTCTGCACATGTGCGGGTTATGATTCGGTGGTTCTGCGCATGCGCAAAGCACGATTTAGCACTTCTGTGCATGCGTGACTGCCGAAACCCGGAAGTAACCCGTTCTGGTACTTCTGGGTTTCGGCAGTCCGCAACTCGAAAAAACGCAACCTGAAGCAGACACAACATGAGGTACGACTATATATATATATATATAATATATTTAAAGAGTTAATCAGCTGTCAGTGACTGGCTGGTTGCGGAGCAGGGACCACTCCCACTACTGAAACTTACATCGGCCTGAGTTCTTGGTGTGCTTTTTTCTTGGTATATTTAATAACAAGAACTCCAGCTTATTTAACGTTAGTATCATGGCCAAATGGTCTGAAGAAGGCTCAGAGCCTTCTTGGTGGCAGGGCAGTGATGAAGGCGAAGAGGGCACTTTCCTCATATGACCTCCATGGTTCTGAATGGCACATACTCTCACATCTGGTGGAAGTGCACTCCAATAAAAGGGTTTTCACCACATGCACATAAAGGACTTGTTCATATTACAGCTGATCATAGTGTTCCTAATCATAATATGGTCATAATCATATTGCACACCAAGGTTATTATTATTATTATTATTACTCTCTAGGTTTACAGGATACAATGACGACATCAAGTCTAAGGGCCTCGCGGCGCATTTGCAACCTCTCACTTGACAGTGGAAAGGATCTAGATAAGCTATCCTTAACAGCACGGTACGAGTCGGACTTTAGCCCTGGCAGAGAGAATGGCACATAAAATCCCGGCTACGCAAGGAAAAGAACGGCCACGAGCATTTCACACCATCTGGCAGAACTTTATTGCATTAGCCTCCAGCAACGATTTGCAAACTGCACAACAACGGCGGTTATGGATATCTGGAAACTTCGCTGCATGTAACCTGAACTTTGGAATGTTTTATTTCTTAAGGTTATGGTGTGTCTTGTATATTGCGCCTGTGCCTTTTTCTGTACTCCCTCCCCTCCCCTTGTTTTTATATTAAATTGTTTTTATTTTGAAAATTATACACACACACACACACACACACACACACATACACTTTTTTCCTAGAAACCTGATATGTCTTTGCAAAGCAAAATTCTTACTGAATTCTTAGTCCCTAGAATCATAGGATTGGAAGGGACCCTGAGGATCATTTAGTCCAACCCCCTGCGATGCATAAATATGCAGCTGTCCTTTACGAAGAAGAGTTTGGAGCAGGGGTCTGCGACCTTTAAGACAAAAAGAGCCACTTGGACCCGTTTCCGAAGAAAAAAAAACTGGGAGCCGCAAAACCATTGCGACATTTAAAACAAATATAACAGCGTACATATAAATATATAAATTTATATAAATATAAATATAACCAGCGTATATGCCCCCTTTCAATGCAGTGACCAGCGTACATGCCCCTTACAATGTAGCGGGCGGGCGGGCGGGAAGGTGACTTCGGGACGGTGCGTGACTAACGCACGCACCGCCCCCATGCGACGTCACAGCCAGTACAGCGCCCACCACAGTGGGGAGTGTCGGGGCGCACAATGCGCCTCCTCCCCTCGCTAGTATCCGCCCCGGAGCCGCGGCAAAGGTGTAAAAGAGCCACATGCGGCTCTGGAGCCGCGGGTTGCAGACCCCTGGTTTGGAAGAAGAGTTTGGATTTGATATCCCGCCTTTCACTCCCTTTAAGGAGTCTCAAAGCGGCTAACATTCTCCTTTCCCTTCCTCCCCCACAACAAACACTCTGTGAGGTGAGTGGGGCTGAGAGACTTCAAGGAAGTGTGACTGGCCCAAGGTCACCCAGCAGCTGCATGTGGAGGAGCGGGGAAGCGAACCCGGTTCCCCAGATTACGAGACTACCGCTCTTAACCACTACACCACACTGGCTCTCAAGGATCGAACTGGCTCTCAAGGATCTTACGAGGATCGAACCTGCAACCTTGGCATTATCAGCACTGCACTCTAACCAACTGAGCTATTCACTTGGATATTTAAGAGGAAGACCAGAGCAACCCCTTTGCAAGCAGAACATTCCAGTTTCAATCCCAGGAGACACCCCTTCCCCAAACCCCCGAAGAGCCTCTGCCTGTCAGTGAAGTCTATCCCAAGAAAGATGGAGCAATGATCAGACTTGGGAGATGATGGCTTCTTATAACATAGGGTCTTCTGCTGGGCGATAGCATCTCCCTGAACATGCAAAAGCCCTTCTGCTCCCCTCCTTGCAATTCAGCTCTTGAGAGACAGCCATATAGACTCTGCTCCTGTCTCCTCCTCCTCCTCCTCCTCCTCCTCCTCCTCCTCCTCCTCCTCCTCCTCCTCCTCCTCCTCCTCTTCTTCTTCTTCTTCTTCTTCTTCTTCTTCTTCTTCTTCTTCTTCTTCTTCTCTCCTCCTCCTCCTCCTCCTCCTCCTCTTCTTCTCCTCCTCTTCTTCTTCTTCTTCTTCTTCTTCTTCTTCAGCAGGGATCCCTCTTAGCCAATTAAGACCCGGTGAGGGTTTGCCAAGCGTGCCTTCCTCTTAGCACGTTTCTACCTTGTGTCCTGAGTTCGAGTGTCTTCAAAGCCCATGACACCTTTGGTCAAGGCTGTTCTCCAACTGGAGCGCTCGCAGGCCAGTGTTCCCCAGTTGTCGGTGTTTATACTACATTTTTTTTTTTTTTAGATTTGCCTTGAGAGAGTCTTTGAACCTCTTTTGTTGACCGCCACCATTGCACTTTCTATTTTTCAGTTCGGAATAGTTGCTTTGGAAGACGATCATCAGGCATCCGCACAACATGACCAGTCCAACAAATGTTGAAGAATCATCGCTTTGACACTGGTGATCTTTGCTTCTTCCAGTATACTGCCATTAGTTCACCTGTCTTCCCAAGTGATGTGTAAAATGTGCAACAACAGCAGCAGAGGAGAACAGACAGATGCCAACAACCTTTCGTAAACTAAGCATGTCTAGGCTAAACATATAAAGCACAACCAGTGATAATAACCTGGAGATGGCAGAATTCGAACCTGTTTCTGCCTGTGCTGGAGGCTGTACCTAACACCTGTAGCTCCATACTGATGAGTCAATAGACAGTACAGAAAAGGACAAGAAGTGTTTTCCAGACAGCAAAACCCTCGTGTTCTGCAGAACCCTTCTTTTCTTTACGGCGTTTCTTTCTTTCTTTCTTTCTTTCTTTCTTTCTTTCTTTCTTTCTTTCTTTCTGTCAATAACCAACAGAGGAGATAGGAAGAAAATAGAGCACATAAAGCATAATATAATGCGTTAAGTATACTATTAAATGTAGAGTTAGATTAACCCGAAGTACTACAGTGGTACCTCGGGTTACATACGCTTCAGGTTACAGACTCCGCTAACCCAGAAATAGTGCTTCAGGTTAAGAACTTTGCTTCAGGATGAGAACAGAAATCGGGCTCCGGCGGCGCGGCAGCAGCGGGAGGCCCCATTAGCTAAAGTGGTGCTTCAGGTTAAGAACAGTTTCAGGTTAAGAACGGACCTCCAGAACGAATTAAGTACTTAACCTGAGGTACCACTGTACTTAATCCGAAGTACCACTGTATTTCTGGATTAGCGGAGTCTGTAACCTGAAGCGTCTGTGACCTGAGGTATCACCATAGCTTTCAACGTTTCCCTTTTTTAAAGGGAAATCCCATTATTCCGAATAGGATTCCTCGCAAGAAAAGGGAAAAGTTGTCAGCTACGGGTACCACTGTAAAGTCCAAAATGCTCCCGTGAAAGCCAGACAGCAAAACACCGCAGAACATCTGCCGGCAAGCAAAAGGCAGCCGCAAAAACCCCAGAGGAAGGCAGTGTGTGTGTGTGTGTGTGTGTGTGTGTGGTGGCAGGGAATCTCTGTAGGAAAACGTCTGTCCGGGCCCTGCAGGGGCAGCGTGGCATGTGGCCAGCCATGCCCTTTTTTTAAAAAAAATGATATTTATTAAAGTTTCAAAGAAAAGATTACATAAATAAAAAGGGGAAAAAAAGAAAAAAAAGAAAAAAAATACAAAATACAGAAAAAAGATAAAAAACACTTAAAAAACACATCAATCTTTCCATGCCTTACATTTCATTTCCTTGCTTCCCTGACCTCCTCACACCTCCCTTTTTTGTATTCCAGTTCTATTAATTAATTCAGCAATTCCTTTCCCTCTTTGTTTTTGTCTTAATCCTTTAACTTAATATATTATAACTTTAGATTTTCACCTGTTAACAATCCATTTTTACATACACCTTAATAACATTGCTGCTAAAATCACTTAACTTCATTCTGACATCATTCTAACATTCATTAATTTTGCAGTATTTCTGTAGATAGTCTTTAAATTTCTTCCAATCTTCTTCCACCGACTCTTCTCCCTGGTCTCGGGTTCTGCCAGTCATTTCCGCCAGTTCCATATAGTCCATCACCTTCATCTGCCATTCTTCCAGGGTGGGTAAATCTTGTGTCTTCCAATACTTTGCAATAAGTATTCTTGCTGCTGTTGTAGCATACATAAAGAAAGTTCTGTCCTTCTTTGGCACCAATTGGCCGACCATGCCCAGGAGAAAGGCCTCTGGTTTCTTCAGGAAGGTATATTTATATACCTTTTTCATTTCATTATAGATCATCTCCCAGAAAGCCTTAATCATTGGGCATGTCCACCAAAGGTGAAAGAATGTACCTTCAGTTTCTTTACATTTCCAACATTTATTATCGGGCAAATGATAGATTTTTGCAAGCTTGACTGGGGTCATGTACCACCTGTATATCATTTTCATAATATTCTCCAGCCATGCCCATTTCTAGCGTCGGCCCTGCAAGCCCCTTGCGCCTTTGGGGCGACTGAGCCAACATGCAAGGAGATGTGTTGAAACGGAACCACACACAGGTGCGCAAAGCGAAGGGACCAAAGGCTCGATGGGAGGAGATAAACAGCTTGGCATATGTCGAAATGTGTGTGTGTGTGTGAATGAGCTTCAGGGCTCGGCCGCCGTGCCTTTGCCACCCTGCCCCTCCCCTGTCCTCAAAGCCGTGCCTGGCCATGCAGATTTATTTAAATTTCCCCCAGCCCTGCGATTCGCAGAGGTTATAGAAGCCAGGTGCGGACTGTTCCCTGAGACAGAGCCATCTCTTGGCTTGCTGCTCTTGTCAACTTCCAGTCTGACTTCCCTGAGGCTGGTTCTTTCCCAGCAAAGGGAAGGTGGCAAGACAGGTTGCAGCGGCAGGAGATACCCCAGCAACGCCTTCAAGAGCTCTTTTGACGTCTGGAGTTTCGGCTTTGCGGAGGGAGCGGAGACACTGCAGGTAAGCAGAAGGACTCACCTTCAACCCAGGAATTCCAGATCTATAAAAGCGGGTAACCTGAAAGCCTTTTTTTTAATATAACTTTTTTATTCAAAATTAAAACAAAACATATTATCCAGAAACATATCATCCTTATTCCCCCCCATTTTTCCTCCCTCCCCCCACAGAAACCCCCCCCCCCAATTTCCCTCAGTTCCAGTCTTTGATTTCTCTAGAAATGCTGTTTTCTGCATGTTACACAGTTGTATAGATCCTCAAACTATTTAGCTGATTATTATCAATAAAAAGTTTGTGAATGTTTATTCAAAGCCAGCCAAGGAGTCCAGTTCGCTTTGTTGCGTCTTCAGATACTTTGTAAAGGCTTCCCATTCATCCTTAAAGTCACAGTTATCCTTGTCCCGTAGCTTGTATGTCAATTTTGCCAGTTCTGCATAGTCCATCCATTTTTCTTGCCGTGATTCTTTAGTTGGGGTTCTGAAAGCCTTGTTTTGTCTGAAATCCCGCAAGGTGTCAACGCCCCCTCTACCGCTTTGGCTCTCTGCATATACTCTGTGCCACTCTGCGCATGCTCAGGGGAAATCAGGGTCTGGTTGCTCTGCGGAAAGATGTTCCTTCCATCGATGTGCATGGAAAGTGATGTGCAGGTGATGGATTGGTAGTAATAATAATTTATTATTTCTACCCCGCACATCTGGCTGGGTTTCCCCAGCCACTCTGGGCAGCTTCCAACAGAATATTTAAAACACAATAATCTATTAAACATTAAAAGCTTCCCTAAACAGGTAGATGAATGCTGGTTTTATAAGCAAGGGTTGGATTTGAAAAGTGCACGTTCTTTTCAAACAATCCCCATTTTAGAAGTTGCAAGGCCATTGGGCTGTGCTTGCCTTGCTCAGAGTAGACCCATTGGAATGAGAGGGATGAAGTCAAAAGTCCATTGCTCTCAGTGGGTCAACTCCAAAGTTCGGGCTTCATCAAATGCAACTTATTCTTACTTCTGTTCCTTGTATCTTTGCAAAGTTCAAGGGGGCAGGTCTCTGCCCCAAAAGGCTTACAAATCTAAAACGCAGCGCTCCAGGAAGCCGCAATTTAAGAGGATGGAGGCATCAAACTGTCTGGTTGCAATTTGAAACTTTTCGAAGTGTTGGAAGCCGACTCGAGTGCAGGAAGGAGTTTCAATCACGAAATGAGCAAATTGCTTTAAAAAAAACTCACAACCTCTGTATGCTTTTAAGAATCACATTCCTATATCACTTGCTACTGAGGTGACAGATGGGTTTTCATTTAAAGAAGAACCTTTCAGATTTTACCGTCCGAAATATTTCACAAACTGAAACACAGGCATCCTTTGAAATCTGCACTTCTCTGAATTTTGCAACACAATTCCTCCGTCAAGTAATGTGTTGAAAAATTGCACAAACTGGGGCAAACTGTATGTAAAAACGCATAGACCCATAAACTTGGGAGGGACCGTGAAGGTCATCCAGTCCAACCCCAGCATATTCGTAAAAATAACATGCAAAAAAGGGCATTATATTAGGAGAAATTGCTTTGCAAAAATATAAATATCAGCTAAAATGGCAAGCAAACATAGGTATTCTAGGATAAATGAACACCTGCTGCACCTGACTTGGCAGTAAGCGTCATTACACAACAGATGAAACATGTACAGACAGTTTCTTCTTTATGCTTCTTCTTGTACTTGTTGTTTAGTCGTTTAGTCGTGTCCGACTCCTCGTGACCCCCTGGACCAGAGCACGCCAGGCCCTCCTGTCTTCCACTGCCTCCCACAGTTTGGTCAGACTCATGTTTGTAGCTTCGAGAACACTGTCCCACCATCTTGTCCTCCGTCGTCCCCTTCTCCTTTCCCCTTTCCCAACTTCAGGGTCTTTCCCAGGGAGTCTTCTCTTCTCATGAGGTGGCCAAAGTCTTGGAGCCTCAGCTTCAGGATCTGTCCTTCCAGCGAGCACTCAGGGCTGATTTCCTTCCGAATGGAGAGGTTTGATCTTCTTGCAGTCCCATGGGACTCTCAAGAGTCTCCTCCAGCACCATAATTCAAAAGCATCAATTCTTCGGTGATCAGCCTTCTTTATGGTCCAGTTCTCACTTCCATACATCACTACTGGGAAAACCAGAGCTTTAACTATATGGACCTTTGTCGGCAAGATGCTGTCTAAGTTTGTCATTGCTTTTCTCCCAAGAAGCAGGTGTCTTTTAATTTTGTGGCTGCTTCTACAGACCCCTTAATTTTATTCTGTGCTCCCCAATTGGACCCATGGCTACTCCTGACTCCCCAGATTGTTCCAGCGCCCCCCAGGTGCCCACTTTGGGCAATACTGTTTCAAAGGATGCTTTGATTCAATAATAATAATAATAATAATAATAATAATAATAATAATAATAATAATTTCATATCAAGGTTCTTTCCAGGCTGAATGCCCCCACAGGTGCAATGCTCAGACTCTCAGCTCAGATTTTGCCAAAGGTCTTAAGGCTTATAGGTATGGTTTTGTTGTTGTTGTTGTTGAGTCATTTAGTCGTGTCCACCTCTTCGTGACCCCCTGGACCAGAGCACGCCAGGCACTCCTGTCTTCCACTGCCTCCCGCAGTTTGGTCAAACTCATGCTGGTAGCTTCGAGAACACTGTCCCACCATCTCGTCCTCTGTTCTCCCCTTCTCCTTGTGCCCTCTATCTTTCCCAACATCAGGGTCTTTTCCAGGGAGTCTTCTCTTCTCATGAGGTGGCCAAAGTCTTGGAGTCTCAGCTTCAGGATCTGTCTATGTCTGGTTAGAATAGGTCAACTGAATTTGCCAGCGAGTTTCTTCTGTATTTTGTCTTCCACCACCCTCCAATATACTGGGCAATTTTCTATTTTAAAAAACAAATTTATTTTGAATTAATGGACTATGCAGAATTAGATAAGATGACAGGAAGGATCCGAAAGCTGCGGGACCAGAGATTCTCAGAGGACTGGAGTAACTATTTGAACTAATTGAAAAGCAATTGCAATAAACAGATTACGCTAATAGGACTGCAAGAAGTTTTGTAAGGAGGACGTTGCGAAATATTGCAATGAAGATTATGAGGAGAGTTATTAGTTAAGGATGATTAAAAGTAATAGAGAAATTAAGAAATGTAGATGAAGTGATGAACATTGAAAAATCTTCAGATGCGGTTGATGGAAGTGCAAAACATTGTATAAAATAAGAAAATATGTTAAATGATTGTTGGAAATGATATGTTAATTTAAAAAAATAAAAAATATATTTATTTGGTTTTTCAAATTAAAGTTTTACAATCACAAACATACAACACACAACATAAAAAACAAGATTCCAAAGAAACTTCTCCCTATTATTAATCATTATTAATTATATGATTAATCATTATTCATTATTAATCATTTCCTCCTGGATCTTTTATAATAATCCAAATCTTTTACCTCTCCATTACATCCAAAACCCATCATTAAACTACAAGCGTTATTCCAAATCCTACCTACAATTTTCACTGATTGCAATGGTTTTTTTAAAGTAAATTATAAATTCCCCCCATTCCTTATTAAAATTTCTGTCTTCCTGATTTCTGATTCTTCCGGTCATTTTTGCCATTTTGGCATAAATCCGTCAATTTAATCTGCCATTCTTCTCTGGGCAGGACTTTGTCCTCTTTTATCTCTGGGCTAATAACATCTGTGCAGCTGTGGTTGCATACATAGCCTTCTCTGTTCTGTTTGGATTTCACCTAATTTTCTATATTACACTTTCAGCAAAGCTATCATTCTTCCGCAACTCATCCCAGATGCCAACAACAGCATCTTTCATCCTCATCTTGAGGTCAGGGATGCTGAACTTGTTGCAGGGAAGGTTTTAAGGAGGATAATAATTTTAATTTTTATACCACACCCATATGGTTGTCTTGGCAGTGTATTATATACAGAGGGCCTTCTCGGTGGTGGCGCCAGCCCTGTGGAACACCCTCCCATCAGATGTCAAAGAAATAAACAACAACCTGATGGTTAGAAGACATATGAAGGCAGCGCTGTTAAGGGGAGCTTTTAATGACTGATGTTGTAATGTATTTTTAATCTTTGGTTGGAAGCCGCCCAAAGTGGCTGAGGAAACCCAGCCAGATGGGCAGGGTATAAATAACAAATTATTATTATTATTATTATTATTATTATTATTATTATTATTATAATACCACCTTTCCTCACATGATCTCAGGGCCATTCACAAGGTAAAACCACAAATATATAGTTAAACAAAAGCAAAAAAAGTGGCCTCCTGTATAGTCATACCTCGGGTTAAAGTTGCTTCGGGTTGAGCGTTTTCAGGTTGCGCTCCACGGCGACCCGGAAGTAACGGAATGCGTTACTTCTGGGTTTCGCCACTTGCGCATGTGCAGACGGTCAAAATGACGTCACACGCATGCGCAGAAGCGGCGAATCGCGACCCCCGCAGACGCGGGTTGCGTTCGCTTCAGAATGCGAACAGGGCTCCGGATCCAGAGGTACCACTGTAGTGTCCCAGGCCAGTCGGTTTAACTCATTTCCAGGTGGCAAAGCTGACCAGAATTCTGACATGGTGCAACTAGTTCCCTTTACTCTAAAACACGGACGCCCAAAAAATTTACTTCAGTTTCCATTGTGGCTCTTCGAACTCGGAAAGGCCAGAGCTCGATTTCTCTTCCATCACCTCAGCTGTTTTCTTTTTAATATTGTTCTTGTTCTTGTTTTTTATTTATTTGCGTTTCTGATATAATTCCCTATCAACAAAAGATAAACAAAAACGATGCGAAAGGAAAAGAATATCTGAAATAAAAAAAGAAGTAGCGTTTTCGGATATCAAAGAATAGACAGAAAAGAGACTTCCCACCCTTTCCTTCCATGATTCTCTTTTTCCCGCTTTTTCTGCCCCCCCATCTATTGCAACTACTTTTTTAAACTTTAGTTATTTCTTACACTGCTGAAACTCTTACCATGTGGCTAGGCCACCTCATCTGTTTTCAGACAGAATCCTAGAATTGTCCGACCAAAGTGGGATGGCTTCTAAAATGGATGGATTATGCAAAATCGCCTGTAAAACTAAGAGATCGAAATGATGAACTGTGGAAAATTGGAGGCATTTCCCCCCTGTTTCCATCGGAAAAATGTCGGAGGGTATGCAATATGAAATCGCGAGCAGGGTTCGAGATACGAGCGGCAGAGCAAAGACAATAAGATGGAGTTAGCGGGGTTACCAGCGAGTTGAATGCAGCAATAAAGGATAAGAATTAAGATGTCAGGGTGGGAAGTAAGAAAGAATCATGGAAGCATAGAATCATAGAGTTGGAAGGGACCCCAGCGGTCATCTAGTCCAACCCCCTGCAATGCAGGAATCTCAGCTTAAAGCGTCCATGACAGATGGCTGCCCGACCTCTGCTTATAAACCTCCAAGGAAGGTGAGTCCACAAATGTGTGAATGATATACTGTAGGTGAAGTCAATTTGTTAAAACCTTTGAATAATCTAATAAACAATAGTAAAGGTAAATGGACCCCAGACCATTAGGTCCAGTCGTGGCCGACTCTGGGGTTGCAGCGCTCATCTCGCTTTATTGGCCGAGGGAGCTGGCGTACAGCTTCCGGGTCATGTGGCCAGCAGGACTAAGCCGCTTCTGGCGAACCAGAGCAGTGCACGGAAATGCCGTTTACCTTCCCGCCGGAGCGGTACCTATTTATCTACTTGCACTTTGACGTGCTTTCGAACTGCTAGGTTGGCAGGAGCAGGGACCGAGCAACGGGAGCTCACCTCGTCATTGCGGGGATTCAAACTGCCGACCTTCTGATTGGCAAGCCCAAGCAGCTCTGTGGTTTAACCCACAGCGCCACCCGCATCCCTAATAAACAATAATATCCCTTTAAAAAAGAACCGTAGAGTTGGGAGGGAATTGCGAAGGTTAACAAGTCCAACCCCTTTGCAGTGCAGGAATATTTTTGCCCCATGCCGGGCTCGAACCCACGAACCTGAGATGAAGCATGCTCTATTGACCTAGCCATCCCACTTGGGAGGTTACAACGCACACTGGCCCGCAGGTTCCGCTGGGCACAAGGCGTTGTTCCGGCTTTCCTTTTGAAGAGCAGAATGAGCACAGTCCTATGTGCGTTTGTTGTCCCGAGGACCAGAATGGTGCAAGGCCAGTGAACGTTCCCTTGAGTCAGCAGGGTTTGCTGAAATTACCGTATTTTTTGCTCTGTAAGACTCACTTTTCCCCTCCTAAAAAGTAAGGGGAAATGTGTGTGTGTGTTATGGAGCGAATGCAGGCTGCACAGCTATCCCAGAAGCCAGAACAGCAAGAGGGATTGCTGCTTTCACTGCGCAGCGATCCCGTGCCTCTTGTGGTCTGGTGCGTCTTATAGAGCGAAAAATACGGTATACATTTCAAGGGTTGAAAACATGCTTCGGACCCCATTGTTTTCATCCTTACAACAGCCTGGGAAAGCAGACCAGGCCGTGTGGTCCACTGCCATGGCAGGTGGAAGGGAAACAGGACAATTGGAGGTTGCAAGAACAGATGTTCTCGGCTAAGGCATGACAGCAATCTCTCCTGGGTTGATGTTATCATAGTCTCAGTGTTATCAGCACCGTTTTCTCCAAACCTTTGCAATTTTGCTCCGTGTAAACGTTTTCGCAAAGCATAACGCAATGGATCTGCTATTTTGTTTTCACTCATTTCCACACGCGCTTTCACCCCGGAATATGCCTTTTTTAGACGCATCCCTTTGGCTGGATAATTTCACGGCAAAATTCAGAGAAGGGCGGATTTCAAAAGAGGCTGTGTTCGGGTTTGTGTATCTTTCTGCACAGCAGTTGCCTTTAAACGCGGACGGATTCGAATTCCTTCCCCCTCCATCTTTGAGAGTGTGAACTCTGCCCTGCTCTCCTAAGCACCTTGCAATTGGCCAGACGAAACCGACTGCATGGCAATAAAATGTGAATTGCCACCAATTTGCGCTTAGCTAGCTCTACAAAACTCGTTTACAGCCACCCCTGCCCACCGCCTTCATTACTGTGGAGAGGGAGGCAAGAGGCGTGGGAGAATCTCTTATCTCAATGCAGTGAGAGAGAGAGAGAGAGAGAGAGAGAGAGAGAGAGAGAGAGAGAGAGAGAGAGAGAGATATTCTTGCATAATTCCAGGAATATATAATCTGAAACAACGGCTTGTCTTTTCCTTCACCGATTCCAGGTGTAAGGGAACTTCAGGCTACCAGCCTGGCCTGCAAACCTTTTCCCCAAACCATGCCCACCCACCAGGAGTGCCAGCTTTGCACCGCGACTGTGGGTGCCCAGAGCCAAATTTTGTGGGTGCCTGGCCCCTTGATGGGGATTTTGTGGGTGCCTGGGCCCACAAGGAGTTGGCACCTATGCCTCTCACCCTGCTCATCACGGCAAACGCGATGCCAGGCGTCGTTGTTGTTTAGTCATGTCCGACTCTTCGTGACCCCCTGGACCAGAGCACGCCAGGCACTCCTGTCTTCCACTGCCTCCCGCAGTTTAGTCAAACTCATGCTGGTCGCTTCGAGAACACTGTCCCACCATCTCGTCCTCTGTCGTCCCCTTCTCCTTGTGCCCTCCATCTTTCCCAACATCAGGGTATTTTCCAGGGAGTCTTCTCTTCTCATGAGGTGGCCAAAGTCTTGGAGCCTCAGCTTCAGGATCTGTCCTTCCAGTGAGCACTCAGGGCTGATTTCCTTCAGAATGGATAGGCTTGGTCTTCTTGCAGTCCATGGGACTCTCAAGAGTCTCCTCCAGCACCAGAATTCAAAAGCATCCATTCTTTGGCGATCAGCCTTCTTGATGGTCCAGCTCTCACTTCCACTCTCACTGCCAGGAGTCAGATGGTTACAAATTGAGGAAGGGCCAGCACCTTCCTTGCAAGCGGAAGGTGGAAGAGACTTCTCCCCAAAATCATGGAGAGCCTCTGTCAGTCAGTGTAATCAACCCTGATTTAGGTGGACCAAATGTTCAGCCTCTGCATAAGACGACTTCCTAATGGTCTCGCTCAGGAAGTGGCGGGCTCTCCTTCGTTGGATGTTTTTAAGCGGAGGTTTGGTGGCCATCTGCCAGGGTGCTTTAGCTGAGATCCCTGTGTTGCAGGGGGTTGGATTAGAGGAACTTTGGATGTCCAATTCCAATTCCAACTCTACCATTCTATGATTCTACGTTCCTACAGGTAAAGATTCCAAGGGACAACCGGGAGCTCACTTTTTGCTCATTCCCACTGGTCCAATTATGTCTTGCTCGGACCGAGGCGCCGTTCCCACTGGTCCAATCATCTCTTTCTTCGCCTCTGCCTGATCCGAGACCGGCCAGGTCCATGGGACCCACCCTCTCGCACAGATTCTCTTTCTCTCCTTGCCTGCTGCCACTTCCGTCCGTCAAATTTCTCTGTCCCTATGGGCAGTTGCATGGCTTTTGCCTGGGATGTTTCCAGATCCGTGCATTAAAGATCTGTGCTGGATACCAGTCTATTGCTAAGCTAATTTCAAAGCGTTACTGTTCAGGTCTTAAACAGCCTGCGACCTGCCTTGCCCCTCGTAAACCGGCCAAACCGCTGCACTCCTCTTCTGACCATCTCCTGGTCCCGTGTCCCTATGGAGGTAAAAAAGGTAAAGGTAAAGGACCCCTGAGGGACGCGGGTGGAGCTGTGCGTTAAACCACAGAGCCTAGGACTTGCCGATCAGAAGGTCGGCGGTTCGAATGCCCGCAATGACGGGGTGAGCTCCCATTGCTTGGTCCCTGCTCCTGCCAACCTAGCAGTTCAAAAGCACATCAAAGTACAAGTAGATACAGTGGTACCTCGCAAGACGAATGCCTCGCAAGACGGAAAACTCGCAAAACGAAAGGGTTTTTGGTTTTTTTAGTTGCTTCGCAAGACGATTTTCCCTATGGGCTTGCTTCGCAAGATGGAAACGTCTTGCAAGTTTGTTTCCTTTTTCTTAAAACCGTTAATACAGTTGCGACTTGACTTAGAGGAGCAACTCATAGCACGCGGTGTGGTAGCCTTTTTTGAGGTTTTTGAAGACTTTGGTGATTTTTGAAGCTTTTCCAAAACTTTTCCGACACCGTGCTTCGCAAGAAAAAAACGCAAGACAAAAAAACTCACGGAAAGAATTAATTTCGTCTTGCAAGTCACCACTGTAAATAGGTACCGCTTTGGGGGGAAGGTAAACAGCATTTCCGTGCGCTGCTCTGGTTCGCCAGAAGCGGCTTAGTCATGCTGGCCACATGACCCAGAAGCTGTACACCGGCTCCCTCGGCCAATAAAGCGAGATGAGCGCTGCAACCCCAGAGTCGGCCACGACTGGACCTAATGCTCAGGGGTCCCTTTACCTTTTCAAAGGACTCCTGACAGTTAAGTCCAGTTGCGAATGACTCTGGCAATAAAAGCCAACCTCTCAGTTAAGGAAAGCCCTGCTTATCCCAAATGCTCCATGTCTCTTCTTCTAAATAGTTTGGCTTGCCAGGTATCAAACACATATCGTGACAGGCTTGACAAAGCAAAGTTCTGCTGAGATTGTTGAGATTGTTGACACGGCCAACACTGCCTTCTCTGTTATCAGCGTTGCAGGGATGCCTCTTGCAGAAAAGGGCATTTTGCCTTTTTGGAGGATTACACCGAAAACTCCTGCCATACAGACGCCCCACTTGAAAGCTTGTGGGGGAATTAATCCGAGAATGACACGCAGTACAAATTTAGCCCCGTTATTGTTAAGAAATTGGGGAGGACAGATTTCACTTTAACCTACAATTATCACGTCCTGTTGGACAATCCACTTGTTGTTTTTTAGTTGTGTTCGACTCTCCGTGACCCCATGAACCAGAGCATGCCTTGGAAACTCCCACTTTCTTCTCAAAAATTCTCCCTTTTTTTATGTCCACAGAGTTTTCTTGGCAAAAGACTGGAGTGGTTTGCCAGTTCCTTCTCCAGGTGGATCACATTTAGTCTAAACTGTGGGTAGGCAAAGTAAGGCCCCGGGGGCCGGATCCGGCCCAATCACCGGACTATATTTTGGAGGGGGGGAAATGAACGAATTCCTACGCCCCACAAATAACCCAGAGATGCATTTTAAATAAAAGCACACATTCTACTCATGTCAAAACACGCTGATTCCTGAACTGTCTGCGGGCCGGATTTAGAAGGCGATCCGGCCCCCAGGGCCTTAGGTTGCCTACCCCTGTTCTAAAGCTGTTGTCGCGCGAAGAAACACTCTTTTGTTTTCGTTTTGGATGCTTATCATTAAAATGCCTAACAAAAAAAGCTTCAGGTTTCTTTAGGAATGTATATTTTAGCATTCATTTATTTTTAAGTTCCTCATAAATCATGTCCCAATTTTTTTTTGATTTGGGGACCAGTCCACCACATGTGGAATAAGGTTCCTTCATTTTCTTTGCATCTTCCCGGCAGATTCTTGTACACCAGCTCAGAGCCGTCGCCAGGCCTCAAAGTGTGTGCTGCAATATTTCAGAGGGAAGGAGATATGGAAAATCTGGTTCTTTTTCTCCACTGCAACGCAACTAAGGTGTTGTGTTCTTCTTTTTTGAAAGGTGTTGCCACCATGCCTAGTATATTTGCCTACCAAAGCGCTGAAGTAGACTGGTGCGAAGAGAATTTTGCGCAGTCAGAGTACATTGCAGAATACTACAACACGGTAAGCCGCCGTTCTGGTCTGCCCTCATTTATTTCATCTTATTTATTTATTCAATAAACAAAATGTACTTGTTCACCAGGACCTGGCGAGGATGTGCTGAGAACCTTGGCTATGGTCTAGTCAAGGAGATCCAAATTTTCAGATGCTCCCTTGCAAATGAAATAAAAATTTAGGGTTCCATCGAGGCATCAGAGTTGCTTTTGCGGTCTGGGCGAGGAGGAACCAAGCGGCTCTCAGAAGCTGTACATGTTTTCTTCCATACAATACAGTGGTACCCCGGGTTAAGTACTTAATTCGTTCCGGAGGTCCGGTCTTAACCTGAAACTGTTCTTAACCTGAAGCACCACTTTAGCTAATGGGGCCTCCTGCTGCTGCCGCGCCGCCGGAGCACAATTTCTGTCCTCATCCTGAAGCAAAGTTCTTAACCCGAGGTAATACTTCTGGGTTAGCAGAGTCTGTAACCTGAAGCGTATGTAACCTGAAGCACATGTAATCCGAGGTACCACTGTGTTTTGATTTCAGAAAGGCTTTTGACAAAGTGCCCCATGATATTCTCACGAGGAAGCTGGTAAAATATGGGTTGAACGAGGCAACGTTTAGGTGATTGACTGACCAAACTGAAATATACTCAGAGTTGAGTGCTGATTTCATGCTCTTCATTTCGGCTCATGGTAAACAGTGTGTGAGTGCTTTCCCCCCAAAACCTCTGGGGGGAATATACATTATTTTCACAATGGGTCCCCTGTGATTGGCTGATTCAACTCCCCTCCTGGAGCCTGATTGGACTCTTCCTGCAGGCCAATCAGGTTGCTGATTCACTTCTTCCTGGAGCCGGATTGGGCAGCTCCTGCAGACCCATCAGGTTGCTGCCTTCTAGGATCCCACCTGTCTATTGTTCTAGGATTCCAGCTCAGTGCTGGAAACCCAAAATTTTCTTTGTCATCCTGGGAAAAAGTGACGAGTGAGGTGCCACAGGGTTATGTCCTGGGCCCGTTGTTGTTCAACGTCTTTATAAATGACTTGGATGAAGAATTGAGGGGATGCTGATCAAATTTGCAGATGACACCAAACTGGGAGGGGTAGCTAATGCCGCAGAAGACAGAATCAGAATTCAAAATGACCTTAATGGATCGGAGAACGGCGCAAGCTAACAAAATGAATTTCGATAGGGACAAATGTAAGCTACTGCGCTTAGGCTGGAAGAACCAGATGCACAAATATAGAATGGAAGACACCTGGCTTACTAGCAGTACATGTGAAAAGTATCTAGGGGTCTTGGTGGACCACAAGCCGAACATGGGTCCACAATGTGACACAGCAGCGAAAAAAGCAAATGCTATTCTAGGCTGCATCAACAGAAGTCTAGTGTCCAGATTATGGGAAGTCATAGTTCCGCTCTATTCTGCCTTGGTCAAACCACACCTGGAATACTGTGTCCAATTCTGGGCACCACAATTTAAGAAGGATGTTGACCAGCTGGAAGGTGGGCAGAGGAGGGAGACCAAGATGATCAAGGGTCTGGAAAGCAAGCCTGATGAGGAACGGTTGAAGGAGTTGGGCATGTTTAGCCTGGAAAAGAGATGGGGAGATATGATATCTCTTCTTCAAATATCTCAAGGGAAATGGGAGCAAGCTTGTTTTCTCCTGCTCAGGAGGGGAGGACTTCAAGTTACAAGCAAGGAGATTCCAACTAAACTGAAGGTTCAAGCCAGGCATAGGCAAACTCCGGTCCTCCAGATGTTTGGGACTACAATTCCCATCATCCCTGACCCCTGGTCATGTTAGCTAGGGGTGATGGGGATTGTAGTCCCAAACATCTGGAGGAGAAGAAGAAGAGTTTGGATTTGATATCCCGCTTTATCACTACCCGAAGGAGTCTCAAAGCGGCTAACATTCCCCTTTCCCTTCCTCCCCCACAACAAACACTCTGTGAGGTGAGTGGGGCTGAGAGGCTTCAGAGAAATGTGACTAGCCCAAGGTCACCCAGCAGCTGCATGTGGAGGAGCGGGGAAGCGAACCGGGTTCCCCAGATTACAAATCTACCGCTCTTAACCACTACACCACACTGGCTTTCTGGAGGGCCGGAGTTTGCCTATGGCTGGTTTGAGCTGAAGGTTTCCTGGGCCCGAGTCGTCGCGGCCATTTACACCTCGAATCCGGACCGGTAGCATATTGCACCAGCCACACACGGACCGCTTCCTGCAGAGACTGAATATTCCGATTGCAAATTCCACGCCATGCCGAGGGATGGGAAATGTTGCAAAGGTGCATCCAAGGTGAATAAGCTCCCCTCTCCCTCAGTCCCGAAGCTCCAAATTCTGGCTCGATGCCAAAAAAGGAAGGAGGCTGTGGTGTTTGCTTCAGAACTGCTTCTCCTGGCACAGAGAAAGTGGGGCGCCCATTTAAGCAGCTGACCACCCACACACCTTCACAGAGATCCAGAAAATAAACCGGCTTTACCTGCTCAGCTTCTGGAGCTGGCTGGCTGGCGTCTGCCCCACGGCAAGGCTTGGGGAGGCGGGAAGAGGGCAGGGTCTCCAGGAGCCCCTGACTTCACCTCCTCCTCGCTGGGATCTCGTGTTTAGGCTGCAGGCGCACAGCAGAGCACATTTGAAAGCATCTCCACCACAGCCCCCCAACCCCCGCCTCCAAGCAGATAACAGGGAACTGTGATGCGCTGACGTGTTTAAACCAAAGAAAAGTCACGTGAAGCATTTACTAAAGACCGGGAAAAGAAAACGACGCTTGCGACACTTGGCTTGAGGAGCGACGGTAATGTTGCTTGGGAGAAAGAGTTTTCACTGTGTGTTATCTTGGAGTGGGTGGGTGGGTGAAATAACATTTACCGTATTTTTTGCTCTATAAGACTCACTTTTTCCCTCCTAAAAAGTAAGGGGAAATGTGTGTGCGTCTTATGGAGCGAATGCAGGCTGCGCAGCTATCCCAGAAGCCAGAACAGCAAAAAGGATGGCTGCTTTCACTGTGCAGCAATCCCTCTTGCTGTTCTGGCTTCTGAGATTCAGAATATTTTTTTTCTTGTTTTCCTCCTCCAAAAACCAGGTGTGTCTTGTGGTCTGGTGCGTCTTATAGAGCGAAAAATACAGTATATCGAGCTGACAGACAAAGAATCGGAAGTTCTCTATTTTTCTTCTTTCTCTGTTTCCTCTCTTATGTTCCCCTCTGTACATTCTATTTTTCTAGCTCCCTCATCTCCTTTTCTCTCTTTTTGTTTTTTGTGCTTTTGTTTAGATTAACGTTTTTGTTTTGATTTTTTTTTTTAAAGTTTGATAATAATCTTGACATCCCTTGACATCTTGACACCCCCCCCTAATTCTAACGAGATCTATTTTTGAAAAGGAGCTGGGATGGGTTAAAGGTGCTGGGAAATGGAGCTTTGTGAGGGATGCGGGTGGCGCTGTAGGTTAAACCACAGAGCCTAGGACTTGCCGATCAGAAGGTCGGCGGTTCGAATCCCCGCAATGACGGGGTGAGCTCCCGTTGCTCGATCCCTGCTCCTGTCAACCTAGCGGTTTGAAAGCACGTCAAAGTGCAAGTAGATAAATAGGTACCGCTCCAGCGGGAAGGTAAACGGCGTTTCCGTGCAATGCTCTGGTTCGCCAGAATTGGCTTAGTCCTGCTGGCCACATGACCCGGAAGCTGTACGCCGGCTCCCTCGGCCGATAAAGCGAGATGAGCGCCGCAACCCCAGAGTCGGCCACGACTGGACCTAATGGTCAGGGGTCCCTTTACCATGTTTACTAAGGGGTAAACATGGCTGAAGTATACTCAGCGTTGAGTATTGATTTCATGCTCTTTATTTCAGCTCATGGTAAACAGTGAGCGAGTGTTTTCCCCCCAAAACCTCTGGCTATATACACATTATTTTCACAATGGGTCTCGTGTGATTGGCTGATTCAACTCCCCTCCTGGAGCCTGATTGGACTGTTCCTACAGGCCAATCAGGTTGCTGATTCACTTCCTCCTGGAGCCGGATTGGGCGGCTCCTGTAGACCAATCAGGTTGCTTCCTTCTAGGATCCTACCTGCCTATTGTTCTAGGATCCAACCTCAGTGTATAGCAGTGGCATAGCGGGGTTGCCAGGACCCGGGGCTGCACAGAGGGTTGGGAGGCTGAGAATCAGACAGCATACACATGTGCATACAACCACTTCACTGCGTCCGCATCACTGAGAAGATCACAGCCACAGAGATAAGAAGAGTCGTGCCATTGTTTGGAGAGGTCACTTCCTGGTTCGCATGGAGAAGCCATTTTGAATGGAGCCTAGCTGTATTGTAATATGGTCTGAAGCTCAACATCAAAAAACGAAGATCGTGGCCACTGGTCCCATCACCTCCTGGCAAATAGAATGGGAAGAAGTGGAGGCAGTGAGAGATTTTACTTTCTTGGGCTCCATGATCACTGTCTCCCTTCCAATTTGAAACCATACCGGACCCTGCTTAGCTTTGCAAACGCGCTAGCACTTTTATGGCTGCGCCACTGGGAGAACAAAAAAACCCCCGACGCTCCTCAAAAGTTGATTGTGAACTAATCTTAATAAATACATAATAAATAGCTAATTGTTCAATTTCGGATGGCCGCTGGAGCCACAATGGCTTGTTTCTGGAGACAGACCTTAGCAGAGCCCAATTTTCTTCTAGATATTCCCAGGCTTTGGGAACCGACTTTACTAGAAAAGATGACCCAAAAATGATGTGTTTCCAGGGGACAAATAAAAAAATGGATAGATTTGTAGGGGTCATGTTTGATTTTATTACACATGCCAGAATGTGGTCTGTCCCCTCCCTCTGCTTATCAATGGATTTGTTAATTCACTAATATTCTCTTTAAGTCGCTTTTCTTTCTTTCTTCTTAACAATGCTTTTTTCCACGCAGGCGTACGCATGCCCCTAAACATTTTGTGAATCTTTGTACTTTTGTCCATTCACTGTATTTATTTCCCCCCCCGGTTCGAACTATAAAATGGTGATTTTCCTGAGTCAAAATGAGAGTACCCCCTAAACATTTTTTTAAAGGGAAAGAAAGCACTGATATTTAATAAGGGGGTGTTGTTGTTTTTTGTTTGCTTGTTTTTTTGAAGTTGATGTTTGCAACCAAGTGATTCAAAGTGTGGAACGTTCCAAATTACACATTAAAATCGAGAACGACAAGAAAACACTCTCCTTGTTCGCTGCTGTTTTGCAGATCAGCAACGTTGGTTTCTTCATCCTGCCGCCAATCATGATGTTCCTGAACCCCCAGTACATCCAGTACCGACCAGTTCCCATCCCGGGTCTTACTATCATGTCAACATTGATTGGTACGTTCCCTGGGGGAATCAGAAGGGAAGGGACGCACCCTCCAGATCAAAAGAATTTATTTCTTTACGCAATCACGGCATCCCAAATTATACATGCCCAGAAACGGAGAGACAGAACAATGCCAGCAAGAGGAGGAATTGCAAGTGAAATGGTAGAATTAGCAAACATAACTTATAGAATAGGGACGCGGGTAGCACTGTGGTCTAAACCACAGAGCCTAGGACTTGCCGTTCGGAAGGTCGGCGGTTCGAATCCCCGCGACGGGGTGAGCTCCCGTTGCTCGGTCCCTGCTCCTGCCAACCTAGCAGTTCGAAAGCACGTCAAAGTGCAAGGAGATAAATAGGTACCACTCCAGCGGGAAGGTAAACAGCGTTTCCATGCGCTGCTCTGGTTCGCCAGAAGCGGCTTAGTCCTGCTGGCCACATGACCCAGAAGCTGTATGCGGGCTCCCTTGGCCAATAAAGAGAGATGAGCGCTGCAACCCCAGAGTCATCTGTGACTGAACCTAAAGGTCAGGGGTCCTTTTACCTTTAACTTATAGAATAAGTCCTTTCTTTTAGCAGATCAAGATAATCTCAGGTTCTGGCTTGCACTCTTTATAAAGACTTGAGGAATGAGATTATCACCTCTCTTTTATTGTCCATTCCGGGTCGCCCAACCACTGCCACAGTGTCCTTTCTCTCGGCAGATCAAGATGAGAAGGCGACAGCAACGGTGGCAAGGTTTTTAGCTGGGGAAATCAGAATAACACCCACTGTTTGATTCGAAACCCTAAAATGTATTTTATATAATTGACTTTTTATTTCTATTCTTTGTATATCGTATCGTTGTTTTATTGCTACGGCTGATGGCTGGCGCAAGTAAAGCGAGATGAGCGCCGCAACCCCAGAGTCGTTCACAAATGGACTTAACTGTCAGGGGTCCTTTACCTTTTTTTTATATTGATAGTGAATTGGGGGGCAGGGCCAAGTGTGGGGCCCTAAGCTATAGCTTGTTTAGGTAAAGATAAAGGGACCCCTGACCTTTAGGTTCAGTCGCAGACGACTCTGGGGTTGCAGCGCACGGAAATGCCATTTACCTTCCCGCTGGAGTGGTACCTATTTATCTACTTGCACTTTGACGTGCTTTCGAACTGCTAGGTGGGCAGGAGCAGGGACCAAGCAATGGGAGCTCGAACCGCCGACCTTCTGATCGGCAAGCCCTAGGCTCTGTGGTTTAGACCACAGCGCCACCTGCGTCCCTATATAGCTTGTTTAGCTTATATGTAAATCCGGCGCTGATTCAGACTAAACATCAGAAGGAACTTTGTGGCAGTAAGAGCCTTTCAACAGTGGAAACTTTCTCTCCCGGAAGCTGCCGGGCTCTTCCTCCTTGGAGGTTTTTAAAGAGAGTTTGGATGTCCACCTGTCAGCGATGCCAAGATTCCTGCATTGCAGAGGGTTAGAATCCTAGAACTGTAGAGTTTGAAGGGAACTCCAAGGATCATCTAGTCCAACCCCTGGCAATGCAGGAATCTCAGCTAAAGCATCCATGACGTTTAGCCCTCGGGGTCCCTTCCAACTCTACAATTCTGTGGTTCTACTATTCTTCTGGGAGCCCTGGGAGCCCAACGTTCTGGACTCACAGAACTGTACAGTTGCATGGGACCTCGTGGGCCATCTAGTCTGACCCCCTAAAGAAAGGACCAGCCTCAGCCCCATGGGAGAGAACCTGCTTTGAGTGCAGAAGGTGCCAAGCTAGATTCCCCCTCTTTTCATCCTGCAGGTCTGTTCTCCGGCTACTTCCATATGACTCTCAGCTACGCAGGGCAGATGCTGGACGAGCTCTCCATCCTCTGGGCAATCTCTCTCTGCTACGCTTTCTGGTTGCCTGTTCACTATTACCCATCGTTCATCAAAAACAGGTAAGTGGGGGGAATAAGGAACTGCTGGGGCACCTGGAGAACCAGGCAGAGGGCCTTCTCGGTGGTGGCGCCCTCCCTGTGGAATGCCCTCCCATCAGATGTCAAAGGAAATAAACAACTATCTGACTTTTAGAAGACATCTGAAGGCAGCCCTGTACAGGAAAGTTTTGATGTTTTATTGTATTTTTAACATTCTGTTGGAAACCGCCCAGGGTGGCTGGGGAAACCCAGCCAGATGATGATGATGATGATGATGATGATGATAATTTATTGGTACCCCGCCCATCTGGCTGGGTTTCCCCAGCCACTCTGGGCAGCTTCCACAAAGACCAAAAATACACTAAGATATCACACATTAAAAACTTCCCTGAACAGGGCTGTCTTAAGATGTCTTCTGAATGTCAGGTGGTTGTTTATCTCTTTGACATCTGATGGGAGGGCATTCCACAGGGCAGGCACCACTACCGAGAAGGCCCTCTGCCTGGTTCCCTGTAGCTTTGCTTCTCGCAATGAGGGAACTGCCAGAAGGCCCTCGGCGCTGGACCTCAGCATCCGGGCAGAACGATGGGGGTGGAGACGCTCCATCAGGTATACTGGGCCAAGGCCGTTTAGGGCTTTAAAGGTCAGCACCAACACTTTGAATTGAATGATGAGCAGGGTATAAATTATTATTATTATTATTATTATTATTATTATTATTATTATTATGTCTCTGCAGCTCTCCAGATTGCAAATAGAACTTTGAGTGTCCTGGTTCAGTAAAAACAGGCTGATCTTTGCTAACTCATTCTGTCAGATTCACAGCGACTTCTCCACACACTTGGCTTCGTTTCTTCCTGCCCACGGGGAGAGGGCTCATGGAAATCTTCCCGCCTGTTCTGTAAAGGACACCTGAGCTCTTCAGCGCTCAAACTGTGTCTTTTGTTTTTTTTTCCTTTTCTTTTGACCTACTTAGGGATCAGTTCATGTGGCTGGTGGGCGTCTTGACCGTCTTCAGCACCCTGATGTCCTTTGTGAAGCCGACCCTGAACGCTTACGCCCTCAACTCCGTCGCCTTGCACCTTTTATACTTGAGTAACCTGGAATTCAGAAAGTAAGTTGTGGGCAGAGAACCCTGCAAGCATTGAAAAGGCAATTCTAAGGGCCCCCTAGTGCAGAGTCTGCCTCCCGCTTCAGTAGCTTCACAGATAAGAATTAGCAAGCAGTTTCTATTTTAGGTAAAGGTA
>NC_138043.1:5849070-6016570 GCF_964106645.2 Podarcis pityusensis
TGCTAAAAATCCAGCTCCATTTTATTCCCCCCAGGCCTTTGGTTGATCTTATTGAAATTCGACACCCTTTTAGAATGTGGCTTTTGGGGGGGGGGTGTATTGAGTTACTGCTTTCGGTTTGATTTTATATGTTGTGGTCTTCTTGTGAACTGCCCCAAGACCTCCCGGTCTAGGGCGGTGTATAAGTTAAATTAATAATAATAATAATAGGTAAAAGGTAAAGGTAAAGGACCCCAGACAGTTAAGTCCAGTCAAAGGCGACTGTGGGGTTGCAGCGCTCATCTCGCTTTCAGGCCGAGGGAGCCGGCGTTTGTCCACAGACAGCTTTCCGGGTCATGTGGCCAGCAGGACTAAACCACTTCTGGCACAATGGGACACCGTGACGGAAACCAGAGCGCACAGAAGTGCCGTTTACCTTCCCGCCACAGTGGTACCTATTTATCTACCTGCACCGGCGTGCTTTCAAACTGTTAGGTTGGCAGGAGCTGGGACCGAGCAACGGGAGCTCACCCCGTTGTGATCATAGTTATAATGCCCATTTTGTCAATGTAACCCCTCCAGCCTCAGGCGAGTGCGCCAACTATTCCTGATTGCAACCTTTTCCGCAGGTGCAACAACGTCCGCGTTCACCGTCTCATCAGGACCATGGTCGTGTGGTGGTGCATCGCCATCACCTGTTGGCTGACGGATAAGTTTATGTGTGGCATCTGTCAGAGGGCCAATTTTGCCTACCTTCACAGCATCTGGTAAGAAGGTCCTGCTCTTGGCTGCCCTGGAGGGCTAGACGAAATGGAACGGTCTTCATTTATTGGGTAGTGGAGTCAGAAGCCAGCTGAAAGTTGGCAAAAGCTTTGGGGTGGTAAGCACCGCTGGTACAAGGGAGCCCATAACCTAGCCATCTTGGCCATCTCATGATGGAGCAGTTGCCTCAGGCAGCAAATGAAGAAGAATCTTTATTTGCTTTGGCCACTAGACATAAAAATGTAAAGGGTAAAGGGACCCCTGACCATTAGGTCCAGTCGTGGCCGACTCTGGGGTTGCGGCGCTCATCTCGCTTTATTGGCTGAGGGAGCCGGCGTTCAGCTTCTGGGTCACGTGGCCAGCAGGACTAAGCCACTTCTGGCGAAGCAGAGCAGCGCACGGAAACGCCGTTTACCTTCCCACCGGAGTGGTACCTATTTATCTACTTGCACTTTGATGTGCGTTCGAACTGCTAGGTTGGCAGGAGCAGGGACCAAGCAATGGGAGCTCATCGCGTTGCGGGGATTCGAACCACCGACCTTCCGATCAGCAAGCCCTAGGCTCTGTAGTTTACATAGCAATAAAATAAAATAAAATGTACTGAAGATTCAGTGGTACCTCTGTCTACGCACACCTCTAGTTGCATATCCTTCGGGTTATGCATGCGGCAAACCCATTTTTTCGGGTTATGCATGCAGCAAACCCATATTTTTCTGGGTTTCGCCGCATGCGCAGAAGCACTCTATGTGCCGCGCATGCGCAGAACAGGCACCTCTGGTTGTGAATTCCTCGGGATCTGACCAGAGCTCCAGAACGGATCCCGTGTGCAACTGGAGGTACCACTGCAGAGGTAAAAACTTAACTGTAGAAAATACATTTTGGGGGTTTCATCAAATGCTTCTCAGTGGCAGCAAATGCCTCTCAGAGGTTGCTCCCAGTCTTGGGAACTCTCTCCCTGGAGAAGCCAGACAGGCTCCTTCCTTGATGTCCTTCTGCCAGGGCCTTCTCGGTGGTGGCTCCCTCCCTGTGGAACGCCCTCCCATCAGATGTCAAGGAAATAAACAACTATCTGACTTTCAGAAGACATCTGAAGGCAGTCTAGTTTAGTGAAGTTTTTATTGTTTGATGTTTTATCGCTTTATTATTATAGTCGTACCTTGGTTCTCGAACGCCTTGGTACTCGTACGTTTTGGCTCCTGAACGCCGGAAACCTGGAAGTAAGTGTTCCGGTTTTCGAACGTTCTTCGGAAGCTGAACGTCCGACGCGGCTTCTGCTTGAGTTCAGGAATCTCCCTCTGTTGTCAAATGTTTCCGGAAGTCGGCCGGACTTCCGGAACGGATTACTTTAGAGAACCAAGGTACAACTGTATTCATATTAAGCTGGGAGCCACCCAGAGTGGCTGGGGAAGCCCAGCCTGATAGGCGGGGTATAAATTATAAATTATGATGATTATTATTATAGTGGTACCTCAGGTTACATACGCTTCAGGTTACAGACTCCGCTAACCCAGAAATAGTGCTTCAGGTTAAGAACTTTGCTTCAGGATGTGAACAGAAAACATGCTCCAGCAGTGCGGTGTCAGCGGGAGGCCCCATTAGCTAAAGTGGTGCTTCAGGTTAAGAACAGTTTCAGGTTAAGAATGGACCTCCGGAACGAATTAAGTACTTAACCCAAGGTACCACTGTATTATACAGTCATACCTCGGGTTAAAGTTGCTTCAGGTTGAGCCTTTTCGGGTTGCGCTCCATGGCGACCCAGAAGTAACGGAACGTGTTACTTCTGGGTTTCGCCGTTTGCGCATGTGCATTCGCTCAAAATGACGCATGCGCAGAGAACCACAACTCGCGCACACGCAGACGCGCAGACGCATTTTGCGTTCGCTTCAGGATGCAAACGGGGTTCCGGAACAGATCCCGTTCGCATCCAGAGATACCACTGTATTTCAAAAAGTAAAAAAGGAAGACACCCGTGGCAGCCCTAGACAACATTCTTTCCTTTTTTAAAAAACTCACAGGCATCTTTGTATCGTCGTTACCATTTTCTACTGCGCCACCACGGTCGTCTACTTCGATGTCTTCTACGAACTCCCTAGCTCCGAGCCCGACGTGGTTTACTGGCCCAGCGAGGGTAGCTTCTTTTCGCTGCCGTACATCAACCTCCCAAAATTCAAGAAGCAGTGCTAAGGGACTGCGAGACCGCTGAGGATAACAGGAGCCCGGCACTGATCCTACGGGTTCGACCCATTACGACGACTGAGCCCTATGCTTGTTTGGCCGGCGAAAGGCTTCGCGCCGCCAAACCCTTGTTACCTGGGAGACCGCGCATGCAAGTAGCTTTGTCGCATGGCTTGTCGCCCAACCCTGTTGCGCAGCGAGTTTTCCCGCCAGCCCGGCCATACTGAACGGGATGCCTCCGTTATGCAACATTGAAACTTGCCCGTTCCCCAGAGAATGGCGGACACCGTATTTAAGCTATTTATAGAGGACGTGTGGAGGGAATGAGAGAACGAACGGATCTCTCGCTTTATGGACGTTCTGCGCATGTTCACCACTGCCTTGCTCCAACCTGTATTAAACTGCACTTTGAAAGAAATAAATCGGCGTGTTCATTTGTACCAAAATGTTGTTTGCTCTCAAAACGATGCGTTTTAAAACACAACTTAGTCTCCAAAAAAAGAGAGAGGGCATTTTGATACTTTTTCATTTTTTCAGCACCATAGATGTGCAAAATCTGATGTATAGTTCTGGTTCAGTCTGGACATTAATCTGAGAGATGTAGATCATTCCTGCTGCAGGGATGGTGTTTCACAAGCTGGTGTTTTGACACAATAATTGCACGGAATAAATCCATGGTGGGTTTGTTCTGATTTGTTCATTGCTAGAACAACAACAACAATTTATTATTTATACCCCACCTGTCTGATTGGGCTTCCCCAGCCACTCTGTTGGCGGCTCCCAACAGAATATTAAAAACACGACAACACATCAAACATTAAAAACTTCCCTAAATTTTCCCCATCACTCCTACCTTACTTTACCTTTACAGACAATACCATCCCAGGGTGAAACAATGACCAGATGGTTTCCTGTACAACTTAAGAAAAGAAGACTTCACATGCTCAGGGGCACTTTGCCGAAAGTTGTTGTTGTTGTTGTTTTAAATAAAATATAATGACTTCTTCCTACTCAAGGAAAACAAAAACAAATTCTGACTCAGGTACAGTGGTACCTCGGGTTACATACGCTTCAGGTTACATACGCTTCAGGTTACTAACCCAGAAATAGTACCTCGGGTTAAGAACTTTGCTTCAGGATGAGAACAGAAATCGTGGTCCGGCGTAGCGGCGGCAGCAGAAGGCCCCATTAGCTAAAGTGGTGCTTCAGGTTAAGTACGGACCTCCGGAATGAATTAAGTACTTAACCCGAGGTACCACTGTATCAGAATTTTGCAAAGGTAAAGGGAACAAGCTCACGCTCATTTTTATTTCCATCCCCCCCCACCATACTCATTTTCCCCAACTCTCCCTCTCGGATCTCTGAAGGATAGCTCAGTCGGCAAAAGCACGAGACTCTTCATGTCGGCGAGGTTGCGGGTTCGATTCCTGCACCGCAGGGGGTGGGTTTAGATGACCGCGGGGGTGCCCCTCCAACTCTACAATTCCAATGCCCCTTCTCTGCCTCAGAACTTGAGTGGGCCAAGCTGGAACGCTTTCCCGAGTAACCATCCAAACAGAACTTTTTCTCCGTGGCGACGGCTCCAGGAAGTCAGTCCTCGGGCAAGCGCCCCTAGGCAAAAGGGGTCCAGATGGGCAGACTGCCCTTCAGCTCAACGGACGGATTATGCAGCAACCGAAACTGTTTTACCCCCAACATGAGACGTACACCCCTCGGCCTTTAGAGCGACCAGACGGACAGTCCAACCGGCCCTTCCCGGCTTTTGTTCTCCCTGAAAACCTTGCCTCCGTAGGTAGGATCAGTTTACGCCAGCGGGGTTTTCTTACCTCATTTTTTTCTGGGATGAGGCCAACCCCACATCTAAGGATGACAGCCCGTATGACAAGTCCCCCATGGGGGTGCTTGGCTTGTTGGCTCAACAGCATATTATGGGAAGACAGGTTTCCCCCTTACAACTTCCTGTAATACTAATTTTACACCCCATATTATTGCAAGGGCAGGGACACGGGTGGCGCTGTGGGTTAAACCACAGAGCCTAGGACTTGCCGATCAGAAGGTCAGCGGTTCGAATCCCCGCAATGACGGGGTGAGCTCCCGTTGCTCGGTCCCTGCTCCTGCCAACCTAGAAGTTCGAAAGCACGTCAAAGTGCAAGCAGATAAATAGGTACCACTCCGGCGGGAAGGTAAACGGCATTTCCGTGCGCTGCTCTGGTTCACCAGAAGCGGCTTAGTCCTGCTGGCCACATGACCCGGAAGCTGTACGCCGGCTCCCTCGGTCAATAAAGCAACCCCAGAGTCGGTCACGACTGGACCTAACGGTCAGGGGTCCCTTTACCTTTATTATTGCGAGGAGGTAACCTGTCCTTCGGTCGCGGCCTCCCCATCCCAAGCCAACCTCAGTCCCTATTTTCCTTTCCCTTCTCTCACATTGCTAGCAATGGCTCCTGTGCCCTCGCAGGCCTCTTTCCCCCCTTGGTGTTCATATTTTGAGGATAAGTGTTCACGCACATGGCTGGAGCAACATTGCTGAAACATGCACCATCTTGGTGCGGGAGGAAGTGTGCTGCCGCCACCGCAGCACAGCACATTCCTTCAGACCCATGGCTTTATTGGGGTGGGGAATCAGAATTGGGTCTTTGTGCGTGTGTGAATTCCACGTGGAATAGTGCCCCGATATCTAGCCGTTGCCGAAATTCGGTCAAGCAGCACAGCTACTACGAAGCGCGCCACAAAATTGTGCACAGATGCTCGGCAGCTTTCGGGTGCACAGAGCGTCCGAGAGCAAAGGGCTGTGGACTTGCTTCTGAGCTGTTGCAAAACTCATGGAAGGAAAAAGAAGGAACCCTCAATGCAAAACACACACACACACACACAGAAGGGCTCACCGAAAAGGCACAATGGATTTGAGTTTCAGGAAGGCAGACTACAAAAGGTACAGTCAAACCTCGGTTGTCAAACGGAATCCGTGCCGGAAGACTGTTTGCCTTCCGAAATGTTCGACAACTGAGGTGCGGCTTCCGATTGGTTGCAAGAGCTTCTTGTACTCAAGTGGAAGCTGCGCCGGACGTTCGGCTTCCAGAAAACGTCTGAAACCGGAACCGAAACATTCCAAAACGGAGCCATTCGAGAATTGAGGTTTTGACTGTATAGTATAGCAAACTGACGCGGGTGGCGCTGTGAGTTAAACCACAGAGCCTAGGGCTTGCCGATCAGAATCGGAAGCCACGATTTGGTTTTCGAACGTTCAACCTCCGAGGTACGGCTGTATTTTCACCCGAGGAATGTTGGAGGGCATGGCATCGTTGCTAAGGGGTGAAACCCAAAGGGGTTGCTCAGCCCTTCGGAGCCCAACCGGAAGTAGAGGAGGAGATTTCTGGGAGACAGAGCGGGAGAAGCGATGCAGCCAGCAAAAGCAGAGGGTAGAGCATGAATTTTTCTGTGTGTTGACGTTACAGGGACACCCAGTTTGTACCACCCCCCCAGCCAAGAGAAAGAGCTATTTGCAACACCCCCGGCAGGTAACGCTTACGTGGTGCGTAGAAAGAAGCAACTCTCGCGGGCGCGTGGGTGGGCCTTTGCGGATTGTGGCCTGTAAATCTCAACTCGGGACAGGGCGGGACGATGCCTGGCTAGGTTTCCGACGGACTAAAGCTGAGATTTGGTCGGCAGCTGTTGCTATAAGAAAACCGAGCCGATTTCCGTTCCGCCACCTGCTGCCAAGTAATGGAATTCATCACTTCAAAGTACACAAGCATGAATAGTTTTGATTTTGCTTGCCGTTGGGATGGGACACAAAAGCCCATCTGCTGCACACGCAGGAATAATAATAATAATAATAATAATAATAATAATAATAATAATAATTTATTTATTTATATCCCGCCATCCCCAGCCGAAGCCGGGCTCAGAGCGGCTAACAACAGTAAAATGATACAACATTCTAAAATCATTTCATTATAAAATCAGTTCAAATCAGATTAATGGCAACCATTGGGCTAGAGTTCTGTGGGGATTACCGAAGGAGGGGGTCAGGCTGTGTCAAAGGCCTGGCGGAACAGCTCTGTCTTACAGGCCCTGCGGAAAGATGTCAAGTCCCGCAGGGCCCTAGTCTCTTGTGGCAGAGCGTTCCACCAGATTGGGGCCACAGCTGAAAAGGCCCTGGCTCTGGTTGAGGCTGGCCTAACCTCTCTGTGGCCCGGGACCTCCAAGATGTTTTTGTTTGAAGACCGCAAGGTTCTCCTTGGGACATACCAGGAGAGGCGGTCCCGTGGGTACGAGGGTCCTAGGCAGTATAGGGCTTTAAAGGAAGCCCCGGGTTCGAATCTCTCGAGGTAGGGAACAGACTCCTTCCTTGAAACCCTGCAAAGTTGTTACCAGTCAGTGAAGACAAACACTAAGCTAGCTGGGCTTAAGGCCTGGCTCAGAATAAGACTGTTTCCCAGTGTTAGAAACTCAGATATATAAGCTATGCGCCAAATGGCTCCTTAAACCAAGGTTGCAGTCACCAAGATGGAACGCCCAGAGTTGCCATTTTGGGGCAAGATGGCTCAAAAGCAGCGGTTCTCAAGCTGTGGGTCCCCAGATGTTGGACTACAACTCCCATCATCCCTGAGCTCTGGCCTTGCTAGCTAGGGGAGATGGGAGTTGTAGTCCAACAACATCTGGGGACCCACAGCTTGAGAAAGGCGGCTCTAAAGTCTTATTTTTCAAAGGATGGACTGGCTGTGATTGATTCTCAGATAAACATCTGGCTAGTTCAGCTGACAGACCTAGACAGCATCTTAAAAAGCAGAGACATCACCTTGCCAACAAAGGTCCGTATAGTTAAAGCTATGGTTTTCCCAGTAGTGATGTATGGAAGTGAGAGCTGGACCATAAAGAAGGCTGATCGCCAAAGAATGGATGCTTTTGAATTCTGGTGCTGGAGGAGACTCTTGAGAGTCCCATGGACTGCGAGAAGATCAAACCTCTCCATTCTGAAGGAAATCAGCCCTGAGCGCTCACTGGAAGGACAGATCCTGAAGCTGAGGCTCCAAGGCTTTGGCCACCTCATGAGAAGAGAAGACTCCCTGAAGAAGACCCTGATGTTGGGAAAGATGGAGGGCACAAGGAGAAGGGGACGACAGAGGATGAGATGGTGGGACAGTGTTCTCGAAGCTACCAGCATGAGTTTGACCAAACTGCGGGAGGCAGTGGAAGACAGGAGTGCCTGGCGTGCTCTGGTCCAGGGGGTTACGAAGAGGCGGACATGACTAAATGACTCAACAACAACAAAGTTCAGCTGACAGCCTTGAGCTAGGTTAAGAACTTTGAGAACTTAAAGAAGGAAAGTCACTTGATGCAGGGACTGTATATATATATATTGGCCCATTCCGACCTCTTTTTCTTAATGGCGACACGGAACATTCATGATGTAAGAATAATCTTCACAACTGTGAGCAGGGCATTGTTCACTGCTCCTGCAGTTTGGAAGAGAGATTCTCGCAGCCGAGTTATCACAATGGTGACTGTGCCAAGCACATTAAAACTTGGCTAGATTTTGACATCTTCCCTCCTCCACCTTTAGGCAAGCATTCCACACAAAAATACTTTGGCTAGAATAAATCACAGACACTTAGCTTTGCAAATAAGTGAGTATTTTACACGCACAGTTTCAGAAGTTACAGAAAACAAGTCTCCGTCCGCTGGCAGGAAAGTAAGGAAGAAAAAGGTTCCAAATGGCTTTAAAAGAAAGAAGTTGTTTCTTTCAAAAGAATATTGCAAGTTTTGTGTTATGCAAGCTGTAAAAATCTCCTTTAGAGAGATTTTATTCACGTGGTTATCCTTCAGCTGGGAGCCATTCTGCGTGGCTCCTTTCTTCCAGGAAGACACAGAGAGAGAGAGAGAGGAAGGGAGGGAGAGAGGATGCAAAGGCTGCCAGCCACCCACTGGCAACTTGAGCTCAGGGCTCAGCTTAACCCTTTCATGCATGCAAGTGTAAGTCAATAGCTGTATATGACAACAGGAATTACTCTTTGAGCTCCTCCTCCTGATCTGGCTCCTCCAGGACACCTCCATGGGACTCATCACCATGGCTATGTTGTGCTCACCAGTGTAGATACAACATAAGAAGATGCACACAGAATCTCTGCACACAACGTACAGAAAATCACTACATGCAAATAGTGCTTAGAGCTGAAAAGCCAGCATTGGACAGCCCTATTTGCTGCCCACCTGAAAATGCCCCAAGATTCTAGGTTTTTTCTTGATTTCATCTTCGTAAAACATCTTCAGTAACTTAGCCCAATACCGCAGTCGGCGGGTTTTTGCACAGAAACCATAGGATATCAGCCTTGATAGAAGCTAGTTCCATATAGCTTAGTATTGTTCACACTGACTGGCAGAGACCTTCCGGGGTTTCAGGCAGGGGATGCCCCTGGGTGGGATTCGGGGAGGTGGCAGGAGGGCTCTTAGACCCATCGGAGCACAGCGCCCCCTTCCTAAGCCCGGCAGAAGCTTCCTGGACTTTGCGAAGTGGGCGCCAGGCTTCAATACTTTAATACAATGGTACCTTGGTTCTCAAACTTAATCCGTTCCGGAATTCTGTTCCAAAACCAAATTGTTCCAAAACCAAGGCGCGCTTTCCCATAGAAAGTAATGCAAAATGGATTAATCTGTTCCAGACTTTAAAAACACACACCCTAAAACAGCAATTTAATGAGATTTTTACTATCTAACGAGACCATTGATCCATATAATGAAAGCAATAAACAATGTACTGCAGTCACACAATAAATCACTGGCTGAACTGGGTTCCACACAGTCACCAAAACAAAAACAAAAAAGAGCCGCTGAAACAAAAACGCAAAATAAATAGCAAAAACAGACAGACTTCAGCGTAACACTTAAAATGGAAGTGTGGCGCTCAAATTGGAAGCATAGCACTCAAATCAGAAGTGTGACACTCAAGCATAACACTCAAAATACTGGCCAATGGATCATCAATGGATTTTTATATACAGTGGTACCTAGGTTCTCAAACTTAATCCGTTCTGTAAGTCTGCTCCAAAACCAAAGCGTTCCAAAACCAAGGCGCGCTTTCCCATAGAAAGTAATGCAAAACGGATTAATCCGTGCCAGACTTTTAAAAACAACAATTTGGCGTGAATTTTACTATCTAACAAGACCACTGATCCATAAAATGAAAGCAATAAACAATGTACTGCAGCCACACAATCAGTCAGTCAGTAGCTGAACTGGGTTCCACACAGTCACAAAGAGAGAGCCGCAAAAACAAAAAGGCAAAATAAATAGCAGAAACAGACAGACGTCAGCGTAACACTCAAATCAGAAGCGTTCACACTCAAAATGGAGCATGTTTGGCTTCCGAAAAAAGTTTGCAAACACTTACTTCCGGGTTTGCAGTGTTTGGGTCCCATGTTGCCTGAGTACCAAGGCGTCTGAGAACCAAGGTATCACTGTACCACTGTACTCTAATTTATCGGGAATATTTAGAGGAGGAGCCCAGTCCCTCTAGGCCACTGACCGCACACCACTGCTGGGGATTGTGTCTCTGGGAGTGGCAGCTGGGGGGTCGCCTAACAACTCTGAGCAGCAGTAGGGGTGCGCCATGGCCATTTACCTTTCCCGCCCCACCCTGGCCACAGTGATCCATGCGACGGTCACCTCCAGGCTTGACTACTGTAATTCGCTCTACGCGGGGCTGCCCTTGAAGCTGTCCCAGAAACTCCAGCGAGTGCAGAATGCTGCAGCGAGGCTCCTCACGGGGTCTCTGCCATGGGAGCATATTCACCCAGTGCTTTTCCAGCTGCACTGGCTCCCGGTGGAGTACAGGGTCAGATCTAAGGTGCTGGTTTTGACCTTTAAAGCCCTTCACGGCCTAGGACCCTCGTACCTACGGGACCGCCTCTCCCGGTATGCCCCTCGGAGGACCTTAATGTCCATCAGTAGCAACACCTTAGAGGTCCCAGGCCCTAAGGAAGTCAGATTAGCTTCAACCAGAGCCAGGGCCTTTTCAACACTGGCCCCGGCCTGGTGGAACGCTCTGCCTCATGAGACCAGGGCCCTGCAGGATCTGATTTCTTTCCGCAGGGCTTATAAGACAGAGTTGTTCTGCCTGGCCTTTGGCTTGGAATCAATTTGATTCCCTCCCCCTCTTTTTTCCTTTCTCCTCCTATGATGAGGCTGCATTTTAATACAGTGGTGCCTCGCAAGACGAAAAGAATCCGTTCCGCGAGTCTCTTCGTCTTGCGATTTTTTCGTCTTGCGAAGCAAGCCCATTAGCGGTTTAGGGGATTAGCGCTATTAGCGGCTTAGCGGGCTTAGCGGATCAGCTGCTAAGCGGCTTAGTGGCTTAACGGATCAGCTGTTAAGCGGCTTAGCGGATCAGCTGCTAAGCGGCTTAGCGGCTTGGGAAAAAGGGGGGGGGGAGGAAAAAAAACCCCGCAGGAACTAGCAGGACATTTTCGTCTTGCGAAGCAAGCCCATAGGAAATTCGTTTTGCGAAGCACCTCCAAAACGGAAAACCCTTTCGTCTAGCGGGTTTTCCGTCTTGCGAGGCATTCGTCTTGCGGGGCACCACTGTATATTAATCTTGTTTTTTAAGTTGTATTTCAATCAACTTGTTTTTATTATTGCTTGTTAGCCGCCCTGAGCCCGGCCTTGGCTGGGGAGGGCAGGGTATAAATAAAAATTATTATTATTATTATTATTATTATTATTATTATTATTTGAAGTGGGATGATGGGATGACGGAGTGCAAGATGGAGCCAGGCACTGCTCTCCATTCTCCATCCAGACAAGCAGGAGGCATCACCAGAGGACAGCTTCTAGTGGAGTGTGGGCTGAACAGAGCCCCTAAGACCATAGAGAGAGGGACTGGGGGGCTGCGCCAAGCTTCTGCCCCTCAACTAATTAGTAATAATAATAATAATTTATTATTTATACCCCACCCATCTGGTTGGGTTTCCCCAGCCACTCTGGACGGCTCCCAACAGAATATTAAAACCACATTAAAACCTCAAATTTAAAAAACCTCCCTGAACAGGGCTGCCTCCAGATGCCTTCTAAAAGTCAGGTAGTTGTTTATTTCCCTAACATCTGGTGGGAGGGCGTTCCACAGGGAGGGTGCCACCACTGAGAAGGCCCTCTGCCTGGTTCCCTGTAACCTCACTTCTCGCAGGGAGGGAACCGCCAGAAGGCCCTCGGAGCTGGACCTCAGTGTCCGGGATGGACGATGGGGGGTGGAGACGCTCCTTCAGGTATACTGGGCCGAGGCCGTTTAGGGCTTTAAAGGTCAGCAGCAACATTTGGAATTGTGCTCGGAAAGGTACTGGGAGCTAATGTAGGCTTTTCTGGATGGGTGTTAAATGGTCCCAGCAGCCACTCCCAGTCGCCAGTCTAGCTGCCGCATTCTGGATTAGTTGCAGTTTCTGGGTCACCTTCAAAGGGAGCCCCACATAGAGTGCATGGCAGTAGTCCAAGCGGGAGATAACTAGAGCATGCACCACTCTGGCAAGACAGTCTGCGGGCAGGGAGGGTCTCATCCTGCGTACCAGATGGAGCTGGGAGACAGCTGCCCTGGACACAGAATGGACCTGTGCCTCCATGGACAGCAGTGAGTCCAAAATGACTCCCAGGCTGCGCACCTGGTCTTACAGGGGCACAGTGACCCCATTCAGGACCAGGGATTCCCCCACACCTGCCCGCTGCAGTCAAAGGAAGTGGCAGCCAGCCTTGCCTTGGTAGATTTGAGCAGGACACACGTTGGAGGGTGCTCCTTGTCCACCCCTCATTTTCCTCTCTCCTCGCCCCCTGCCAGGCTTCCACATGGCTCCGTGCGGTTGCTTCTTCGACCCCCGGATCTACCGCATTGAGTGGGCTACGGCCAACTTCGTCCAGCCCTCCGTGTACAAACTCTCTGGCGCGCCGGGCCCGCAAAACACCTACCTGCTGGACGGCCAGAAATACCTCAAGAGCCCTGTCCAGCCGGTTGCATACCCGCCCTATCAGCCGGTCGCCAGCAACCCCCCGTTCGTCTTGCCCTTCTTCAAGCCCGAGGGGCCCTCAACCCACTTGGCGGACCACATCAGCTTCGTGGGGAGCCCTGCCCACGGCTCCCCCTTTGCAGAGGTGGTCTCTCTCCACAGCGAGGGCCCGGGGCAAAGCAAGGAGCGTAAGCTTCTCTCCACGCTCGCTGGGCTGAACCCGAGCGAGCGGCCAGCCCTGGCAGCGGCCTATGAACCCCTGAAAGACTGCCACAACTTGGCCTTCCAAGCTTTCAAGGACTTCCAAGCGGACGAGGCAGACGACGTCCGGAACCCAGATTTTGCAGAGGACCCTCCAGCCCTGCCAAACACCTCTCCTGAAGACCACCAGGCCATCCTCAGTGCACCGACTGCAGACATCATGCCCGAAGCGGAGTCTTGCATGGACCTGGAGAGCATCATCGCGGCTGGGAACGCATTGATAGAGGAGGAGGAGGCGTCCTTCAACCTCCCGGAAAAGGTCCTCTTAGAAGATGCCATGAAGTTGTTTGACTGCTCCCCGGTGAACTCAGACACCGAGGCCTCGTTGGACGGATTGGGCAACGGACGCCACAGCCGGCACTGGGGAGACAGCCTGAGGGACAGTTGCTTCTCTGGCGAGGATTCAACCAGTGACATCCGGTCCCTCAACTTGCCCGACGAGCTGTTATCTTTCGATTACAGCGTGCCGGAAATCCTCAGTGCAGTGACGAGCTTGGACTACCTCTACGACGTGAACGCTTTCGGGGAGGAGTCACATTGGGAGGCCCGGCCGCCCTCGCAGCCCCCCCTGCAGCACGAGTCCCACGTGGGCCTCGAGGAGAAAGCGAAGAGCGGTGTTGCCAAGAAAAACAAGCCTGTGGCCGGCCAGTCCAAGGCGGCGTCCGTGCAGGGACGCGACGGTGAACCCCAGGGGCAGGATTCCACCTCACTAGGAATCTGACCAGTGCATCTAACTGGACAGGGGGTTGTGCCACTAGATCAAGGATGGGGACAGAGTTCCTGCCATTTTGTCTATTAAAAAGAGAGAGAGAGCTTTTTAGAACTCGAACTGTGTGCCTGTCTCTCCAGGAGGACTCGCTATGTATCTTTGCAAAGTTAAAACTGCATGGAAACCTGGTTTTACGTCGCGCAGGTAGAACTGTAGTCGGTGGGGGGAGTCAAGGTCTTCGTCGTGTTCGGACTACAGTGGTACCTTGGTTGTCAAACGGTTTGGTTCCCAAACAAATCGGCTCCCGGACGCCGCAAACCTCACTGGGTGTTCCAGTTTGCAAACATTTTTTGGAAGCCAAACGTCTGATGTGACTTCCGATTGAGTACCGGAAGCTCCTGCAGCCAACTGGAAGCCGCGCCTTGGTTTTTGAACGGTTTTGGGAGTCGAATGGACTCCTGGAATGGATTAAGTTTGACAACCAAGGTGCCGCTGTATGTGTGAAGTTGGGACTTGGGAATAACTCACAAGGTGTCAAGAGAAGTTAACTCTTTATTCAAAGAATCCAAAACAGTGCAGGCCTAGTGGTCCCAGCAACACTTCCCAGTAGATCTTTTCCCAATGAGGCAGTTGCGAGGACTGCCGTTCTCTAAGGCTCCTCCTCATCCAATTCCTTCCCAAGCAATCTGAGACGTCTCCATCTTGCCTGCCTCTGCTCTGCACTTTTCATACCTCTTCTGGTTCTGGGAGACCACAAGGAGGGGAGCTGGTTGCAGCAGGAGAGGGAGACCCCCTGGCTTCTTCAGCAACCTGCCTCATCTCTGCCTCTTGGCCTCCCTCCTGTTTCAGCTTCTGCCGCCAAGTCTGGACTTCTGTCTGCCACAGACTCTCCCTGCTCCTTAAAACCTGTTGCCCTGTTGCCTCGTCAGATTCTGACACCACCTCCTCCTTCCTTGGAATGTCAAAAGCTGTTTTGTTCCCCTCCACCCTTGCCCTCCTTCTACGCCCCCACCCACCCAAACGCACATCCATTCGTCATTTTGTCTTTGTCTCACCTCTGTTTGTTGTGGTACCCCAAGCAAGAGTTCGCTTTTTATTAGCACCAGCAGGCTCTGCACAGGGGTGTCAGGCCTATTTAATCTCCAGCAGATCTTGCCCCCATGAAGCAGTTGCTGAAACCTTCCAACACTCATCTAAGTCTCCTCCTCTCCAGGGTTTCCCCCAAGCAATCTAAGACAGTGCCCACATGAAGCTAACCTTTCCTCTGCCCTTTTCATCCCTCTCCTGGTTCTGGGAGACCAGAAGGAAGGGGAGCTTGTTGCAGCAGGACGGGGAGACGCCCAAGATTCTTCACCAGCCTGTTTCTCAGCCTCCTTCCTCTCCAGCCTCTGCTTGCACCTCTGATTCTGCACTGCTCTCTGCCACAGACTCTTCCCGCTCACTAAATCCTGTCACCTCTCCTGCTTCTGCTCCCTCTGACCACTCACCAATCCCCGGGCTCTGAGTCTTCTTCCCTCGGACGTTCCCCAGCTGGTTCCTAACGCCACTTCTCTGTACCCAGCCAGTTTGTGACGCTACAGCTCCCTGTATAATAGGCCAAGGGTTGTGTGTTCCAAACGCACACTTGGTGTGCTGGTCCCGTGAGTTACCCAAGAGGCGAGGTCCAAGTCTGCTACCCCCTACCCGGCTGAATACAAGGACTAGGAAAGGATGTTGGTTTGCTAGTCAAATGCCTCTTGACACAACAGGGAAGGTAACATTCTATAAAATTGTAAGCAGTAAGAGGAAGGGAATAGGAACAATAGGTGGGGGTTACAGAGCGGGGGCACACAATTTTAAGCTTAAGTTACAGCAGGAGTAGGCTGGAGCACCTCCTACCACATCCGCCCTGAAATCTACGGAGATTAGGGCAGCATATACTGGTAAATTGAATAATCTCAGTTGTCACAGCTAATGGTTAGGGAGGACGGGAGCGGTATTATGACTTCAGGAGGACCACATATACCCTAGCTTCACACTTTGTTGTTGTCGTTTAGTCCTGTCCGCCTCTTCGTGACCCCCTGGACCAGAGCACGCCAGGCACTCCTGTCTTCCACTGCCTCCCGCAGTTTGGTCAAACTCATGCTGGTAGCTTCGAGAACACTGTCCAGCCATCTCGTCCTCCGTCGTCCCCTTCTCCTTGTGCCCTCCATCTTTCCCAACACTAGGCATTGGTATTTAGTGCACAGGTCGGTTGTGTATGTAGAAAAGGCTCCATTTTTATTTCATTCACTTTCTAGTTAACTGTGCAAGTTATGTTTCCTAGCCAAAATGCATGAATTAGGAGGTTATATTGGGACGCGGGTGGCGCTGTGGGTTAAACCACAGACTAGGTCTTGCCAATCAGAAGGTTGGCGGTTCGAATCCCCGTGATGGGGTGAGCTCCCGTTGCTCGGTCCCTGCTCCTGCCAACCTAGCAGTTCAAAAGCACGTCAAAGTGCAAGTAGATAAATAGGTACCACTCCAGTGGGAAGGTAAATGGCGTTTCTGTGTGCTGCTCTGGTTCGCCAGAAGTCATGCTGGCCACATGACCCGGAAGCTGTACGCCGGCTCCCTCAGCCAGTAAAGCGAGATGAGCGCCGCAACACTAGAGTCAGCCACGACTGGACCTAATGGTCAGGGGTCCCTTTACCTTTATTGGCATCAAAACTTTCCCCAGAAACTGTCTTTACCCGATGGTGGCCTGCTCCCCAACCCTTCCTGCTCCCTCAGTGAGAAATGTCTCAATGCCTTTGGAAGAAGAAGAAAAAGAAGAGTTTGGATTTGATATCCCGCTTTATCACTACCCAAAGGAGTCTCAAAGCGGCTAACATTCTCCTTTCCCTTCCTCTCCCACAACAAACACTCTGTGAGGTGAGTGGGGCTGAGAGACTTCAGAGAAGTGTGACTAGCCCAAGGTCACCCAGCAGCTGCATGTGGAGGAGCGGAGACGCGAACCCGGTTCCCCAGATTACGAATCTACCGCTCTTAACCACTACACCACACTGGCTCTCTTCGGAATTTGGTTTCGGAAGAAGCCCACACTTCATGCCGGCCAATGGCTCAACAAGGGGCCATGAAGGAAAACTGGCACTGTGCAAGATCTGTGGGAAACAGAAGAGGCCACAGTTTTTAAGTCCCAGCTTCTCACATGGCCCGCCTGCAGCCAGAAGCAGCTTAGGTCCGTGCCCAAAAAAGTGCTTCATGGAAGGGGAAAAGACTTCCCATCAGCCACAGGGGCACATTTCATTGGGGCAACTTTGTGTGTGAGGGGTGGGGTGGGAGGAGGACAAGAGACAGAAGTGGCCAGACTTCTGTAAGTTTTAGTTTCTTACGTTGGGTCACACCTGCATCATGCATTTAAAGCACATGGCTTTCCCTACCCCCAGAAATCCTGGGGACCGTAGTTTAAGAGTGCTAGGAATTGTAGCTCTGGAAGGATCCTTTGTGGTTCATGGTGCAGGTGTAATAATAATAATTTATTATTTATACCCCGCCCATCTGGCTGGGTCTCCCCAGCCACTCTGGACAGCTCCCAACAGAATAAAAAGGCAATAAAACATAAAACTTTAAAAACTTCCCTAAGCAGGGCTGCCTTCAGATGTCTTCTAAAAGTCAGGTAGTTGTTTATTTCCTTGAAATCTGATGGGAGGGCATTCCACGGGGTGGGCGCCACCACCGAGAAGGCCCTCTGGCTGGTTCTCTGTAACCTCAGTTCTCGCAGTGAGGGAACCGCCAGAAGGCCCTTGGAGCTGGAGCTCCGTGTCTGGGCTGGACGATGGGGGTGGAGACGCTCCTTCAGGTATACTGGGCCATTTAGGACTTTAAAGGTCAGCACCAAGACTTTGGATTGTGCCTGGAAGCGTACTGGGAGCCAATGTAGATCTTTCAGGACAGGCGTTATATGGTCTCGGCGGCCGCTCCCAGTCACTAGTTTAGCTGCCACATTCTGAATTAGTTGCAGTTTCCAGGTCACCTTCAAAGGTAGCCCTATGTAGAGCACATTGCAGTAGTCCAAGCGGGAGAAAACCAGAGCATGCACCACTCTGGTGAGACAGTCTGTGGGCAGAGAGGGTCTCTTCCTGCGTACCAGATGGAGCTGATAAACAGCCGCCCTGGACACAGAACTGACCTGCGCCTCCATGGACAGCAGTGAGTCCAAAGCGACTCCCAGGCTGCACACCTGGTCCTTCAGGGGCATAGTTGCCCCATTCAGGATCAGGGAGTCCCCCACACCCGCCCACCTCCTGTCCCCCCAAAACAGCACTTCTGTCTTGTTAGGATTCAACCTCGATCTGTTGCCGCCATCCATCCTCCAACCACCTTTCTCTTCAATCTCTCTCCCCCTGCTACCGCCAGTGGGTATTGCCTTTTCCTTCAAGACAGGACCAGCCTGGAGAACCAAAGAGTGCCCTGCCCTCTACTTAGCTGCCAAGACCCTCACTTTAAAAACTGCACAATTCCCAGCTTTGATGCGTTCAGCCTGAGCTGGTTGTGGGACCCCCAAGAACGACACCTGTCTCACTTGCAACACCTCGGTGCGCAGAATGGGGGCGCAACGCACATCCGGCCAGCGGGGCGGGCGAAATCCCTTCCACCACGGAGCAATTTAAAAGAAGAACCACAACAGGCTGTGTGCCACATTGTAAATTTATTTGGCAAGTAGGGGGAAGCACGGGGGGGCAGACCAGAGGCCCCCCCCCAACTTCTGCCTCCCCACGAGGCGCAGTGGAAAGGAAAGGGGTCTTTCAGGGGGGCAAGCAGAGCTGCATCACAGTGGTAATCTAGGGAACCCTAGAGAAGGCTGGGTTTGGGGCTGTCACAGCCAACCAAGCGCCCGGTCTCCGCGGGTTCCGCAATCCATTCAAAGAGTCAGTTAAGGCCAAGAGCACGAGGATACGAGGGAGAGGGGAATTGAGAGAGAGACAGACAGACAGACAGACAGAAAGCTCCATGTTCAGGGCAGAAAGGGCCAGGCACCCCCCCATCGGAAGGGAAGAGCTGGCCGCTGATTCCCTTTGCCGCAACTGGGCCAGCTTCTGCCCGTGCAGCTGACCAGGCAGCCGCCAGGGACCCCGTCTGTGAAGACAAGTAAACGTTAAGAGGAGCTAAGAGGCACTCGGATTGTGGAGGAGGTGGAAACCCAGCCTTTGAGGGTTTCCAGAAAGCTTTGGAAACTTTTGCTTCCGGAGTTGGAACGTGACGGGAGTTGGGCGTCTCCCGCCGTGCCAACTCTTATTAGATCTCTTGCAGCGAGGGGCCGGGATCGCTGCGTTCACGCTTCACGAGGGGCTCGCCGGCGCACCGGGAATCCGCCTCCGCCTCGCTGCCCAGGTCGCTGATGTCGTCTGCGGGGAGAGAGGAGAGACAGAAGTCACAGGGCTGTGTCCAGCAGGAGTCGCGACTCGGAGCAGGCCCACTGGAAGGACTGGGCACGGCTGACTTCGGTCCACTCATTCTAGCAGGTTCACTCCAAGTTGAGCGTAGCTGAATACAAGCCGCAGGGTCCGGGTTGCAAGACCCTGCAGCTGCCACCCCCCCCCCTTTCTCCAATGACCCAACGGCCCCAGCCAACCCAAAACGGTTTATCAACGTATTGTTTTCTGCAAGCGCCTATAATTCATGTACTGTGAATTGAGAAGCAACGCATTGGAGAACCAACAGCTAATCCACTTTTTGTTGTGTCCGGGAAGCATCCTGGCAATAGTTACTATGACTTGCATTAATTGCTTTGATGGATTGGTTGTTCGTCCAGCAATTGCTGAGGGTTGGACTCTACAACCCCATGATTCCATATGCTATTGTGTCGGACATTATGGCGGTTGTCCGTCAAGGGCACCGCAGTTCTCGTGAGCTGCTTTGAGCTCAGCCTTTGTTGCTGGAGAAGCGGGATAAAAAGGTAAAGGGACCCCTGCCCATTAGGTCCAGTCGTGGCCGACTCTGGGGTTGCGGCGCTCATCTCGCTTTATTGACCAAGGGAGCCGGCGTACAGCTTCCGGGTCATGTGGCCAGCAGGACTAAGCCGCTTCTGGAGAACCAGAGCAGTGCACGGAAACGCCGTTTACCTTCCCGCCAGAGTGGTACCTATTTATCTACTTGCACTTTGACATGCTTTTGAACTGCTAGGTTGGCAGGAGCAGGGACCGAGCAACGGGAGCTCACCCCGTCGCGGGGATTCGAACCGCCGACCTTCTGATCGGCAAGTCCTAGGCACTGTGGTTTAACCCACAGCGCCACCCGCAAATATTTAATCAACTCAGCCCCAACCCCCATGACCGGAAGGAGCAAAGAGAAAAGTAGATCAGAGGCAAAAAATACCTTTATCGAGCAAGGCTGGAGACATGGAGGCGAGGTCGCTGAACTGCAAGAGAAAATGGGCGGGGGGCATTGGGTTGTGAGCGAATCTGGAGAACGCCCCCCCCCCGCTTTGCTCATCAATTCCCCACTGCTCCCTTGTTAACCCCCCCCGAGCTGTGGAGCGTCCAAAGCTGCTCGTGGGTCAAAGCTCTTGTTCTGATGCACAAACGCCCTGAGCGATTCGGGTCCGGCGTACTTTCATGACTGCCTGAGGCCAAGCAGCTTGATCTCTGAGACCAGTGCCGGATTAAACCCTTTGGCGGTCAAAATCACAGGGGGCTCCCTCGCAAGTTATCTCCCGATACTTTTTATTTTATTTTACTGACTGACAATTCTAATAAGCCAATTTTATTACATAAAACGAACAGCACTTCTTTTGATCTGTTGTCGGAGTGGGAGGGCCCTAGGTAAAGGTAAAAAAGGTAAAGGACCCCTGGACGGTTAAGTCCAGTCAGAGGTGACTATGGGGTTGCGGCACTCATCTTGCTTTCAGGCCGAGGTAGCTGGCGTTTGTCCGCAGACGGCTTTCCAGGTCATGTGGCCAGCAGGACTAAACCGCTTCTGGTGCAGTGGAAACCAGAGTGCACAAAAACACCGTTTACCTTCCGACCAGAGTGGTACCTATTTATCTACTTGCACTGGCGTGCTTTTGAATTGCTAGGTTGGCAGGAGCTGGGACAGAGCAAAGGGGATTCAAACCACCGACCTTCTGATCAGCAAGCCCAAGAGGCTCGGTGGTTTAGACCACAGCACCACCCACTCCTAAGCTAAACCCGTATAACTCGTAGCAAACTCATTCTTTTCTCAGGCGGTTTAGAAACTTCAGCTGGTGCAGGATTCAGCGGGCAGACTGCTCACCGGGGCAAGGCAGTTCAAGCCTATTGCAACAACCCTCTGGGTTTGTGCAGCCCTGTGGGTGCACCGGGGGCAACTTCCTAGTCTTTGTCTCCTCTCGGAGGAGGCTCAACCCACCCTCACCTCTCCCATCACGGCGATGGGCGTCTCCCCCGTCGCTTGAGCCACGCGATGCTCCACCAGGTAGAACATGTACTCGTCGTACAGCAGGCGGATCAGGTGAAAGGAGCCGAAGCTGGCAGCGCTGCGCAGGGTGAGGTCTCGGATCACCATGGAGCTGTCGAGGGACAACACACACACACAAAACCCACTATCAACGCGATGCAGAGTTAACTTGCTGCAGCACGCAGGGGGTCGGAAGGAAAGCAGCCAGGGGTTTGACCCCGGGTGGCAACAGGGCCTGACCTGTAGAAGGACCACTTCAGCAAGAACTGCCGGGCTGCCTTTGGGAAGCCGGCCCCTCCCTCGTGATGCTTCAGGACCTGGGTCACCACGTTGTCCAGCCAGCTGGCCCACTGGTCCAAAGAGCTCTGCTGCTGGAGGGTCAGCTTGAAATCTTGCTCCAGTTTCTGCACCAGACCCTCCTCGCATTGGCACACCCACGAGGCTTGCTCCTGGACCGGGGAAAGAGAAGGAGAGAGGGAGAGAGAGAGAGAGAGAGAGAGAGAGAGAGAGAGAGAAAGAAAGAAAGAAAGAAAGAAAGAAAGAAAGAAAGAAAGGTGTACATATACAGTCATACCTCAGGTTGAAGTTGCTTCAGGTTGAGCGTTTTCGGGTTGCACTCCGCAGCGACCCGGAAGTAACGGAACGCGTTACTTCCGGGTTTCACAGCTCGCACATGCGCAGACGGTCAAAATAACGTCACGCGCATGCGCAGAAGCGGCAAATTGCGACCCACGCAGACGCGGGTTGCGTTTGCTTCAGGATGCGAACAGGTCTCCGGAACGGATCCCGTTCGTATCCAGAGGTACCACTGTAATAAATAATAAACTTTTACGTGTATCCTGCCCTCCCCAGCCGAGACCAGGCTCAGGGTGGCGAACATCAAATATAAACATTGATTTAAAATCAAACAATGCTTAAATCTCCTCTTAAAAACAGGTCAGGGTAAAAATTAAAATCTGAATAAGATGGCTTTCCGCAGGATTTGGGCTGGGAACCGTAAATGCTCATCAGGAAGTTCCGGAAGACTTCCAGGCACAGCACTAGTCGCCTTGCGCAAAAGGATGTGTGGCCAAGGTTTGAGGGCCACCTGTCATGGATGCCTTTTTTAGCTGAGATGATGATGCTTTATTGAATTTATATACTGCCCCATACCCAGGAGTTTCAGGGCGGTTCACAGAATAAAACCAAGATATAAAACCACAAAATACATAATAAAAATGGAAGCAAGCCAATAGCCCCCTCCCCACAAACAAACCAAATTTTAAAAGGGCATAGGATGTCAATCAGACCAATCAAAGGCATGGTTAAAAAGGAAAGAGGCGGTCCTTGAGGTATTGCGGTCCTGAGTAATTTTTTTTTTTTTTAAATAATTTTTATTAAAATTTCAATAAAAATTAAACAAAAAAACATAAAAATAGAGATACAAAAACACACAATACATAATCCAAAAAGAGAAAGAAAGAAAGAAAAAAAAAACCCCAGAAAACAGAATACAAAACAAAAACTAAAAAAAACCAGAACAATTAAAAACAATATCACTTTTCCATTTCCGTTTTTGAATTTACTTATTTTCTGGACTTCCTCATACCTCCCTCTTTTGTATTCCAATCCAAATTGTTTGTCCAGCAATTTCTTTTCCACTTTTTTAATCCCAATCTTTAAACTTAATATAATGTAATATAACATTAAATTTTTACCTCTTAAATACCAAATTTCCATTTCCTTAAACATCTTTAATCCTAATCTTAAATCTTAGTCTATCAATAACTTTAACCTGTACAGCTGGAAGCCACTTATTTTCGATCCAACATCATTCTAACATTCTTTAATTTTGCAATGTTTCTGAAGATAATCTTTGAATTTCTTCCAATCCTCCTCCACCGACTCATCTCCCTGGTCACGGATTCTACCAGTCATTTCCGCCAGTTCCATATAGTCCAAGCGGTCCTGAGTCATTTAAGGCTTTATAGGTCAGAACCAGCACTTTGAATTGGGCCCGGAAACTAACTGGTAGCCAGTGCAGTCGTACCAGGATCGGTGTAAGATGGTCTTGCAACCTGGCCGCTGACTTGTGCACCAGCTGAAGTTTCCGAACCGTCTTCAGAGGCCGCCCTGCGTATAACGCATTGCAGTAATCTAACCTTGAGGTTACCAGAGCATAGACAACAGTAGTTAGGCCATCTCTGTCCAGATAGGGGCGTAGCTGGGCCAGCAGCCGAAGCTGATGAAAGGCACGCCAGGCCACTGAAGCTCATTGGGCAGAGCAGAGGCAGCAGAGGACACAGAAGAAAAGCTTTGCACTTCCTCGCTTTGCTGCACAGAATTGAGGAACTGTTGAGTCGGAAGAGACCCTGAGAGTCATCCAGCCCAGCCCCGTACAATGCAAGAATCTCAACGTGCGGCCCCCCCACCCAATTTGATATGGGACCTTCATGGAAGAATGAGCAAGCTTGGAATCCCCACACTGGAGGGTAGGACCCGAAACAAGGGCTTCAAGTTACAAGAAAGGAGATTCCAATTCAACATCAGGAAGAACTTTCTGACATTAAGAGCAGTTCCATAGTGGAACGGTTTCCCTCGGGAGGTGGTGGACTCTCCTTCCTTGGAGGTTCTTAAGCGTAAGACGACAGTAGTTAGGCTATCCCTGTCCAGATAGGGGCGTAGGTGGGCCACCAGCCCAAGCTCTATGGCAATGAGACCACTTGAGCCTCGAGCGACAGCAAAGGATCCAGGAGGTTGGCCCAGATTACCCTTGGAGTCCCTTCCAGCACTACGATTCTATGATGCTGTGCTGCTCCGGCTCACCTGGACGTTAGCAAAATCCACCCGGTTGAGGTCGCTAAGCATCTGGTTGATCTGCGAGGTGTTCTGGAGGACGGCGCGAGCCGCCTGCGCCAGGTGGTTGAGGGAGGTGTACCTGCGGAGAGTCTGTGCAAAGGCGCTCACCACACCCACCTGGTGTGTTCGGGAGGTGGTGACAGGGATTGGGGAGGAGAGAGAGAGAAACAAAAAGTGAGGTCAAACTCGGAGAACATGAAGCAGAGAGCGGATGAAATGCAAAAGATGTGGGGTTGTGCTTCATTTATTTGTTAAATTTATGTACAAAGGTAAATATGAAAATATTGGGGGGGCATGGGTGGCGCTGTGGTCTAAACCACTGAGCCTCTTGGGCTTGCCAATCAGAAGGTCGGCAGTTTGAATCCACGCAATGACGGGGTGAGCTCCCGTTGCTGGGTCTCAGCTCCTGCCAACCTAGCAGTTCAAAAGCACGCCAAAAAGTGCAAGTAGATAAATAGGTACCACTTCGGCGGGAAGGTAAATGGCGTTTCCGTGCGCTGCTCTGGTTCGCCAGAAGTGGCTTAGTCATGCTGGCCACATGACCCGGAAGCTGTACGCCGACTCCCTCGGCCAATAAAGCAAGATGAGCGCTGCCACCCCAGAGTCGGCCACGACTGGACCTAATGGTCGGGGTCCCTTTACCTTTACCTTAAATATGGGGTTGGGCTTCATTTATTTGTTAAATTTATACAAAGGTAAATATAAAAATATGGGGGGGACACGCGGGTGGTGCTGTGGTCTAAACCACAGGGCTTGCTGATCAGAAGGTCAGCGGTTCGAATCCCCGTGACGGGGTGAGCTCCCGTTGCTTGGTCCCTGCTCCTGCCAACCTAGCAGTTCGAAAGCACGCCAAAAGTGCAAGTAGATAAACAGGCACCGCTGTGGCAGGAAGGTAAACTGTTTTCTCTTTTTGAAACTTCGAAAAAAAGTTTTTGGTGTTTTTTTTAAGGAAATTTGTGCTGCCGGAAAATCCTCTTTCAAAAACCCCTGGCAATCGCCAAGGGTTTGGATAACTGAGGGTAGGCTCTGAGGAACCAGGGACTGGTTCTGAACGCAGCTGCCCCAAAGCTGTTCAGACTGTAAGGAAGGAAAGGGATGCAACTTGCTGTATCCGCTGCTTACCTTTGTCTGGACGATCTGCTGGGGGAAGTCGCTCATGGCGTTTATTAGCCAGCCTTCCAAACTTTTGGCGAAGTTGCGGATGGCCTGGGTCAACGTGCCTGCAGGGACAAAGCGAGATCTAGACAGAACAGCCTCGTCAGGCTGGCAAAACAGTCACAGCACCCCACATTCCCCCCTCCCTCTTTAAATTCTAAAGTTTCGCCCAAGAAAGCAAAATCTGCAAGATCAACGATTAGCAAGGGAGGAAACGAGGCCAGGATGCTGCCAGTGAAGTCACAAGAGAAGAAGAGATATAGAATCCTTCTGAATAATGCAGGGGGTGGGGGGTGGCGGTGAACTTTAATTCAGCCAAAGAATATGAAAATGCAATCCAAGTAGATACTAAGGTATAGGTAAGGGGACCCCTGACCATTAGGTCCAGTTGTGACCGACTCTGGGGTTGCGGCACTCATCTCGCTTTACTGGCCGGGGGAGCCGGCGTACAGCTTCCGGGTCATGTGGCCAGCAGGACTAAGCCGCTTCTGGCGAACCAGAGCAGCGCACGGAAACGTCGTTTACCTTCTCACCTATTTATCTACTTGCACTTTGAGGTGCTCCCAGAAGAGTGGGGGGCAGGTTTAAAGGAGGGTCAGGCCAATTTGGGGAGGATGCGGCTTCCGGTAGCTACTGGCCACAACAGCTGTGGTCTCTCTCTGCTGCCGGAGGAAGTACCGTATTTTTTGCTCTATAAGACTCACTTTTTCCCTCCTAAAAAGTAAGGGGAAATGTGTGTGCGTCTTATGGAGCGAATGCAGGCTGCGCAGCTATCCCAGAAGCCAGAACAGCAAGAGGGATTGCTGCTTTCACTGCGCAGCGATCCCTCTTGCTGTTCTGGTTTCTGAGATTCAGAATTTTTTTTTTCTTGTTTTCCTCCTCCAAAAACTAGGTGCGTCTTGTGGTCCGGTGCATCTTATAGAGCGAAAAATACGGTATTCCAGATGTTGGAAACTGCAGGAGGGAGGAGAGCTGCTGAGCTCAGGTTTTAGAATCACAGAACTGGAAGGGATCATTTCTGCAATGCAGGAATATGCAGCTGTCCCGTACGGGAATCGAACCTGTAACCTCGGCGTCATCAGCACCACGCTCTAACCAACTGAGCTATCCAGGATCTCTTATATGGAAGCTCTCATATTATATACTGAGTCCAGTGGGGACCACCTATCTCAGTACTGTCCACTCTGACTGGCAGAAGCTCTCTAAGGTTTCGGGCAGGAGCTTACTACACCCCCGATCCCGCCCCAGACAGCCTGAGGATTGGGATGGTCTGCATGCGCCGAGGGCCTTCTGGCGGTTCCCTCGCTGCAAGAAGTGAGGTTACAGGGAACCAGGCAGGGGGCCTTCTCGGTGGTGGCGCCCGCCCTGTGGAATGCCCTCCCAGCAGATGCCAAGGCAATAAGCAACTATCTTACTTTTAAAACACATCTGAAGGCGGCCCTGTTTAGGGAAGTTTTTTTAATGTTTGATGCTGTATTGTGTTTTTAATATTCGGTTGGAAGCCGCCCAGAGTGGCTGGGGAAATCCAGCCAGATGGGCAGGGTATAAATAAATAAATAAATAAATAATAATAATTATTATTATTAGTTACAGGTAGGTAGGTAGGTGTTGGTCTGCCGTAGTCAAAACAAAATTAAAAAAAAATCCTTCTAGTAGCAACGTAAAGGTAAAGGGACCCCTGGCCATTAGGTCCAGTCGTGGCCGACTCTGGGGTTGAGGCGCTCATCTCGCTTTGTTGGCCGAGGGAGCCGGAGTACAGCTTCCGGGTCATGTGGCCAGCATGACTGAGCCGCTTCTGGCGAACCAGAGCAGCGCACGGAAACGCCGTTTGCCTTCCCGCCGGAGTGGTACCTATTGATCTACTTGCACTTTGACGTGCTTTTGAACTGCTAGGTGGGCAGGAGCAGGGACCAAGCAACGGGAGCTCACTCCGTCATTGCGGGGATTCGAACTGCCGACCTTCCGATCAGCAAGCCCTAGGCTCTGTGGTTTAACTCACAGCGCCACCTGCGTCCCTTAGTAGCACCTTAGAGACCAACTAAGTTTGTTATTGGTATGAGTTTTCATGTGCATGGTATCTGAAGAAGTGTGCACGCACATGAAAGCTAATACTAATACTAATACTAATAATAATAATTATGGAAGGCTGATGCTCTGCCTCCTTAAGGAGCCGGAAATGTCCCTTGCACAGGGTGAAAATAATTTAGGCACTTTAAGCAGATGAAAAGAGCAAGAAGGAGCCTTGAGAGAAAGGGAGAGGGAGGGAGACAGAGAGAGATGGATTTAGCAGCGTCCTCCCCACTCTGTACTCACTGGGAACAGGCCGGAGAACATCTGGGATGAGGATCTCCACAAGCGTCTGGTACAAGATGTGGTCGCAGCCTCGCATCCATTTCATGATGGGGACGTATTTGCACATGGCGATCAGCTTGTGCCTTGGGACAAGGGCGTCGCAGGGCTCTTCGCTGTGGGGAGGGACAAGGGCAAGGGTCAGCAGCCCCTCGGCTACCGAAATTTGAGACACAGGGGGCACTCGGGGTGGAGGAAGGCAGGTGAAGGACCCCTGGGTGGTTAAGTCCAGTCAAAGGTGACTATGGGGTTGCGGCGTTCATCTCGCTTTCAGGCCAAGGGAGAAGACGTTTGTCCGCAGACAGGTTTCTGGGTAGTGTGGCCAGCAGGGATAGACCGCTTCTGGCGTAACGGGACACCGTGACGGAAGCCAGAGCACACAGAAACGCCATTTACCTTCCCGCTGCAGTGGTCCCTATTTATCTACTTGCGCTGGCGTGCTTTCAAACTGCTAGGTTGGCAGGAGCTGGGACAGAGCAACGGGAGCTCACTCTGTTGCGGGGATTCGAACTGCCGACCTTCCGATCGGCAAGCCCAAGAGACTCGGTGGTTTAGACCACAGCGCCACCCGCATCCCATGGAGGCAGGAAGGGGGACAACAGAGAAGAACTAGCTAGGGATGCCAGGCAGCTTTTTGAGCTACTGCTGGAGCGAGGAAGGAAGGGGATTCACAGTGAGAAGCCGCACCCACAATGATATCCTTGCAAAACATAGTTTGCACATTAGGATTGCAACTTTTTGACTCCCCCCCCAAAAAAAATCCAATTTCCTGTATCATAAAGGGATGAACTCCTGCTTAGAAACACTGAAAAAGGGAGTAATTCTTCTCCGTTGTGAAAAAAGGTCACCCCAAAATGAAAAGTTTGAATCACTGTACAGTGGTACCTTGGTTTACAACCATAATCGGTTCCGGAGGTCCGTTTGTAAACCAAAACAGGTTGTAACCCAAGGCATGCTTACGCGATTGGGTCTCCAAAAACAATTTGTTCGTAATAAAAAAAATATGGGTTGTAATCCAAAAAAAGGTTGCAAACCGGGACACACACTTCCGGGTTTGACGTGTTTGTAATCCAAAGCATATGTAAACCAGACTGTTTGCAAACCAAGGTACCACTGTATATGTAACTCAATGAAAATGACTTCAAGAACTTGTCAGAAATATTGAAACCATACGCAACCTTCATTTATTCTAAGCCATAAAAAGTGATGTACTATGTGAAAACATTGGCAGCATTAAGATAAATTCAACAGTGCAACTAAGTTTTGATGGGTGCAATAATGGAATACTGAATGGTTTAGATTTTCTAAAATACGCAGGGATTTATGATATGGAAAATGAACCATGGAAAGAGAAGAGGGGAAGTCACTGATATCTTAAAGATGTTTAAGTGAGTATTTTAAATTGTAAAACTGAAAATTTAATTAACAAATTAAATATTATCTGTACAAAGCGTCGTACGTGTCTTAGAAAATCTGCAAGCTCTGTTTTTCCTGTATTATAATACACAATTATGATTATCGTGCATAATTACATAATGCATTATGCAGTTACATACACAAAAATCGATTCATTGATTTCGGGGTGACCTTTCCCCCCCAAAAAAGATTTAGAAGCGACAGTTCATTCCTTTGTTTTCAGGCCAAAGTTCGTCTAACTAAGCTGCAGGAACATGAGGTTGTTAAAAAAAAGAAGTTATAACCGTATTGCACAAAGCGGCAATGTAACGATTCACTCATTCCGTCAACACACTTTTAAGGCCAAGGGCGGGGAATTCTCATGGCCAGCTGAGGTCACGGCTGCCACGACACGTAATGCAAAATACAAGCATTTTGCAAACTTCAGCCGGGAAGCTTCAGTTTCATTATTTATTGAGGGGGTGGGGAGATGATAAACTGCTTATCTATCAAGTTCTTACAGACACAGTGTTGGATTTTCCTTTGCTCAGGAGGCACACAAACCGTGTGGCCGTCAGTTTTTGTCTGTGAGATGAAGTAGGGAATCTACTCTTCTTTAATGTGTAGAATTTTCAACGAAATTCTTTTTGTTGTTGTTGTGGGGAAGGAAGGTTGCGCAGCGTGGTGTTTTACCTGGAAGGGACGGCAGCAGAGGCCGATTCGCTCGAGTGGGACTCCGAGTTCCAGAAAGACTGCCATAGCTTCTCGATGTAAGGGAACTGTAGGCTCATCACGACATCCACGTTCGCCTGGGGAGAGAGAGGGAAATGTAGCGCGGCAAAGCCCAGAAATGGAAGCAAGAAGAGATTACGACGAAAGAAGAATGGCAAACAAAATTAATGGACTACGCTGAATTAGATAAAACGACAGGAAGGATTCGAAACCTGCGGGACCAGAGATTTACAGAAGATTGGAAGAAATATACAGTGGTACCTCGGGTTAAATACTTTATTCGTTCCAGAGGTCCGTTCTTAACCTGAAACTGTTCTTAACCTGAAGCACCACTTTAGCTAATGGGGCCTCCAGCTGCCGCCGCGCTGCCGGAGCACGATTTGTGTTCTTATCCTGAAGCAAAGTTCTTAACCTGAAGCACTATTTCTGGGTTAGTGGAGTCTGTAACCTGAAGCGTATGTAACCTGAAGCATATGTACCCTGAGGTACCACTGTATTTCTCTTTTGGAAAAAGAGCGTATGGTCTACTGATGCATTAGGAAAACTACCCGAGAGATCACATTGTTATAAAGAGACTGTTTTTTATAACATACACAATCTTTGTTGTTCTTTCAGCTTGTAAAGTGTATAGCAATACAGTGGTACCTCGGGTTAAGAACTTAATTCGTTCTGGAGGTCCGTTCTTAACCTGAAACTGTTCTTAACCTGAGGCACCACTTTAGCTAATGGGGCCTCCCACTGCTGCCGCTGCGCGATTTCTGTTCTCATCCTGAAGTAAAGTTCTTAGCCCAAGGTACTATTTCTGGGTTAGCGGAGTCTGTAAACTGAAGCGTCCATAATTTGAAGCGTCTGTAACCCGAGGTACCACTGTACAGTCGTACCTTGGATCTCAAACGCCTTGGTACTCGGGACGTTTTGGCTCCTGAACACCCAGAAGCGAGTGTTCCGGTTTGCGAACGGTTTTTGGCAGCCGAACGTCCGACGCAACTTCCACAGCTCCCGATTGAGTGCAGGAGGTTCCTGCAGCCAATCGGAAGCCACACCTCGGTTTCGGAACATTTCCGGAAGTCGAACGGATTCCGTTCAAGAACCAAGGTACGACTGTATAGAAAGGCGGTATACAAATTAAAAGTGAAATGAAACCTGCATTGAATAATACAAATTACCGTATCTTTCCGTGTATAAGGCTAGGTTTCTAAACCAAAAAAATTCGGTTTAAAATTGGGGCTCGCCTTATAGTGCTGAGGGGTGTTTTCTTAATTTGGAGTCCCCCAAAACAGGGGACGTCTTATACATGGGAGCGTCTTATACACAGAAAAATACGGTATGTAGATGAAATACGGCACCCTTTTATAAAACACTTTACTAAGAACCCTGAAGAATGGCAACCGCCTTTGGCAAACTTAACCAGATTGATCCGTCTTGGGGTGGGCGGCGAGCTACGATTTTCGTTTTTGCATCCTTTTCTCTCTCTCTTTGTAAGTGTCATTCACTGGAGATCGATAAACCTGCTTTAAAATCACCTCGCAATGCCGCCTGTAGAGGACCTGAAGAGTCTTGACGTCGCTCGCGTCGATTCCCTCCTGCAGGAGCACGTTTTCCAGATCGAGGGCTGGGAAAGCAGGGAGGATGTGGGTGACGTCTGCAGGGCAGGGAGAAAACGTTAGGGGGAAGGAAGAAAACTGTGGCATCTGGTGGATTTTTTTTTGGGGGGGGGACTACTACTATTATTATTATTATTATTATTATTATTATTATTACTAGAATTTATATGCCACCCTATACCCAGAGGTACCAGAGGTACCAGGGTGGTTCACAGAACAAAATCAAAATATAAAGCCACAAAATACCGTATTTTTTGCACCATAACACTCACTTTTTTCCTCCTAGAAAGTAAGGGGAAATGTCTGTGCGTGTTATGGAGGGAATGCCTGGGGGTGGCGGGGGAGGGGATCTGCTGCAGTCGTGAGCAGAGGATCCATGGTTCCCCTTCCTTCCCTCCTCCGTGGTTACAAAGCATGGATCCACATGGATCCTCAGGATTTTTGCATTGGGCTACTCCAAACTCACTGTCAGATCATATGTCTGTGGCCACAGCATGAACCACAAAAATCATATATCCACTATTTCGTTTAGAATATTTTTTTTCTTGTTTTCCTCCTCTAAAAACTACGTGCGTGTTATGGTCTGGTGCGTGTTATAGAGCGAAAAATACGGTATATAATCAAAATAAAGACAACAACCCAATAACAGCCCCCCAAACCCCACATTTTAAAAGGGCATAGGATGTCAATCAAATTAACTAAAGGCCTGGTTAAAAAGGAACGTTTTTGCCTGGCGCCTAAAGGTGTATAATGAAGGCGCCAGGTGAACTTCCCTGGGGAGAGCATTCCACGGACGGGGAGCCACTGCAGAGAAGGCCCCGTTCTCATGTTGCCACCCTCTGGACTTCTCATATTAACGTTTGTTTTTTTACCCTAAAGTTTGAAAGCAACTGAGATGAGAGGTGCCTCTATCTATACTGTAGGCACCCTATATATAGAAAGGAGCAAACCAGCGATATTTTAGGGAGCAGGCTAGCAGGCGGGGCCCATTACTTACATCATAGGAACCTAGACAACACAGAACACTTTGCTGTATGTGGGTTTTATTTTATTCGTTTTTTATCTTCTATTTTGGAAATGAACATCCTTTAAATTTTCTGGGGGCCCCCAAGAGAGTAGGGCCCTAAGCTATAGCTTGTTTAGCTTATACGTAAATCCGACGCTGTATATACGCACATATATTTATTTATACAGACACACACACATCATTATTGATTCCCTAATCACAGAATTACGGAGTTGGAAGGGACACCCAAGGATCATCGAGTCTGACCCCCCACAATGCACGAATATGCAGCCGCCCCATACAGGGATCGAACCTGCAACCCTGGCATTAGTTAGCTCCTCACCAATGAACTGCTGGTGGTGCTGGCTCTGCGCAGCAACGGATTGCTCGGGCGTGGAGTGAAGGCTGCTGTTCGAACCGGCCTCCGCCAGGCCGTCCAACTTCTGCGAAGGTCTGTACCTGCAGTTGGGAGGGACGAAAGCGTCAAACTGAGACCTCCATTTCTTCAACGCCGCTCCAAATCTCTTCATCGCTTTGGATTATTTCTCTCCTTTTTTTAAAGGATCTGATCTCTTTCCGCAGGGCCTGAAAGACAGAGTTGTTCTGCCTGGCCTTTGGCTTGGAGCCAATTTGATTCCCTCCCCCTCTTTCTTTTTTCCTTTCTCCTCCTGTGATGAGGCTGCATTTTAATGTTTCAATATTTTAATGTTGTATTTTAATCTTGTTTTTAAGTTGTATTCATTCAACTTGTTTTTATTATTGCTTGCTAGCCGCCCTGGGCCCGGCCTTGGCTGGGGAGGGCGGGGTATAAATAAATATTATTATTATTATTATTATTATTATTATTATTATTATTAAAGTCACGGCAGACATCTGTTGCAGCATTTTGAACTGGCATTTCTCCTAATGACACACACTTCTTTTTCTGCAAGCATCGCTAGCGCAGTGCATTCCTGCATGCAGTTTTCGCTAACGCACACGTTTTTAGACACCTCAAGCACGTCGTTCGGTTGGGAAAACGGCAACATTCAAAGTGCGTATTTCGAACGACAGCCTGCATCTTGGTTTGAACCCTGCTTCTGAGCAAATGGTTAAAATGTGAGCTCAGGCGGCCTTCTTGGCCAGTGGCTACAACCACGAACACACAAAAAAAACCCAGAGTTTTGCTATGTTTCTTCTCAGGAATTGAGAAGACAAGAAATTTTAAAAAAATGTTTACAATGTAGATACAAAACCATTGTAAACAGGCCAAAATATTAGCAGGATTTTAAACACACTTGTAATGTTAACAGAATGTATAGCTAATCTAGGAAAATTGGAGAAGTATCGATATGCGACAACGGCCGCGAGAGTTCTAATAGCACAAGGATGGAAGACTGAAGAAACCCCAACTAAAGAATCATGGCAAGAAAAATTGATGGACTATGCAGAACCGGCAAAATTGACATATAAGCTACGGGACAAGGATAACTGTGACTTTAAAGATGAATGGGAACCCTTTACAAAGTATCTGAAGACGCAACAAAGCGAACTGGACTCCTTGGCTGGCTTTGCATAAACATTCACAAACTTTTTATTGATAATAATCAGCTAAATAGTTTGAGGATCTATACAACTGTGTAACATGCAGAAAACAGCACTTTTAGAGAAACCAAAGACTGGAACTGAGGGAAGTCGGGGGGTGGGGGTGGGGTGGGTGGGTTTTGTGGGGGAGGGAGGAAAAATGGGGGTGGTGGAATAAGGATGATATGTTTCTGGATAATATGTTTTAATTTTGAATAAAAAAAAGTTTTAAAAAACATATTAGCAGGATTTTGAACACACTTGTAATGTTAACAGAATGTATAGATAATCTAGGAAGATGGAAAATTGGAGAAGTATCGATATGCAGTTGAAAACAGGACCCGTGGAAGGGATGGGGAGAAGTCAGGAGATTCAGAGTAATCTCAGTAATTAGATTTGGAAATGGTTTTGTTGTATGTTTATATTTTTGGAAAATCAAATACCTTTGTTTCTGGTGGATGGGCTGCTGTCTCATCGCCATATACTGAGCATCTTCCTGCAAGCGGTTGAGCGGGGAGTCCGGCTTGAGGCGGATCCCGTAGTAATGGTATTTGGAATTTCCCCTGAGAGGGAGAAGATCGGTTAAGTTAAAAACGACAACAACCACCCAACCAACAACTTGCAAGGTTTTTCATGTCGCCGGGCTCTGCGTTTGAAGTCTCAGAGCACCCTTCGTAGAAAGTTCTGCTATACCAAGTCAGACCCCTTGGCCCATGTTGACTGGCAATGGTTTCACAGGCTGGCAGGCGCTCTCCGGAATTTCAATCAGGACGGAGTTTCCAGCGCTACCTGGCAGCGGCTCTGTGGCATTTCGGACAGGAGAGGCCGGACAAGTGCTTTCTTCCATTGTATTATTATTACAATGGTTGCCATCAATTTGATTTGAACTGATTTTATAACGAATTGATTTTAGAATGCTGTATTATTTTACTGTTGTTAGCCGCTCTAAGCCCAGCTTCGGCTGGGGAGAGCGGGATATAAATAAAAAATTTTTATTATTATTTTATTATATGCTGGCTGAGAGCCTCCCTGCCAGCGCACTGTCTCTCCAGAGTGGTGCATGCTCTGGTTATCTCCTGCTTGGACTACTGCCATGTGCTCTACGTGGGGCTACCTTTGAAGGTGACCCGGAAACTGCAACTAATCCAGAATGCGGCAGCTGGACTGGTGACTGGGGGCGGCCGCCGAGACCACATAACACCGGTCTTGAAAGACCTACATTGGCTCCCAGGACGTTTCCGGGCACAACTAAAAGTGTTGGTGTTGACCTTGAAAGCCCTAACAGCGTTGGCCCAGTATACCTGAAGGAGCGTCTTCACCCCCATCATTCACTGAGGTCCAGCTCTGAGGGCCTTCTGGCGGTTCCCTCCCTGCGAGAAGTGAGGTTACAGGGAACCAGGCAGAGGGCCTTCTCGGTGGTGGCGCCCACCCTCTGGAACACCCTCCCACCAGATGTCGAGGAAATAAACAACTATCTGACTTTTAGAAGACATCTGAAGGCAGCCCTGTTAAGGGAAGCTTTTAACGTTTGATGTTTTATCACTTTATTATTATTATTAGTAGTAATATTCTGTTGGGAGCCATCCAGAGTGGCTGGGGAAACCCAGCCAGATGGGTGGTGTATAAATAACAAATTATTATTATTATTATTATTATTATTATTATTATTATTATTAGCAATTGTCCTTCCTTAACCCTCCCCACCCCAGCAGGATTCTAGTCCTCAGGCTCAAAAAACAAAGGGCTGGCTTTAAATAATGAAGGAATAGGTTTCTGTCCAGTCAGTTTGAAACGGGACCCAAAATCCACTTTTATTTCCTTTTCCAAGGGAGCGTTTCTAAAATGCTTTAACTTGAGCTCTTGAGCCAAAACCCGGCTGCATAAACAAGTGCTCAAAGCTCTCTCCCTTATCAGTCCATGAAGGCTGGTAATGACGGATGGCCTTGTCCGTTCCAAAGCGGAACAGGGATGGCACGCCTGGGCCTTATCTTACATCCTGACCACAGACCTAGTCCAGGAACAGCGCCAGGAGTTGGTGACCTTCTTACCCCAAGATAAGAGTGCCGGACCCTTATATGGTCAGAAGTACAGGATGGAAAACTTTTATGGTTAAGAGCAGGAACATCTGTGATGTCAACTTACGTGTATAATCTTACGTGTCTGCACTCCTGGGGAAGGGGGGAGAGGGTGCCTGGAGGATATATATACTGCATGAAATTTCTCATTTCTTTGGACTTGCTGTGGACTGACCACGCAAGTGCCTTTCTGCTGCTCCGGAGAGCAGAAATAAAGAACTCTTCCTCTGAATGAACCCTCGGTGTAATTTGACTTCCTTCCTCCCGTCCGGGAGCAACGCAGAGCCCACCAATTGGTAAAGTCTAATAAGGCTACAATAAGAACGCTGGAAGTAGCCTTACGCCAAGTCAGATAATTGAGTCCATCTAGCTGGGCACTGCAAATACTGCCTTTTTGCAGCTCTCATGGGGTCTTTCGCGGCCCTGCCTAGAGACAATGGGGGCTGCACAGGCTTGGTGAGTATGCCCTCCAGTGCTGAGCTGCAGTCCCTGGAAATAAAGCTAAGTTTCCAGTCCTCAGGGTTTTGAAGGGAGATTGGGCCCGGTGTTTGCAGAGGCCTCTTTTTTTTTTGAATATTTTTTTTATTAATTTTCAACACAAATATACAATTTCTTATCCAGATTTTCACAAATTTATCTCATTTAGGACTTCCTTCAGCTTCTCTGACAATCATCCATATTTATCTCTCAATTACACATTTCTTAGGTTTAATATTGCTGTTAGTCTTCCCTTCCCCTAACTATTTCTTTTTAACAATATATCTCCAATTTCACAGTGCTTCTTGAAACCCCACTAGCGTTGTTTGAACATCACATATACTTTTCAGACATTCCGTAAATTTTCCTTGCAGAGGCCTCTTAACCCCCCTCTGCCGCAACCCCCACCTGCCCTGCAAACCTTGTGCCAAGCCGGCGGGTCCTCAGTCCCATGAAGACGGAGCGGATCAGCTTCCCGAAGGACGCGGCGTTCACGGGGTCCAGCTTATGCTCTTGGCAGTGGCGCAGGTAATGGTTATAGAGAGAGCTGCGGGGCAGGCTGACCCCTTCGGCCGTCTCGTAGTTGTCCAGCAGCCACTGAAGCTGCAGATTTCATTTTTTAAAGGGAGAGAAGGGGGAAGAGAGAATTTAAGAGGGCTTTGCATGCTGGGTCCCGCTCGTTCGCACGCGCACAGCTCCCACAGAGGACGCAATTGGAACCAAACGTAAAAGAGAGTACTAGGGTAGCTCAGTTGGTTAGAGCGTGGTGCTGATGACCCCAAGGTTGTGGGTTCGATCCCTGTATGGGGCAGATAATATTCCTGCGTTGCAGGGGGTTGGGATAGATGAGCCACAGGGGGCCTTCCAACTCTACAAATCTATGATTCGATTCTATGAACGTCTCCCCCTTACCACCAAGCAAACGCTCAAAAGGCAGCTGTCGTCTTTTGCAAACCGCTTTGAGGGGTGTATAAATTTCATGCTGGAGCACAGCCTTTGCCAAAGGTGTCATGGGCCTTGAAGACGCTCGAACTCAGGACGCAAGGGAGAAACGTGCTAGGAGGAAGGCACGCTTGGCAAATCCACACCATGATCAGCTCCCGCCCAGAAACCAATGTCCCCACTGCGGAAGCACATGGGGATCCAGAATTGGCCTCCACAGTCACTTACGGACTCACTGTTAAAACCATGTTTATGGAAGGCAATCTTGCTCGGCTACGAGGGATGGCCGAAGAAATTTCATGCAATAAAATAAATTCTACTACGGTCTGATCGCAGGTCCCCAAAATGGTTGGGTAGGCCAATTTTTTCTGTTGTTGCAAGGGACGAAACCTGAATTTGTCGTGGGAAAGCCACTTCCACAATAAACATAGGAGGTGGGGTTGCGGGTGTCACGCCCCTTCCCCACATTCGTGGGGGCTGGCTACAGCCCCCGCGATACCTAAGGGAATCCCCGCCCGTGTCATACCCCAGGCCAGCCAATCGGCTGGCTCCGGGGGCGGGGCCTCAGCTATTGAAACCTGCCGCAGCCGAGGCTCCTCCTCTTTTCCTCCGCTGCTGCAGCAGTTAGGCATTGGTAGGGGTACTGGCCTGTTGTTATGCAGATGATGGGGGGGGGAAGGTAGCGCCATCACCTTCCCCCAAATCAAAGGGTAGTCCGGTAAAGGATTCCGGGGGGCGTGGCCTTGTCCTAAGCCTAGGGAGGTATGGGCCCACGGCACGCCCCCACGCGGTGACGCCCGGGGGAAAGCCTAGTTGACGTGCCTCAGCAGGACTCCTCCCCCTGGTGATTAACCCTTCCGGCTTCTAGCCGGTTAGTAGTTAGGACCAATGCCTAAGCCAATACCGCTCAATTCCTGTAATCAATAAAGTTGAGAGCCAGTGTGGTGTAGTGGTTAAGAGCGGTAGTCTCCTAATCTGGGGAACCGGGTTCGCTTCCCCGCTCCTCCACCTGCAGCTGCTGGGTGAGCTTGGGCCAGTCACACTTCTTTGAAGTCTCTCAGCCCCACTCACCTCACAGAGTGTTTGTTGTGGGGGAGGAAGGGAAAGGAGAATGTTAGCCGCTTTGAGACTCCTTAAAGGGAGTGAAAGGCGGGATATCAAATCCAAACTCTTCTTCTTCTAATTCGACCCATTAACCTGAATTATTGTGTCCTGTGTCTTTATTTCATTGGGGGGAGGCGGGAACTTGCCACGCAAAACGGCAGCTTAGCGGCGGGGCAAGTACGATCTTGAATGCAGAAGCTGGCCCCACGAAACCATTCACGACCAGACTAAAACCTCACACGCCCCCCCCCGCGCCCCCCAACTCATGCACCGATGAAGCAGAGAACCTCAACCCTGCCAGGTGCTGATTTGCCAGCGTTTCATGCAGGAAACATGCTGGCGAGGGGCTGGCCTCTCTACCCACTGTTCAACTTTGCCAGTTTGGGGGGGGGGCACCTGCAGGGACAGAGGAAGGGAGATGAAGATCTCGGCTGCCAGGCCGGAAACAGTTCCCCAGCCCTAGCCTAACATGCTAGGCTTCAGACAAGCCTAAGTTCAGAGTCTGCTTGATAACACACCCGCTGCAATACACCGCAGCTCTTTCCTGCCCCGCAACTGTTGCGTTGCTCCCTGCTCTTCCTCCCCTGAACCCAACAGCTGAGAGAAGCTACCAAAAGCTCTGTGAAGGGCTAAGGAGCATGCAGTTAACTTGGCAGGTAGCAAGAAGGGGCACCACTTCAGGACAGGACAGAAAGAGGAGCCAAGCGGAAGAAGATCTGCTGCGACGGAAGACAGGGAAGGCTGCGGATAAGGGGAGCGCCTCTGGAAGGAGTAGTGGACCAGAAGCAAAGCTTTGAAGGTGACTCGGAAGCTACAACTAATCCAGAATGCGGCAGCTAGACTGGGGACTGGGAGTGGCCGCTGAGACCATATAACACTGGTCCTGAAAGACCTACATTGGCTCCCAGTACATTTCAGAGCACAATTCAAAGTGTTGGTGCTGACCTTTCAAATCCATAAACAGCCTCGGCCCTGTATCCCTGAAGGAGCGTCTCCACCCCCATCGTTCAGCTGTGAGGGCCTTCTGGTGGTTCCCTCCCTGCGGGATGTGAGGTTGCAGGGAACCAGGCAGAGGGCCTTCTCGGTGGTGGCGCCTGCGCTGTGGAACGCCCTCCCATCAGATGTCAAAGGAGATAAACAACTGCGCGACTTTCCGGAGACATCTGAAGGCAGCCAGGAAGTTTTAAATGTTTTATATTTGCTGTTTTTCTATTATGTTGGAAGCCGCCCAGAGTGGCTGGGGAATAAATATGAATATTATTATTATTTGCTGTGTTTTTATGATGTTGGAAGCCGCCCAAAGGTCCTGGGGCAACCCTGTCAGGTGGGCGGGGTACAAGTAATTTTTTTAAAAGGTAAAGGTAAAAGACTCCTGGACGGTTAAGTCCAGTCAAAGGCGGCACTCATCTCGCTTACAGGCCAAGGGAGCCGGCATTTGTCCACAGACAGCTTTCCGGGTCATGTGGCCAGCAGGACTAAACCGCTTCTGGCACAATGGAACACTGTGATTGTCCAGAGTGCATGGAGACGCCGTTTACCTTCCCTCCGTAGTGGTACCTATTTATCTACTTGCACTTTGACGTGCTTTCGAACTGCTAGGTTGGCAGGAGCTTGGACAGAGCAATGGGAGTTCACCCCGTCGCAGGGATTCGAACCACTGACCTTCTGATCGGCAAGCCCAAGAGGCGCAGCGCCACCAGCGCCCCTGGTACAAGTGATTGATCGGTACCCAGCAGCACATACAAAGCAGTTAATATGCCACACAAGCTTAATGTTTGTGGGCGTCAATGGGCAGCTTGGCCATTGCTGTGTCTTAGGCGGCCTGCCATCACACATGCAGAAGGTCCAAGATTTCAACCTTTAGGATCCCCAGTAGGGTTGAGAGGGAGACCCCTACATGGAATCCCGGAGAGCCCCTGCCAGCCAGCGCGGGAAACACTGAATTAAATGATTCCACAGCCTGGCTTGTCCATGGTAGCATCCCACCATTTCCTTTCAAATCAGTCCTTCGTTCGGAAGCACAGGGGCTAAAACAGGGGGCTTGGTTTATAGGGGGAAAACTGCAGCTCAGTGGCCACGTTCACACATGGAAGGTCCTTGGCATCTCTACAATTCTATGATTGTATGACCCGCTCTGCCCAAAACTGAGGTCCAGTGCCGAGGGCCTTCTGGCGGTTCCCTCACTGCGAGAAGCAAAGCTACAGGGAACCAGGCAGAGGGCCTTCTCAGTGGTGGCACCCGCCTTGTGGAACGCCCTCCCACCAGATGTCAAAGAGAAAAACAAGTACCAAACTTTTAGAAGACATCTGAAGGCAGCCCTGTTTAGGGAAGCTTTTAGTGTTTAATAGGTTATTGTATTTTAGTGTTTTGTTGGAAGCCGCCCAGAGTGGCTGGGGAAACCCAGCCAGATGGGCGGGGTATAAATAATAAATTATTATTATTATTATTATTATTATTATTATTATTATTAACCCTGCAGAGTGGCTGCCACTCAGTGCAGACAATACTGAGGTAGATGGATCTGATTAGGTACAAATTTCCTATATTGCCTTCCAAAAAACCCTCGCCTTGCCTTGTGATGTGTGCGCCTCACAGGCTCAAGACCGGGGAGCACATTTACCACATTTTTTGCTCTATAAGATGCACTTTTTCCCTCCTAAAAAGGGGAAATGTGTGTGCGTCTTATGGAGCGAATGCAGGCTGCGCAGCTATCCCAGAAGCCAGAACAGCAAGAGGGATCGCTGCTTTCACTGCGCAGCGATCCCTCTTGCTTTTCTGGCTTCTGAGATTCAGAATATTTTTTTCTTGTTTTCCTCCTCCAAAAACTAGGTGCGTCTTGTGGTCTGGTGCGTCTTATAGAGCGGACAATACGGTGATTGGTGGATCTGTGGATGCCAGGGGGTCCGTTGCACCATTTGCGGAACAAAAACTACCCTAGAAACGTCAACGTTTTCAAAAGCAGGGGGCGCACGGCTTGGCTTCTGGAAAAGAGCGGGGTCCGCAGTACTTCGCTAATTGGGAACCACAGATTTAATGAATCGTTTACAGGGCTGAGGTTTGCTCCTGGCAACCGGCGGTGGGGGAGATACGCGCTTGCTTTTCAAGTGCCACAAGATGCTCGGCTTGTGCTTCGCTGCAGTAAGTGGGATTCTGAAAAGCGCGCAGAAGCTGGAAAACAGGGCGCCGGGGCAGGGGGTGGGTTGTCTACGAAGGAGCCAGGCAGGCGGGAGGCAAACTTACATGGCTGTTCAGCAAGCTGCTTTTGTGCGACGTTATGCCTTCATTTTTTTGGAGGTTTTCAATCGCCATTTCAAGCTGGAAAAGGGGCGGCAGCGAGGCCAGAGAGAGAGAGAAAAAAAGAAGGGAAATCAGACATTCGGCAAACAGCCGGGGGGGGGGGACCCGCCTGAGCCACCGTGAAGCCCTTCCCTCAAACAGGCAAAGTGAGGCATGGGATCAGGCGCAGGAATGTTACATGGGGGGTGGGGGTGGAAGGCATGCAAAAGAAGCCACACGGTGCGGGTGGTATTTTTTGGGGGGGAGGGGGTGCGGAAGAGAAAGAAGCAGCCCCTTGCGCTGCAAATGTAGGTTTATCAGGCGTTTATCATTGATTTAGAAGTCACATATCAAAACAGGAAGGCAGTGACGACTTGGAGGTTGGAAGCAGAAAGGGTTTACTCGGACCCATTGGAATTAATGGGCCCAAATTGGCCATGCTCACTCATTTCAATGGGTTCATCTAAAACCAGCATTGGATATCAGTCTTTCGGTCTCTGCCCTTTTTCACGCGAAAAAGGAATCTGCCATCACCACCCCCCCTTAAGTCTTCTCTTCTTCAGTATTGCTCAGCTCCTTCAACTTTTCCTCAAAGCAGTCCGATCATAGCTGTCAACAGTCCCTTATTTGGCGGGACAGTCCCTTATCCCAGCACCATGTCCCGCTGCTGTCCCTTATTGATGATGTCCCTTAAATTTCCCTGGTTTCAAAGGAAGCAGCTCCTCTCCCTCCCTCCCTGCCGGTCAGGGAGGAGGGAGGCTCCAACTGTGTTGCTTGGCTGTGTTGCTCACCCAATAAGGAGTCTGAGAACGACTGGGGGGTGGAGCTTGCATGCCTTGTGCCGATCAAATCGGCCGCCTTGCCTGGGGACTCGCCTTTGCTCAGCGCTTCCCAGCGGAGAGGTGACGGTGGTTTCCCTTGCTGCATCCCCTCTGCCGGGTTGCTGCGCTGTGGGAACCACCACTTGGCTGCTGGTTGACTAAAATCGCTTATTTTGGCTGCTGATCCCTTATTTTCGAGGCTGCTGGTCCCTTATTTTCAAATCTGTGAGTTGACAGCTATGAGTCCGATCTGCACAGCTTTAAAGCCTTTTATTTCTCCCGTCTTGAGGGGAGGTATATAAAAGGCTCAATGCACCGGATGTAAATGCAAAGTTTGGCAGTACCCCATGCGAGACAGGAGAGTTGGTTTTAGGCCCACCCCAACACACACACCTGAGTCCCAAATGTCCATTTATCTACTGCAGCAGAGATGCTCAACTTCTGTACTTCTACTCCCATTGGACGCTGATCCACTACGTAAATGGGGCACTTGCCCCCCAACTTGAACCGTGTGATGCAGCGGCAGAAAAAGCTAATGCTATTTACAGACGTACAGAGTCCAGATCAGGGCTTAAAGGTAAAGGTACCCCTGACCATTAGGTCCAGTCGTGGACGACTCTGGGGTTGCGCGCTCATCTCACTCTATAGGCCGAGGGAGCTGGCGTTTGTCCGCAGACAAGTTTTGTCATGTGGCCAGCATGACTAAGCCGCTTCTGGCGATCCAGAGCAGCACACAGAAGCGCCGTTTACCTTCCCGCCAGAGTGGTACTTATTTATCTACTTGCACTCTGACGTACTTTCGAACTGCTAGGTGGGCGGGAGCTGGGACCGAGCAACGGGAGCTCACCCCGTCGCAGGGATTCAAACCGCCAACCTTCTGATCGGCAAGCCCTAGGCTCTGTGGTTTAACCCACAGCGCCACCCGCGTCTACATGAGCCGGTAGCAGACAGATGAGTGTAAAGTAAAAGACAAAGGACCCCTGGAAGGTTAAGTCCAGTCAAAGGCAACTATGGGGTTGCAGCGCTCATCTTGCTTTTAGGCTGACGGAGCTGGTGTTTGTCCACGAACCTTCTGATCGGCAAGCCCAAGAGGCTCAGTGGTTTAGACCACAGCACCACCCACGTCCCTGCCCTCCTATTAATCAGCAGTGACACAGATGGGGAAGAACCCTAGACCAGGGGTAGGCAAACTAAGGCCCGGGGGCCGGATGCGGCCCAAATCGCCTTCTCAATCCAGCCCGCGGACGGTCCGGGAATCAGCGTGTTTTTACATGAGTAGAATGTGTGCTTTTATTTAAAATGCATCTCTGGGTTATTTGTGGGGCGTAGAAATTCATTCATATTTTTTCTCTCCAAAATATAGTCCGGCCCACCACATGCTCTGAGGGACGGTGGACTGGCCCACGGCTGAAAAAGGTTGCTGACCCCTGCCCTAGACTGAGTTGACTCCACCTGCCACTCTGGCTCTAGCTACGGGTTCCGCCCTGCTAGTCCCAATGTCCAACAATCACCGCCACCTTCCCAAGTACGTTTCCGAGCACCATTCAAAGTGTTGGTGCTGACCTTTAAAGCCCTAAACGGCCCAGTATACCTGAAGGAGCGTCTCCACCCCCATCGTTCAGCCCGGACACTGAGATCCAGCTCCAAGGGCCTTCTGGCTGTTCTCTCATTGCAAGAAGTGAGGCTACAGGGAACCAGACAGAGGGCCTTCTTGGGAGTGGCTCCCGCCCTGTGGAACGCCCTCCCATCAGATGTCAAAGAGATAAACAACTACCTGACATTCAGAAGACATCTGAAGGCAGCCCTGTTCAGGGAAGTTTTTAATATGTAACGCTGTACTGTTTTTAACACTTGATTGGGAGCCGCCCAGAGTGGCTGGGGAAACTCAGCCAGATGGGCGGGGTATAAATAATAAATTATTATTATTATTATTCGCTTGCAGGTGCCTGAAACCCACACACCCTTCTCAGAATGCACCTCAATGTGACTTCAGGGAGGCGGCGGCGGCAAGCCCCGACGTACCGTGGCTGGGGAGGAGCGCGAGGTGTGCGAGAGGGCGTGCCTGGCGCTCTCCATGCCGCTGTGGATGAGGTAGGCTCCCGAGCTGGACACGATCTGGCTTCCCCCGATGTCCATCGCGATGCCCACCATGCTGTGCGAGGGGATGGTGGTGGGCGACGAGGGCCCCGTGCTCACCTGAGAGCTGCCTCCCTGCGCTTCGAAGTAGGAGGAGGCGCTGCTGGGGGCGTAGATCTGAGCTTCCGTGTTGTAGGAATAAGCGGCACGTCTGCCAGAAGACCGGGGTTGGTGGGGGGGAGAGACAGGAGACAAAGTGACAAGGGGTTTAGTTACGAACACACGCAGTCAGGCAGGAGGGCCTTCCGGGAGGGTCCGTGAAGACCTAAGGGTTTGAAAGTACAGTCATACCTCGGGTTGCAAACGCTGCGGGTTACGGCTTTTCAGGTTGCGTCCCGCAGCGACCCAGAAGTACGGGAAAGGGTTACTTCCAGGTTTCGCCGCTCGCACATGCACAGACATGCAAAATGATGTCACGCGCATGAGCAGAAGTTTTTTTGGGTTTTTTTTACTGTTTTATTAAATTTGCTTAGTAACATAACATTATTATATGTATTCTATAAAACAAAGAATACAAAACAAAATTCATTCATACTACAATGCATAACTACATAACATTAATATATATGGTTTCTGAAAAAAGGCTTACATAACAAAATCAATTCAAAATACCATCCGGTTTACTCCCCCCCCTTCCCTTCCCCCTCCAGCCCTCCCCCCCGGTCAGGCCTTCCTTCTTCATATCTTTATCCATGTACACAGTCTGTTCATTCGAGCTTGTATGTTAGGCTTGGCTTCCCCTCTTTCTATCCAGTCCCTGTAAAATGCCCATTTATTTGTAATTCTTTGGCATTTATTTTCCTATCTATCCTCTGCCACTATTTGTGCGAATATTTCTGATTGTACGTATTCAAAAACATAATCATTCCATTTTTCCATATTCCATTTGGCCTTTCCTTTCCATCCCCAAGCAATAACTGCCATTCCACGCATGAGCAGAAGTGGCGAATTGCCACCCGCGCGTACGCAGACATCGGTTGCGTTCCATTCAGGTTGCGAACGGGGCTCTGGAATGGATCCCGTTCGCAACCAGAAGTACCACTGTACTTGCCCCAAAATAACAGAGCCCTTTCTGTTGGGGATAATTCAATATCTCAATATATCATCCAAAGTCCCTATCATGATCTTGCTTCCATAATTTTTGACCTGGCACTATATTGCAAATCAGGGTGTGTGTTTGCGTGTGCCACGCAAAAATCACGATACTGGGGAGAAAAACCATGAAGCATGTACATAGTTTCATCCTTGGTCCAAACTTTGTGATATATCGGTATACTGTGATATTAAGCTGGTGATAATATCACAAAGTTGAAAACCAAATATTGCCCTGGGAAATGATCTATAATGAATTGAAAAAAATGTTTTAAAGTACTCCCCCCCCCCTTCTCTCTGTGAAGAAGCACTTTCTTTTATCTGTCCTGAATTCTCCCACCCCTGCATTCATTATTTTATACACCTTGATTGTGTCTCCTCTTAATCGCCTTCTCTCTAAACTAAAAAGCTATCCTGAGCTCCTCCGGGGGGGGGAGGGGGGGGAGGAAAAAGCCGAACATAACCCGCTCCCTTAAAATTCCACAGGCACTCACACCCATTCCGTCCTACCGTATGTCTGTCCCAGCAGCGATATCGTAAAAGCCAGTTTTTGTAAGGTTGCAAATTTAAGCCGCCATTTAACTTTTCACGGTCGGAATTTGGTGAAAACAGTGAAGCTTATATTCAGGCCAATATGGTAACTGGGAAGGGAGGGGAGGGAAGGGATACTTACATGGTCCCATTGGTATAGACAGCTTCTCCTCCTTCGACGTACTGGACTTGAGCTGGATAGACATGCTGTACCGTTTGCACCTAAGAGAAAGGCACGGAGATGGGAGCAGCCATGAAATCTTGCCACTGCATCTCTACAACAGAATCAGCATCCCACCAGCTCCCTGGGCTGCGAGGCGCAACGGAGGGGAAAACAGTCTCATGTCCCTGCACCCAAGCTGAGCAAAAGCTTCTCCCACGACACATTTCTAAGACCAGCAAAGCAACTGAGAAGGTGGAAGAGGAGTTCAGGGACCAGGGGGAATCTTTTAACAATTCTATGCTATGTGGAAAGAACCTTTTACTGAGGGTGAAAGAGGAGAGCGCAAAATATGGTCTGAAGCTCAACATCAAAAAAACGAAGATCATGGCCACTGGTCCCATCACCTCCTGGCAAATAGAAAGGGAAGGAATGGAGGCAGTGAGAGATTTTACTTTCTTGGGCTCCATGATCACTGCAGATGGTGACAGCAGCCACAAAATTAAAAGACGCCTGCTTCTTGGGAGAAAAGCGATGACAAACCTAGACAGCATCTTAAAAAGCAGAGACATCACCTTGCTGACAAAGGTCCGTATAGTAAAAGCTATGGTTTTCCCAGTAGTGATGTATGGAAGGGAGAGCTGGACCATAAAGAAGGCTGATCGCCAAAGAACGGATGCTTTTGAATTCTGGTGCTGGAGGAGACTCTTGAGAGTCCCATGGACTGCAAGAAGATCAAACCTCTCCATTCTGAAGGAAATCAGCCCTGAGTGCTCACTGGAAGGACAGATTGTGAAGCTGAGGCTCCAATACTTTGGCCACCTCATGAGAAGAGAAGACTCCCTGGAAAAGACCCGGATGTTGGGAAAGATGGAGGGCGCAAGGAGAAGGGGACAACAGAGGACGAGATGGTTGGATAGTGTTCTCGAAGCTACCAGCATGAGTTTGACCAAACTGCGGGAGGCAGTGGAAGACAGGAGTGCCTGGCGTGCTCTGGTCCAGGGGGTCACGAAGAGGAGGACACGACTAAACGACTCAACAACAACAACAACAACAACAACAACAACAACAACAACATGCTATGTGGACAAATAAAAACGATAGACCGTGTGCTTCTCCAGTGCCTATACTATAGGGACATTCGTATTAGCCTTGTTATGAGAATTATAAGATCTAAGATATAAAATAAATGTTCATAAATGGACCAGGCAAACACATATATAAATATATAAACCACATGTCTGAAACAGTACAGGAAAACAGTCCCAAAGCCATTCTGACTCTTTCAGTGACCTCAAATATTCCTCTGCAGTTTGGATGGGAATGGGAAAAGCCTCCCCATTGTCTCTGTGCTCACAAATCCAGCCTTAAGGGCACATTTGGGTATGAATAGGGTTAAGGAAATCAGCCCTGAGTGCTCACTGGAAGGACAGATCCTGAAGCTGAGGCTCCAGTACTTTGGCCACCTCAGGAGAAGAGAAGACTCCCTGGAAAAGACCCTGATGTTGGGAAAGATGGAGGGCACAAGGAGAGGGGGACGACAGAGGCCGAGATGGTGGGACAGTGTTCTCGAAGCTACCAGCATGAGTTTGACCAAACTGCGGGAGGCAGTGGAAGACAGGAGTGCCTGGCGTGCTCTGGTCCAGGGGGTCACGAAGAGTCGGACACAACTAAACGACTAAAAAACAATAAGGGTGAGCCTGTGACCTGGACTCAGTAATTAAGTATTTATCATCACAAAATAAAAAAAATTCCTTCTAGTAGCACATTAGAGACCAACTAAGTTTGTTATTGGTATGAGCTTTCGTGCGCATGCACACTTCTTCACAAAAGCTCATACCAATAACAAACTTAGTTGGTCTCTAATGTGCTACTGGAAGGGATTTTTTTATTTTGTTTCGACTACGGCAGACCAACACGGCTACCTGCCTGTAACTATCATCACCAAAGAATGGCCAGGCTGCTCAGGTAAACCCATTATCAGGTTTCCTGCCAAACAGGATTCTGCTGTAGACCGCCCCTTCTGTGACCTATGTATGATGTTTTTGGGGGTGGGTCTTGAGCTACATGGCGGCAATTTCAAAAGTCTATATAAGAGCTTGCGCACTAATGTTCTGGGTTCATCCTCCCTCCTGCGTGGGGCAGTGAACACCCTGTTGCCACCTCCTGTGGCATTCAATACCCAGAATTTGCTGGGACACAGAGACTCTGCCTACCAACTCTGCCTATCCAGTAGACTCTAAAAAATAATATTCACAGGCACACAGACTACTTGATTTGGGCTTGTTTTGGGTGTGCTGGAGTTGGACAGAAAGCAGTAACGACAGGACAGGAATAGCCACATGGGGGCACTGGGAGCTGTATTAAGAGTCTCTGGCAATTTTCAGAGCTTGCCTTTTGGAGTCAGTATGGCTGAGGGTTACTGCCAACCAACTTTCCCCCACTGGTACTCACTTAAAGGATGTTGTATTCAGACAGGCATTACATGCTTGGTTTGGGGGGGCAGGAAGTGCTGGCTCTTGTGGTTTTTGACTTAAGGCAGCCTTCCTCAACCAAGTGCTGCCTGTATGTTTTGGACTACAAGTCCCATCATCCCTGGCCATGTAGGCTGGGGCTGATGGGATTTGTGGTCCAACAACATTTGAAGATCACCACGTTGGGGAGGGTGTTTCCTGATTTGACTTTGTGCGATTTATGTGTTGCAAACTTTGAGGATGCCAATCAAACACCAGGTCATAAATAATCTATAGATACATGTGTCAACTAATTCAGAGCAGGCCTGCATTTGCTAGGTGACTTCCAGAATTATCAAAAGAAGAGAGAATTCATTACAAGAAAATCCTGCCGCTTCGGATTTATGTTTTGAAAAATGTGTCTACTCAGAAGTATGTGCCCCTGAGTTCAATGGTACTTACTCCCAAGTAGTGGGAGGACTGATACCTCAATGAAGACCTCGTTTTTAAGGTGCTGTAAAGGACCCCTGACCAATTGGCCCAGTCGTGGCTGATTCTGGGGTTGCGGCGCTCATCTCGCTTTATTGGCCGCATGTGGCCAGCATGACGAAGCCGCTTCTGGCGAACCAGAGCAGTGCATGGAAACACCATTTACCTTCCCGCCAGAGCAGTACCTATTTATCTACTTGCACTGGCGTGCTTTTGAACTGCTAGGTGGTCAGGAGCAGGGACCGAGCAACGGGAGCTCACCCCGTCGCAGGATTCGAACCGCTGACCTTCTGATCGGCAAGCCCTAGGCTCTGTGGTTTAACCCACAGCGCCACCCGTGTCCCGTTTACAGCACATAAACGTTTACAGCACGACTGGACCTAATGGTCAGGGGTCCCTTTACCTTTTACTAAGACATCTGATGGTGTGATATGGTCTATTCTTTTCCGTTTGACTTTTTTTCTGAAGCCAGCACAGGGTTCAGCTGAAGTCTGGGAGCAACCTGGTCTCCATTGCAAAACGGATATTACCTGCTGTGGAACCTGCTGGACTCTGGGGACGGACAGCTGCTGCATTTGCGCCCCTTTCGGAGTGGAGCCTGTCGCCTGCACCAAAACCCTCTGGAAGACAAACAAACAAACAAACAAACACGGAATCACCCTTTCTGATGCCTTTACATTTACAAAAGCACCTCTCTGCTGACATCCCTCGAGGCAGTGTTCAACACGCATATAAACCCTACCAGGAAACACATCGGAATCTAGCAATAAGCCAAAAATTAAAACAGCCTGCAAGCGGCTCGCTGTGTCCAACAGAGGCTGCCGCTGAACACTTGGCAAACACTGAAGAATACACACGAAACCCTGGTTCTTTCCGGACATCACCAGTAAACTATGGTTTTAAAACCATCGCTTGTGCTTTCATACATAAAAGCCAGGCCATGGTTTAGAAATTGCTGTTTCCCACCCACTCCCCACTCCCATTTCTATAAGGCAGGGGCCTCTGGAAGCAGAGTCAGGGTTATAACCATGGCTTGCCAAATGAGAAAGCACACTAAACCGTGGTTTGCAAACTCATTTCATGCCATGTAGAGCCACTGCACATCGGAGATACAGCCATGCCACGAGAAAACTATTTTGGTGTTTTCGGATGCCACAAGACAATAGCCGACAGCCGCATCGGATGTTCGGCTTCCGAAAAACGTTCGAAAACCGGAACACTCATTCCAGGTTTTCGGCGTTCGGGAGCAGATTTTTTCGGCAACTGAGCCATTCCAGAACCAAGGTTCCACCGTCACTGCAAATTTCGAAGGATGGCTGTGTTTCAGTTTGCGTGTTTCTTCCAGGGAGTGCAAATTCAATAGGCTTGCCTTTGAATGTGAACATGAATCTAATTTCTCCTCCACCCTTTGTCCTGCCTGCTGCAGGCCCTACAACTTGCCCCATCCATATAGACCACGGGTTGTCAACCTGGTCCCTAACACCCACTAGTGGGCGTTTCAGGATTCTAGGTGGGCAGTGTGGGGTTCTACGGCACAAGCTGAATCCTCCTTCCATCAAGCACTGGTGGGCGGTAAGGAACTTTCACCATCAAGAAAGATGCATTAGTGGGCGGTAGGTATAAAAAGGTTGACTACCCTTCTCAGTGATGGCTCCGACCTGGTGGAATGCTCTGTCCCATGAGACCAGGGCCCTGCAGGATTTAACTTCCTTCCACCGGCCTGTAAGACAGAGCTATTCCACCTGGCCTTTAATTAGAATTCAGCCTGATCTTTTATTCCCCTTCCTTCCCTTTTTATGAAGATTACCCGCTCTGGTATCCCACAGCTAATTCTCCCCTGGTCTCCTCGCTGGCCCAAATAGGACTAATTTAGCCAGCTAGCCCTGGTGATCATCTAATGTTTATTGGATGGATTTTCCCCCAAATTAAAACACTTCACATTTTATACTGTATTTTACGCTAGTTTTTTGTTGCATCAATTAAGTGTTTTAAATTTGTTGTCAGCCGCCCTGAGCCCGGTTTTCTGAACCGGGAAGGGCGGGGTATAAATAAAAAATTATTATTTGTTTATTATTATCCCTGGTATAGACGGTTCGTGAGGTTTGCGAACAATGAGGGACAGGTGAACAGACAAGAGACAGACTGCATAGGGGACTGTGGACCTCAACAGATGCCCTGTGGTACCCATTCCTGATACTAGCTTGGTGGTGGTGGGAGGCAGCAAGCAGATAAGACCGCCCTCTCCCTGCCCAAAGGCTCGGAGTTGAAGGAAGCAAGAAAGCATCGCTTGGGAGAGGAGAGCGGATGGAGGGGTTACCTGCTGGGATGCTGGCACCGGCTGGACCACAGGGGCCTGGACCGATGCCGACGTTCGCAGCGCCACAGGAGTCGTGGAATCTGAGCCGCCCTCGGACTCCTGCATGCCTGGCTCTAGGAGAGAGAGGATGATGGGGTTGGGGAGGGAACAAAGACACAGTTTTTAATTAACGGCAGAAGCTAAGGGTGCATGCTGGTTTCTCGGTGGGCCAGCAGCCATGGCAAGCAATTTCTATTTGCGTTATTACATTCGGCACAACAAGGGGAAGTTCGGCCGCAAGTATCTTGAGTTCGAGTTCCGCCCTGACGGGAAACCGAGATATGCAAACAACAGCAATTATTTTAAAAATGATGTCGTGATCAGAAAAGAAGCCTCCGTACACAACTGTGTGATGGAAGAGATCGATGACAGGGAAATAACGAAAGAAGATGATGCCTTATGCCATGGGTAGGCAAACTAAGGCCCGGGGGCCGGATGCGGCCCAATCGCCTTCTCAATCCGGCCCACAGACGGTCCAGGAATCAGCATGTTTTTACATGAGCAGAATGTGTCCTTTTATTTAAAATGCATCTCTGGATAATAATAATAATAATAAAAATACCTTTACTGTCAATGTACAACCTGTGTACAATGAAATTAACAATTAATTACAATGAAATTATCTGTGGGGCATAGGAATTTGTTCTCCCCCCCCCCAAAAAAAAATATAGTTCGGTCCCCCACAAGGTCTGAGGGACAGTGGACTGGCCTCTTGATGGAAAAGATTGGTGATCCCTGTGGCTTATGCCCTCCTCCAGACAGAGTTGGCCGGCCGGAGCTTGACATTGTAGCTGGTGGTGAACACATCTCTTTTACCGCATCAAAAATTGGTTCTCTTATTGATGTAAATCAGTCCAAGGATCCAGAAGGTCTTTTACTGCCTTGTCCAGGACCTCAAGTGTCTCGTCTTCAGTCTCATTGGATTACACTTCAAGATTAAGCCAATTTCAATTGTACGGATTAAAATTTGTACCGTCAAGTTACTTTCGGCGGAGTCACTTTCCATTCCTTATCTCTCATTGGTTTTATGTGTGTCAGATTTTTTTACAGAGTGAATTTAAAGGTAAAGGGACCCCTGACCATTAGGTCCAGTCATTATCGACTCTGGGGTTGCGGCGCTCATCTCGCTTTACTGGCTGAGGGAGCCGGCGTACCGCTTCCAGGTCACGTGGCCAGCATGACTAAGCCGCTTCTGGCGAACCAGAGCAGCGCACGGAAACGCTGTTTACCTTCCCACCGGAGCAGTACCTATTTATCTACTTGCACTTTGACGTGCTTTCGAACTGCTAGGTTGGCAGGAGCAGGGACCGAGGAATGGGAGCTCACCCCGTTGCGGGATTCGAACCGCTGAACTTCTGATCGGCAAGTCCTTGGCTCTGTGGTTTAACCCACAGTGCCACCCGCGTCCCTAGAGTGAATTTAACAAATGCTTAAAAGCTAAAACAAACATCAGAAGCTAATTCCATCCAGTGGCACATTGTCAGTGGACTAGGGAAACTAGGCTAGCCCCCTATATGTTCCCCTGGAGCGTCCTTCCGAAAGCCTTGGGAAGCTTCTGCCCAGCTTAGGGAGGGAGGCGCAATGATCACACGCGCGGCGTCGCAACATCATGTACACGATCATTCCCCCAATTGCACTTGCAAGCTGGCGCCTCTGGCCCTAACAGTTCCCCTATGCAAAATTTCACTGCATGCAAAAATGGTGGAAAAACCGCCCCAGCAAAGTCTATAGATGCACAGAACCAGCAGGCATGCCAGGGCCTTCTATCCAAAGTTCAACATTTGCACAATAAGCCCTTTCCCTGTCTACCCCAGATTCAGCAAGGGTCTCTCTTGGATGGACAAGTTTCAAATCCATCCACTGAACTGTTTTCTAACTGCAAGATGTGGCACGTACTCTACTTTCTCGTTGTAATGGCAAGATGCAGTTCACCCAAATTACCTTTAATGTATAGCCACGACTGTGGTCCTACAACTTATTTATCCTATTTTGCAGCTGAGGCTGAGATAGACAGATAGTAACAGTGATAATAATAATATTTTTTACTATTTATACCCCGCCCATCTGGCTGTGTTGCCCCAGCCACTCTAGGAGGCTTTCCAACGTCTATGAAAACATAATAAAACATCAAACTTTTTAAAAAAATTCTATGATGAAAATACAAACTTTTTATAAAAGAATGGAAACTGTTTATTGAATATTTACAGATAAATTGTAAGCAGACAGAAACAATGGCAGGATTGTTGTTGTAACCTGCAGTTTCGAAAGAGTATATATTTGAAGAAGATGAATAAATGAACCAATTAAGTTAATTTGGATATGCAGAAGATATTGAAAATAAAATTTAAGGAACCGCAGAAGGTGGGGGAAGGAAGTCAGGCTTTGAAAGGTCAGATTGTAAAATCAGCAAAATGTATAAATCTGAAAGTATTTTTAAAAAAAAATTAAAAAAAATACGGACGCCCTAAGGAAAAGCGGGACATTCCAGGATCGAATCAGAAACTGGGATGGCTTCTGTATATCCGGGACTGTCCCTGGAAAATAGGGACACTTGATCTAGAATAGTTAGTCCAGATCCTTTTAAACATTGATAGTGCTTCTCTGTGTAAACTAGAGTTGTACCTTGGATCCCGAACACCTTGCGAGTTGAACGTTTTGGCTCCCGAAAACCGGGAAGTGAATATTCCAGTTTGCGAACGTTCTTTGGAACCTGGATGTCTGACGGGGCTTCCGATTGGCTGCAGGAGCTTCCTGCAGCCAATCGGAAGCCGTGCTTTGGTTTCTGAACGTTTTGGAAGTCGAACAGACTTCCGGAACGGATTCTGTTCGACTTCCAAGGTACGGCTGTATGTTCAGCCTCCGCTGTTTCCAGCGTCTCCCCCCACCCCATTGTCGGAGGCTAGAAACCACAGGAGGAGAGACAGTTTGCACTCTTCCCATCTAGTTGGCCCCTGTGAGAATGGGATGATGTACTAGATCATGGGTAGGCAAACTAAGGCCTGGGGGCCGGATCTGGCCCAATTGCCTTCTGGCCCAATTGCCTTCCACCTGGTGCGCAGGATGAGACCCTCCCTGCCCGCAGACTGCCTGGCCAGAGTGGTGCATGCTCTGGTTATCTCCCGCTTGGGCTACTGCAATGCGCTCTATGTGGGGCTACCTTTGAAGGTGACCCGGAAACTGCAGTTACCGTATTTTTCGCTCTATAGGACACACTTTTTCCCCTCCAAAAATTAAGGGGAAATGTGTGTGCGTCCTATGGAGCGAATGCAGGCTCCTTGGCTTCAGCGATAGCAACGCGAAGCCACCGAAGCGCAGAGGAAGCGCTCCCTCCGCACTCCAGAGGCTTCACGTTGCTTTCGCTGAAGCCTGGAGAGCGAGAGGGGTCGGTGCGCACTGACCCCTCTTGCTCTCCAGGCTTCAGGGATAGCTGCCTGAAGCCTTTGGAGAGCGGTGCGAGTTCCCGCTGCGCTCCGCAGGCTTCAGGTTCAGCAAGACTCTCCTGGCTTCAGCAGAGAGGGAGAGCTGTGCAGCGCCCCTTCAGCGAAGCGGGAGGAGAAATGGAAGGGGCTCCGTTTCTCCTGCCGCTTCGCTGAAGGGGCGCTGACCAGAGAGGGGGAGAATTTTTTTCCCTTGTTCTCTCCCTCTAAAACAAGGTGCGTCCTGTGGTCCGATGCGTCCTATAGAGTGAAAAATACGGTAATCCAGAATGCGGCAGCTAGACTGGTGGCCGCCTGGACCACATAACACCAGCCCTGAGAGACCTTCATTGGCTCCCAGTACGTTTCCGAGCACAATTCAAAGTGTTGGTGCTGACCTTTAAAGCCCTAAACGGCCTCGGTCCTGTATACCTGAAGGAGCGTCTCCACCCACCCCCATCGTTCAGCCCAGACACTGAGGTCCAGCTCCGAGGGCCTTCTGGCGGTTCCCTCATTGCGAGAAGTGAGGTTACAGGGAACCAGACACAGGGCCTTCTTGGTAGTGGCGCTCACCTTGTGGAACACCCTCCCTTCAGATGTGAAGGAAATAAGCAGCTATCCTATCTTTAAAAGACATCTGAAGTCAGCCCTGTTCAGGGAAGTTTTTAATATTTAACGCTGTACTGTTTTTAACACTTGATTGGGAGCCGCCCAGAGTGGCTGGGGAAACTCAGCCAGATGTACGGGGTATAAATAATAATTAATAATTATTATTATTATTATTATTACTAAATCCGGCCTGTGGACGGTCTGGGAATCAGCGTGTTTTCACATGAGTAGAATGTGCCCTTTTATTTAAAATGCATCTCTGGGTTATTTGTGGGGCATAGGAATTCGTTCATTTCCCCCCTCCAAAAAAACAATACAGTCCGGCCCCCCACAAGGTCTGAGGGACAGTGGACCGGCCCCCTGCTGAAAAAGTCTGCTGACCCCTGGACTAGATGGACCTCATTCAGCAGTGAAATTCTGCTCTTAACTGAAGCCACGCGGGAAAACTTGCCAATCAAAAACAAAACGTAACCACTCCCCCCCCAATTTTTTTCTTTTAGCCATCCCACGGAGTTATACTAAAGTGGGTTTCCATAATGCAGGAATGCTGATGGAAAGAGAGTCGCAAATAGACACCGCCTCTTGCGTCACTGACGAGCAAACTCTGACTCGCAAGCAAACTAGGCAGACACTCCGGACAGATGGAGTCCCTAGAAACCGTCTCTATTTACCCTGCGCTGGGCTCGGTATCTAGGCAGAGAGCATGCAACAGGAAAAGGAACTATTTGGAAAGAGGGGAGGGGGGGCCAGAGAAGCAAGGAACCAACTTCTGGGTTCTATTTCTGGGGTTAACATGTGCCGTGACCCTGGAGAAGCCAAACAGTGTTTAGAAAACGGGCTCTTGTCCCCCAGTCCCTGTAGCAGGAAACCCATCTCCCCATCATTCAGTTTGTACAAACTTCACACACACTCACACTCACACACTACATACGCTACACTTCTGTTATAAATTCATAGAAAATCAAGCATACATCGGATTTGCACTGTTCCACTTTCATTTTACTCCATGAAGGAAGGACTACAAAATGGGGAAGGTTTGATACAGGCCAGGCCAGCACATCCACAGGAGCCCTGCCCAGTTGCTATGCCAACCCTGATGGTCCTAGACAGAAGACAATCAAGATTACAAAGAACTTGCATATGGGAGTGGATTCAGCATGGACTGGAACAAAGGACAATGATCAGATCTTCCCTCTGGGGGCAGGAAACTGCCAACTCCCCTTTGTCTCCTGGAAGTGACTCATGGGCAGGGGGAAAGGAGGAACCAGCCAGGTGACAGGACACTCAGGTTACCACCACAACTTCTCCCTCAACCCCTCCTTTCTGTAATGTATGCATGATGTTTCTGGGGGTGGGCTTGACCTACAGGATGGGAATTTCAAAAGTTTTTATAAGGTCTTGCACACCATTTTTCTGTGTCTTTCCTCTCTCCTGCAAGTGAGGGGAACACCCTGTTGCAACGGTTCAATAAAGGCCAAGCCTACAAGCTGCTGTTTTGCTCCAAGTTATCCTGGTTGGTGTCTTTGTTTTTGTCCAAGGGAGCCCTCGGATTTTTTCCGGTAGCATCCCCCGGATCGCTGGTGTTTTCAGAATCAAACAGTGGGTCACAAGGGTGGTTTGGATTGCTCCGTGTTTTTAGAAGAAAAGGCAGAAAGAGAAGGGAGGGAAACAGAGGAAAAAGGGGAAGGAGGATCGGATCTAAAGGAGGAGGGGCACAGCTTTCTTTCCAAGTGGCGCCAAGGCAGAGGTTTCGAAAGGTCTGCTACATGAATAAAGAAACTTGATTAATTCAAGTAGATTCCTGCCATCATCCGCCCCCACAAGTCAAGGAGATAAGTCGCTATACAACCTTTGGAAGACATCTGATGGCAGCCCCGTACAGGTGAAACTCGGAAAATTAGAATAGCGTGGAAAAGTTCATTTATTTCAGTAATTCAACTTAAAAGGTGAAACTAATACATGAGATACTCATGACATGCAAAGCGAGATATGTCAAGCCTTTATTTGTTATAATTGTGATGATCATGGCGTACAGCTGATGAAAAGCCCAGAGGTCCAATACTGGTCTATTTGCAATCCTTGTTTTGCTGATTTCATTTAATATTCTAATTTTCTGAGACTGTTAATTTGGGGTTTTCATCAGCTGTATGCCATGATCACCACAATTATAACAAATCAAGGCTTGACATATCTTGCTTTGCATGTCATAAGTCTATTTCATATATTAGTTTCACCTTTTAAGTTGAATTACTGAAATGAATGAACTTTTCCACGATATTCTAATTTTCCGAGTTTCACCTGTATAAGGATTTTTTAAAAAATGTTTAATGTTTTATTATGTTTTTATATAGGTTGGAAGCTGCCCAGAGTGGCTGGGGCAACCCACTCAGATAGGCAGGGTAATAATAATAATAATAATAATAATAATAATAATAATAATAATATTTCTGGAATAGGGTGTCCCTATTTTCATCGGAGAAATGTTGGAGGGTATGTGGGTTGTATCCAACCTCTCTGCCTCTTCTCTAGCTCCCCTGTGTAGAGAGGACAGAGAGAATCGTGCACATTTGTGGAGAAACAAGCCTACTGCCCAGAAGTGAAATTGATGTTTGTCGCCCCGCCCACTTTTTGTCCCTGGCTCCGCCCACCACTGGAATGTGGCCCCTGGAAGTTTGCGCAGAAGATAATGCGGCCCTCGAGCTGATAAAAGGTTCTGCACCCGTCCTTTGCAGGCTGAGGCAGTGCCTGGACCTTAGGAAGACAGTCTAAATTTTTGTCATTGCAGAGACCCCAGTCTTTAGTACAGCCCTGCGGATTTTAGTAAGAGAATGCAATTCAACCAAGTAATCTGACATTTGTAATCTAAAGGACAGCATCCCATTAGGTAATAATTCAGAGCTGACCTACTAAAATTAATGGAAGTCAAATTACTTAAGTCTAGTGATTTCAATGGGGCTCCTCTGAGTATTAGTATTGGGAACCACCAAAAGTCTTCTTTAAAAACAGCAACCCTATTTGATGTTAGGTTAGATTTCCTTACTTCAGTTCTGCTTACCGGGGGTTTTCTTAATGGCCAATGCCTAAAACATGGGTAGGCAAACTAAGGCCCGGGGGCCAAATCCGGCCCAATCGCCTTCTAAATCCGGCCTGCGGATGGTCTGGGAATCAGCGTGTTTTCACATGGGTAGAATGTGTCCTTTTATTTAAAATGCGTCTCTGGGTTATTTGTGGGGCATAGGAATTTGTTCATTTTTCCCCCCTTCAAAATATAGTCTGGCCCCCCACAAGGTCTGAGGGGCAGTGGCCCGGCTGCCTACTGAAAAAGTTTGCTGACCCCTGGCCTAAAGCATCAAACTGCACCTAAGCATCATTAGGAATTTATGGCTGAAGAGCGACAGAGATATACAAGTCAAGAAAACATCTCCACCTCTGCCGTGATCTCAAGAGGTGGTTTCAGGCAACCTTCAGACCCCACCCCAGATCTCCAATAAAGGGGAAAAGAATGTTGGCTCGGTTTACATCAAAGTTCAAAATTCACCAGGCACATTTTGTGCCTGGCTATCGGGATGCAGGTGGCGCTGTGGGTTAAACCACAGAGCCTAGGACTTGCTGATCAGAAGGTTGGCGGTTCGAATCCCCGCGACGGGGTGAGCTCCCGTTGCTCGGTCCCTGCTCCTGCCAACCTAGCAGTTCGAAAGCACGTCAAAGTGCAAGTAGATAAATAGGTACCGCTCCAGCGGGAAGGTAAATGGCGTTTCCGTGCGCTGCTCTGCGAGATGAGCGCCGCAACCCCAGAGTCGGCCACGACAGGACCTAATGGTCAGGGGTCCCTTTACACACCATATACTTTTACAGCTTATGGCTTTCTCAAAGATGTATCCTGGGAACTATAGTTTGCAGAGAAGCAATTCCTGGCTCCCAGGATTCTTCGGAGGAAAACGTGAGCTTTAAACGCAGTGTGTGCACACAACTCTATTTCTCTGGGGCCTAACGAGTCTTTATTTTTATTTTTTAAATTAAAAACAAACTGGGAGAAGCCCATTTTCAGCCCACCTGCGTATCGTAAGCAATTTGGCGCTGCTTTCCTCTGCCCTGCCCACCATTCCTTTTGTGTCGTGTCTTTTTTTGGGGGGGGTGTTAAAAGACCAGGGGCAGGGACTGTCATTTGTAAGACGCTCTGGAGCATTCTGGCTGATGGACAAGACAGAAATGCTTTGAATAAATAAATACACCAATTATTGTTATTGTGATCATTATTATTATTTTTAGCCTCCGCAAACTCTGCCTGCCCCTCGCCTGCCACTTCACAGCCCTGGTAGCGTGAAGATTTTGCTAAGTCAGGCATGAAGCCCGGCTCATATAACGACAATGAAAGCACAACTCTTTACAATCCCAAAAGATGTCACGTGGCTTTTAAAGTCTCGTTGCGGAACTCGAAAACATTTCCTCTGTTTTCCATTCAGCAAAAGGCTCCCCCCGCCGGCACATATACACACACGTTCATCTACACAAACCGCCGCCAAAGAGGGGGCTTTGCAAAGCACTTTTCACTTAGTAAGAAATCAAGTAAGGGCCAGTGGAAGGGAGGAAGGGAGAAGCCCCCTTGCAGAACGGCTGCTGTCGGCTCCAAGAGCCCCGTTTTGCCGCTGTTCCTGAAAGAACAGGCGAACCCTGCACTTAAGAGCAGACCCAGAAAAAAATCATTTTATTTTAGGGGCCGAAAAGTGGCTTGCACACTTCTCCGCCTCCTCCTTTAAGCCCCACAACCACCCTGCGAGGTAGGTTAGGCTGAGGGACGCAGTGACCGCCCCCCCCCCCCAAGTTCATGCCCCACGAGCTTTGTGGCCAAGTGGGGGAATTCGAACCCTGGTCTCCCCCCCCCCAGGATATAGTCCAGCGCTCTAACCACTGCACCACGCTGCCTCTGGTCATTTGCCCCAGGTCAGCCCTGCCCATCAACTTCATCGGGTCCACTCTTGAGTATGACCAATGTTGGACGCAACTCTTTTTTCTTTTAAACAGCCCCCCCCCAAAAAAATTCCTCCTCCTTTCCTGAACATTGGTTTTTAAGGAAGATCGGGTTCGCGGGGTGCTTGGCTTGCATCTGTTGCTCTTTTTGAAAAACAAGCAGCATTAGAAAAAATAAAATAAAATAAAACAGCTCCATTTCAATTACTATAGAGAAGAAATGATTATTTTCCTTCTCCCTCTCTCTGCAACCCTCTCCCCCCGCCCCTGCCATCTGCCCTGGAACGATTGACAAATCAGCCTGACATATTTAGTGTGTTTTTAATGGGAGGAGGGAGGAGGGAGAGTCGTGGTGAGGGGGGGGTGGCATTGTTTAGTTTGGGAAGCATTCTATCCGTTGCCGGGCAACCGGCCCCTGGAAACGGGAGTGGACTGCGTCACCCGGGGCAACCGTTGTTACTCAATAAACAATGCAGGGACCGGTGCAAACTCAGCCAGCGCTCCCGTTATTAATTGAACATCTGCATGTGCTTCTATGTCTACCCCCCCAACACACCCCCACGATTAAAACTGGAGGAAAGCAGATAGGACTTTGAGGCTGGAGTTCGGGAGCGATTATCTCGGTGCCCGGGCGGCTGGCTCAAATTGATAATATTGTTGAATCCTCAAATGTAGAAGTTCTCGTGTTGTTGTTTTTCCAAAGGGATGTGGGGGGGGGGGCTTAAGCTCCTCCACCACCCCGTAATCCCGGGTGCCCCCGGGGTGGTGGAGGAGATTAAGGCCCTTCCACGAGAGATCGCTGCTTTCGTCCGTCTCCCCCCCCCCCGGCGGTTTCAAAACTGCTGCAAAACAAAACTTTTGCTCTGCCTGAATCTTTCCAGAAAAGCCCCTGCGAAAAGATGGGCAGGCCTGACCTGCAAGAACGGCAGCTGCGATGCACGAAATCTACCAGCCCCTCCCCAAAAAAACAAATCTGTAGTAACCTGCAAGAATTTCACCAACAGCCTCTTCTCAGAAGCATAACTACCAGGGAGCTGGGGCAGGAGGCGCCGGAAAAGGACGTAATGGTGCAGCAGAAAAAGGGGGTGTGTGTGGTTACATCCAAGTGATCATTATTTATAGTATTATAATATGGGACGCGGGTGGCGATGTGGGTTAAACCACAGAGCCTAGGACTTGCCGATCGGAAGGTCGGCGGTTCGAATCCCCGCAATGACGGGGTGAGCTCCCGTTGCTCGGTCCCAGCTCCTGCCCACCTAGCAGTTCGAAAGCACGTCAAAGTGCAAGTAGATAAATAGGTACCACTCTGGCAGGAAGGTAAACGGCGTTTCCATGCGCTGCTCTGGTTCGCCAGAAGCAGCTTAGTCCTGCTGGCCACATGACCCGGAAGCTGTACGCCGGCTCCCTCGGCCAATAAAGCGAGATGAGCGCCGCAACCCCAGGGTTGGCCACGACTGGACCTAATGGTCAGGGGCCCCTTTAACTTTACCTTAATATGCAATACTATCTATCTATCATAACAAGGGTACGAAACTTCAGAGGTGCCTTTAGTTCTGGGATCTTCTGGGAACATTTATGCTTCTCAAGGAGGTGAGGGGCATACTAAAATACACCTCCCTCCGAGAGAGAGAGAGAGAGGGAGAAGAAATAAGGGGTTCTGGTGACAGCTGCGTCTTTCTAGCCTGTCTTGAAAGAGTTCTGCCATCAGACGCGAATCTCGAGTTTCCATCGCAAACCATGAGTTTGCAGCCCTAGAATCTGCGAAGCGAAGCTTGGCGAATGGCGCCTTTGAACATGGAAAGAGTAGATTCCCCCTCACCAAACTGCGAGATGGCAGATAGATGCTTCTGGGGTTGATGGGTCTCAGAAGGCGGGGGGGTGGGACAGCACTGGATCCGGGTTTCAAAGAGCCCTTGGGCAAGGATTCCAGTACAGTGGTACCTCGGGTTAAGTACTTAATTCGTTCTGGAGGTCCGTTCTTAACCTGAAACTGTTCTTAACCTGAAGCACCACTTTAGCTAATGGGGCCTCCTGCTGCCACTGCACTACTAGAGCATGATTTCTGTTCTCATCCTGAAGCAAAGTTCTTAACCCGAGGTACTATTTCTGGGTTAGCGGAGTCTGCAACCTGAAGCGTATGTAACCCGAGGTACCACTGTATTCCCACTGAGCGATGACGGTTTTCTGCTTCATTGGAGAAATCCGTCCTTCGTGGGTGGTTTTTAAGCAACTGCTAAGATATGTTCGTGGGACGCGGGTGGCGCTGTGGGTTAAACCACAGAGCCTAGGACTTGCTGATCAGACGGTCAGCGGTTCGTATCCCCACAACGGGGTGAGCTCCCGTTCCTCGGTCCCTGCTCCTGCCAACCTAGCAGTTTGAAAGCACGTCAAAGTGCAAGTAGATAAATAGATACCACTCCAGCAGGAAGGTAAATGGTGTTTCCGTGCGCTGCTCTGGTTCGCCAGAAGCGGCTTAGTCCTGCTGGCCACATGACCGGGAAGCTGTACGCCGGCTCCCTCGGCCAGTAAAGCGAGATGAGCGCCACAACCCCAGAGTCGGCCACGACTGGACCTAATGGTCAGGGGTCTCTTCACCTTTAAGATACAGTGGTACCTCGGGTTACACACGCTTCAGGTTACATCCGCTTCAGGTTACAGACTCCGCTAACCCAGAAATAGTACCTTGGGTTAAGACCTTTGCTTCAGGATGAGAACAGAAATCGTGCTCCGGCGGCGTGGCGGCAGCAGCAGGCCCCATGAGCTAAAGTGGTGCTTCAGGTTAAGAACAATTTCAGGTCAAGAACGGACCTCCGGAATGAATTAAATTCTTAACCGGAGGTACCACTGTATAACCCTGTCTAACATGGGACAACATCCCATTTTGCACCCCCCCAAAGTACATTCCAAGCCTGCCTTACACGTTGCAAATTATTTCCATTAAAGAACACCACCCAGCTGACTTTTAGATATGTGCTCAAGTCTCTTAAATGAATTTCCCCTCAAAACATACAACTGGGCGCCTTCGTTTGCCCCAGCTGCAACAAAGCATGTCTCTCCTTCATCGGTCTCGACAGTCACAGCAGGCACACTGCTGCTGTCCAGCAGCTGGACCTCACCCCCTGCAAAAGCGTGCTCCTCCGTTGTCTCCTGAGGAAGACGGATGCCAAACGACGACTTGCGTCTAAACGTTCGAGACCTGTGTCCCCTGCTGAATTCGGCAGAAATCTAATCTCTCATTACCCGAGAGGTGCAGATCGGTTTGTTTGCTTCGGGATTCGCAGAGGTCCAAGTCTTCCTGGCAACTCCAGAGAGAGGAGTGGCGCTCCTGCGTTCAAATCCCAGCTCAAGCAACAGTTGGGTGGGATGGCAAGGCAAAGGGCCCCCACAAACCTACGTCAGAGGCTCGGTGCTTAAAGGCTAAACCGAGGAGAGGATACAAAGAGCGAGAGAAGGCCAAGAGATGTAATCCGAACCCACCCTTCCACAGCCAGACGCAAGCCGCCCACTCCCATCTCCCGGCCGAAAACCTTGATGATTCGAGCGAGCCTGCTGCCTGGGTGGAAAGGAAATCTCCACCATCTCTCGTTGAAGCCCTGTGACACATTTCACCTCCACCAAGGGAGAAAAAGTCTGGAAAGCAAGGATGGCTAACCCACAGTTCACGTTTTCATCTAACCGAAAACTGAGTTGTTTCCATCTTGAGTGGGGAGCTGGTGTTTCTAAAGGAGTTTTTGCACCACAGAGAATCGCGACAGGTTCTACAAAGGCCGCTTCACAGGTGGCAGAAAAGGTTATATTTACCATATTTTTCGCTCCATAAGACACACCAGACCATAAGACACACCTAGTTTTTGGAGGAGGAAAACAAGAGGGGGAAAAATCTGAATCCCAGAAGCCAGAACAGCAAGAGGGATTGCTGCACGGCGAAAGCAGCGATCCCTCTTGCTGTTCTGGCTTCTGGGATAGCTGCGCAGCCTGCATTCGCTCCATAAGACGCACACACATTTCCCCTTACTTTTTAGGAGGGGAAAAGTGAGTCTTATAGAGCAAAAAATACGGCATGTAAGCCACGACTGTGGCCCGTGTTCTGTTAGCCCCCAAATGGAAAACGAGCGAGGTCCCAACCAAAGAAGAGTGGCAGCTTCAACGGACGGAATATGCGCAGCTTGCGGACGTAACACACAGAATAAGAGAACAAGAAGAACATACATTTAAAGAAGATTGGGATATGTTTAAGGGGGGAAATTGAAAACGTTGGCAACTTTATGATAAATTCAACAGCGTAAATAAGTTTTGATGGATGCAGTAATGGAATACCGAATGGTTTAGTTTATATAAAATTTGCGGGGGTTTATGTTATGCAAAATGAACCATGGAAAGAGAAGAAGGGAAGTTTTTGATATTTTAAGGTTGTTTAAATGAATATTCGAAATTGTAGAACAGAAAATTTAATTATATATATATAGAAAAGCCGCTTCAGCGGCAGCCAAGAGACACGTCACGTAGGACGTGTTTCAAAGTCGCAGAGACTCCCCACTCCTGGCAGAGAAAAGCTCCGGTATCAACCCACGATGCGCTGGCAAAGCGGCAACTGTCTGCGACTTCTGTGAGTTTTGTATACAAAGCAAAAAAAACACACACACACACAAACACACATGCACAGACCACAAGGAGGAAAAATGCCTTCCTTAGTCCCAATTGTCATAGGTCAGCCTGTGTGTCCAAAATAAACAGAATGCCCCACCTGCCTGTGACTCCATTTCCCTTCCCTCCCTCTGCTTCCCCCATGCCAAATTTTTAACTGGAAGCACCTTGGGGCAGGGATCTGCTCTACAGTATTCTGCAAAGCAGAAATTGTTCCGCCTGGCCTTTGGCTTGGAGTCAATTTGATTTCCTCCCCCTCTTTCTTTTTTCCTTTCTCCTCCTGCGATGAGGCTGCATTTTAATGTTTCAATGTTGTACTTTAATCTTGTTTTTAAGTTGTATTCATTCAACTTGTTTTTATTCTTGCTTGTTAGCCGCCCTGAGCCCGGCCTTGGCTGGGGAGGGCAGGTATAAATATAATTTATTATTATTATATTATTAAAGCACCACGCAGCAAGGATGGGTGCCGTGTAAAGCAAAAACTACAAATCACTGCACGTCACAATCCACATAAAGGTTCCCCACCCCTTCCCACTATGTATGCGCCCAGTGGGAATGAGAGTTTGCCGCACATCAGATGCACAGGAAGACGGAAGCCAAATCCACATTTCCTTGTGAGTTTTGAAACAACAGGCACACCATAAATTTAAAGCATAGGCGCCAACTCCCTGGGGCCCTGGGAGCACCCACAAAATTCCCCATGACAACAAATTTCAGTGCCAAGGCCATGCATACTGCACCCTAGAAACTGTAGCTTGCTCCTTACAGAGCTGCAACTCCCAGCACCTTTAACAAATTATGGTTCCCCCAGGATGGAAGTCACGTGCTTTAAATGGAAGCTGTGGATGTGACTGATCACTGATCTTCTGGGAAGCACTCCAATGCCTAGGTTAAAAAGGTAAAGGGACCCCTGGCCGTTAGGTCCAGCTTCATCTAATTTGGTAGAAAAAAAGACAGTCGCGGAACCGAGAAATTACACAAAACAAATGAAATACCGTGAAAATCCCTGGTAATCGACTAGAAATATTATCTTATAGAATTAAACTAAATAACAAAAAATAGTTCGGTGAAACGAGGTTTGTAGCCGGCAGCCCGTTAAGGCTTTGTTCAATTCTAGGTTTTTCTAATTTTCCCCTTAAACTTTTTGATTTTTGTTATTTAGTTTAATTCTATAAGATAGTATTTCTAGCCGACTGCTTCTCGTTTCAGGGATTTTAACGGTATTTCATTTGCTTTGTGTAATTCGTCTAATTTAGTGGCACAAGCTGGACCAGGCACAGCCACAGAGGCAGGGATGGAACCTCACAAAACCAGGGCTTGGCGACTGAGAAAGTGAGCACAGTGTGTTTGTTTTGTTTTTAATAAGGTGGAGACCTAAAAGATTGTGAACACACGACAGCAAGCTCCAAATAAAGGACTCGGGAGGGATGGAGATGCAGCTGGAACACAAATCCTGCCATCCCTGACCTGAGACTGGGGGCTGATGGGAGTTGTATATTGACTGGGGGCTGATGGGAGTCCAACATAACAATGGAGGAGGGAGGCATCAGGTTCCTCATCCTTGACTTACAAGTCCATTCACTTTACACAGTTTTGTTTTGTTTTAATGTTCAGACAATGAAAGGAGACAGGGGATACCAAAAACGACAATTATGACTGCTTTACTAATTGAAAAGTCAGTACAGTAGATTCAAGGGATCTAGGAACCCCCAGAGGGGATCTAGGAGTCCACTGATGACAGTATGTTTGAGCCCCATTACAATGTGAATCTTCTAGCCTTCTGTAGTCAAGAAATGCTGTCAGACAGTTGCATAACTATGATAGATAGAAAGCAGCAAACTATGGCAAGTTCTTAAAGAAATGGGAGTGCCTGATCACATCATCTGTCTCCTGAGAAATCTCTATGTGGGACAAGAAGCTACAGTTTGAACTGGATGTGGAACAAATAATTTGTTCAAAATTGGGAAAGGAGTACGACAAGGCTGTATATTGTCTCTCTGCTTATTTAACATATATGCAGAATTCATCATGCGAAAGGCTGGGCTGGATGAATCCCAAACCAGGATTAAGATTGCTGGAAGAAATATCAACAACCTCAGATATGCAGATAACACAACTTTGATGGCAGAAAGTGAGGTGGAATTAAAGAACCTCAGCACAATTATGGTCTAAAGCTCAACATCAAAGAAACGAAGATCATGGCCACTGGTCCCATCACCTCCTGGCAAATAGAAGGGGAAGAAATGGAGGCAGTGAGAGATTTTACTTTCTTGGGCTCCATGATCACTGCAGATGGTGACAACGGCCACGAAATTAAGAGACGCCTGCTTCTTGGCAGAAAAGCGATGACAAACCTAGACAGCATCGTAAAAAGCAGAGGTATCACCTTGCCAACAAACGTCCGTATAGTTAAAGCTATAGTTTTCCCAGTAGTGATGTATGGAAGTGAGAGCTGGACCATAAAGAAGGCTGATCGCTGAAGAATTAATGCTTTTGAATTCTGGTGCTGGAGGAGACCCTTGAGAGTCCCATGGACTGCAAGATGATCAAACCTATCCATTCTGAAGGAAATCAGCCCCGAGTGCTCACTGGAAGGACAGATCCTGAAGCTGAGGCTCCAAGACTTTGGCCACCTCATGAGAAGAGAAGACTCCCTGGAAAAGACCCTGATGTTGGGAAAGATGGAGGGCACAAGGAGAAGGGGACCACAGAGGACGAGATGGTGGGACAGTGTTCTTGAAGCTATGAACATGAGTTTGACCAAACTATGGGAGGCAGTGGAAGACAGGAGTGCCTGGTGTGCTCTGGTCCAGGGGGTCACGAAGAGTGAGACACAACTAAACAACTCAACAACAACAACAAGAATTGAGGGCACAGGCTGAATGAAGTACAGTGTCCTGGGGGGTTAGAATTTTTGGCTAAAACCTTACAGAGAATTCATATACCTTACTCATGATCTTGAGACGGGCTCAGTCTCTCAGCATGACCTACACCACATGGTTGTTGTGCAGGTAAAATGGGAGGCAAACATTACACTCACCACCACCTTGAGCTCTTTTGAAGGAAGGGCAAGATAAAGGCATAATTTAATCAACGACGTTTTCAGGCGTCTCATGCCTGGCATGCAAGAATACCAACTTTATATGGTGAACAGATTGCGAAAGAAAATGAAGGAGGAGATTGAAAGAAAGTGGCTTAAGTGTAAACAATGGACACTAGGTCTTTAATTTATCAGCAATATGATTAACTATCACTGTTTATATTTCTTAATCGCTTTCCTCACAGAGTTACCCAAAGCAACTTACGTTAAAACCAATTAAGAACATCCAGGAGCAATGTAAAAACGCAGATAAACAGGAAAAAACAAAAACAAATTCAGGACTTAATAGATCCCACCCCACGAAAAGAGGTGGAATTTTGCTCAAATTAAGGAGCAAAAAGCCCAGATAAAGAAAAGAGTCTTTGCCTGGTTCCTCAAAACTGATGACAACGAAACTGGGTGTGCCTCCCTGGGGAGGGCATTCCACAAGTGTCGGGGGGGGGGACTGAAAAAGCCTGAATCTGAATGAAATGAGAATTACAAGATCATATGAAAGAGCACAGGCAGTCAAGACAGCTCTGGAACCTGTTTCTAAAGAGCAGTGCTTTTTGCATGTTGCACATGCAAAGAAACCCTAAAGACAGGTGTGCGCTGGGCCAGGTACAGAAACCCTCCCCGTGAAGAAAACTGCACACACGCAGGATTCAAAGGTCTCTGCTAGCAGGCTCCTCTCATTTCAGAAGTTCGCTTGCGATCCTAAGAGCACTCGCAGGCTCCCGGTTTTTCAAACTGGCCCACCAAGGCAGAGATCAGTTCTCTCTGGCAATTTTTTCTTTTCCATTAATAGATCTGTGCTTTGGTGCCCCTACGAAACAGGGCAGGGCTGCCTGTGCCCTGTCAGGAGTTGGTGAGGGCCGGTGCAGTTGAAATCCTGGAGAGAAACCGGTTCCTCATCCATGATGAGGAAAGGAATGAGAGGAACGAACCCCCTTTTCATTCGTGCTCCTCTCCAAAACAAAATCCAAACTATGTTTCCCTCGCTTTCCCTCCATCCCACTGTAAGTTTTTGAAGGGGGAAAACAATGTCTGGGAAGATGATGCTTCAGGAGGGAGCGCAAGCGAGATAAATTAGGTCGTTTCTTAATAAAATGCAAGCAGAATCTATTTCCTACCCACCCTGCCCTTGGAGGTCCCATTCCTAATAAATAATAATATGTAAAATCAAGCAGATGATGGGAGACTCTTAGCAATTGCGGAGAGATGAGCGCCGCAACCCCAGAATCGGTCACGACTGGACCTAATGGTCAGGGGTCCCTTTACCTTTTAACATCCTTGGAAAATCAGCAGGCCCCCCCGTAATGGCACAGAGGCCTGCCACACAAGCTTAGAACTCCTTTAAACTGGCTCGGTCCATGTGAAAACCATGGCAGCAGGCTCTTTTAACAGCCTGGGGTCCAAATGGAAGCCCCCAGGAGAACGTTTCACCAGGGCAAGGAAGGCGCCGACTTCCTTTCCCGCACGTTCCAGCGTCGCGAAACCAGCAAGCTGGCCCCCACCGTCACAGGAAACCACACAGAGGAACTGCCCCCACCGCCTTCCTTGCAGAGAGAGAAATGTCACCAGAAAAAGGATGGGGGACGGGCTGGGCGGAAATGTTTTCAGCGGCTCCTAATCCGTTTCTGAGCCTTCCCTGGCTCCCCTGGTTCAGTGGGGGTTTCAGTTGCCGCACGTTGAAAGCAGGATCAGGGCGGCTGGGGAAGAGAGGCACCCGCCAAAACTTCTCCCAAACTCCCCTCGCAAACTTGAGAGAGAATCTCTCCCTTTTCAAATCTCTCAAACGCTAGGGAACCTTCTGCTGTGTATTCATAAGCGATCTCTCATACGCAAACAAGGACTTGCCCAACATCCTGCTGTATATTTACAGCACAAACCCCTACCCAAGAAACCTGGGAAATGTTTACCCCTCATGGAGGTACAGTTCCACAGAGGCAAAACACCTTTAACTACAGATTTCAAGTTTATTGGGGTGCGATGGGGAGATGTGCTTTAAATGTGTAGGGCTGTACACAAGCTACATTTCCAACGGCAGCCCATCACAGGCTTAAATGCTACTTATTTTTAATAACAGGGACGCGGGTGGCACTGTGGGTTGAACCACAGAGCCTAGGACTTGCTGATCAGAAGGTCGGCGGTTCGAATCCCCGCGACGGGGTGAGCTCCCGTTGTTCGGTCCCAGCTCCTGCCAACCTAGCAGTTCGAAAGCACAAAGTGCAAGTAGATAAATAGGTACCGCTCCGGCGGGAAGGTAAACAGTGTTTCCGTGTGCTGCTCTGGTTCGCCAGAAGTGGCTTAGTCATGCTGGCCACATGACCCGGAAGCTGTCTGCGGACAAACGCCGGCTCCCTAGGCCAATAAAGCGAGATGAGCGCCGCAACCCCAGAGTCGGTCACGACTGGACCTAATGGTCAGGGGTCCCTTTACCTTTATTTTTAATAACACGCTGTTCTAGAAAAGAACATGCAAGTTTACCTAAATGCATTTGGCAGCAAATGTTCCTTTAACCAGGCAACATCCCTGCTGAAATCTCTTCCGTTTATGCAACTTGATAAAGGCATGGAGGGAACTGTCTGCTCCTCAGCAACTCATTAGAAACGGGCTGCCTCTGGACTTGGGAGATTCCATTTCACCATCATGGCTAAAAGGCCACCGATAGATCTGATACCTCGGTCGGTTGAAGCGTGGTGCTGCAAACACCCAAGGTTGCAGGTTCGATCCCGGCCTTCGTATGTGTGTTTCTGAAACTAATTATTTCTACCTTGCTTTCCATTTAAAAATAAGACCTTCTGCTTTTGGAAGACTGACCCCTCAACCCATGGCATCACTTCATAAAGATGTACGCAGCTCATGCAAATGGAATGGAGATTCAGCTTCACTCTCAGTGACCAACATGTGCCTGGGCTGTTTGCAGGTGAGGGCCAAAATGCTATCAAACTCTCTGGATCAGGCAGACCGGAAGACATTAAGTCCCGCCAATGAGATTTATGAACTGGGAAGTTCAGATTACTTAGCATCATTCTGCCCGAAAGACCTTAGATCTGAGCTCTGCGACAGCTCAGATAACTTGTCAATGTTCTGCTTGCAGTACCTTAGATCTGAGCAACAGCAGCTCAGATTATTTAAGCCAGGTTTGCATTTATGAAGGGAACAGAAGTCTCATCAAGGATTCTGATTTAACGTAGAAACCAAAGCTCTGTATTTATTTGATTTCCCGCCAGTCCTTTTGACATAAAATCCCAGGGCGAGTTAAAACAATATATCTGATTTCATGCCTATCGATCCAGGGCAGCCCAAACTTGAAAAAGCCAGCTGCTTTGCTGATGTGAATTTGGGCTAAGGTCCACTCCAAGTCGAGGCGCCGAGAGATACGGCAGAACAATTAGAGGGCAGGCTCAAAGTGTCCCAGCACAAAGACGGAAAGGAAGACATGGTTTGGCGTATCCGAAATACAATCTCCAATCAGGAGAGGTTCTGCTCTCTGAGCAGCAAGCCCTGGCACGCCAACCAGACTGAAATCAACTCCAGAAGGAATGTTAGCCAGACTTTAACTGCACTGGCATTTGAGACTTGAGAGGGGAGTGGACGTTTTAAATATATCTTGGCAGCCATCGGAAAGAAACCCTTCGCTGAACAGAAAGATAAAGCCAGCCCACCCAGCTGCATATCTTGCCGCTTGTAAAATGCCGTTGGGTCTGGAGTAGATTTGACGACGGAGGAGCCTGAAGACCGAAATGTTTAATCAATGAGTTCTGAAAGGAGGGCAGAGCTATTAAAGTTTTGTAAATTCCTCCCCCGCGATCCCTCTCCCGCCCTGCAAACGGCAGCAAAAGAAAGTGGTTTTATTTACCGTATTTTTCGCTCTATAGGACGCACCAGACCACAAGACGCACCTAGTTTTTGGAGGAGGAAAACAAGAAAAAATATATTCTGAATCTCAGAAGCCAGAACAGCAAGAGGGATCGCTGCGCAGTGAAAGCAGCAATCCCTCTTGCTGTTCTGGGTTCTGTGATAGCTGCGCAGCCTGCATTCACTCCATAAGACGCGCACACATTTCCCCTTACTTTTTAGGAGGGGAAAAGTGAGTCTTATAGAGCAAAAAATACGGTATTTCACACACGCAGGTTTGGCCTCTGATGCAAACTCCAAAATCCGCACCATGGAAGTAGTTTTATGCTCGCTGAATAATTCATCGTGTTTCTACGGTTTGTTACTTTTAGAAGGAAATGGCATTTTCTGGCAAGCAGCGCCGGGATGCTGACGATAGCTACTAACGCAATTTGTAATCCAGGGTATAGCAGGCTGCAAATGTCTCAGTTAAGTAGACCCTGCAAGTTGCTTCATATCCCTCAAAAGCAGGGATGGGGAGGGGGGCGGATAAATTCTAATAATTTGAAGCAGCCACCCAGGAGTTTGAAACATTCATTCAGGCCTGGAGCTTGGAAATCTGGCGATGGCGCCTAGGAATTTGAAAGGTTTTTTTCTCTTTCCTCCTCCCCATTCGTCCCTGATGAAGGAGAACGATAATTGGACATTTTGTGCGATGCTTATATCTGTGTAAGTCGATTGCTATGGAAACGACCTGGTCCTTACCCTGTTACTGCAAAGGTTTAAACTCCATGACGTTAACTAGAATTTCTCTTGGATTCTGCTTAGCCTTACCTCGCCTTGCATTAAAACTGTCACACTGTTCTGCGAAACAAGAATCCGATCTGCAAAGGATCTTTAAACATGCAAGCAAGAAACCTATTTGGGGGGGGGGGACTGATTCTGTCTGATCTTTAATATATATTTCATAAAACTTTAATATTCAACAAGGAACTATAAATCAGTAAACGGAACACCACCTCTGCTCCCAAGCCTATACACCTCCAGTTCAGCCACGACCCCTGATTGCCGCAAGCAAAGAGAAACGAGAAGAGATAACTCAAGGCAAGTGAGCCAAGCCACACACAGTTTTGTGAAAATAAAGCTGTTCTTCTGGATCGCTCCAGCTGGAATTAACTAAACAAGGCACACAGACATGAGGGCATTACGATTCCAGACCTGCGAAAGTCCGGGTTGTCGTGGCCGTTGCTTTTGTAAACGACAGAGCAATTTTTAGGCTGTTTATAAATAAATGGGTGGAAAGTTTATCGGAGGATTATCGGAGAAAGCGAGGGGGAAAGACTGAAAGTAAAAGTTAAAGGAACACAACTCTTCCTTTAGTTTTTCTTTTCCAAAGTTGCTGGCTTTGAAGCTCTTTTCAACATTTTGCAAACCACTTTGGGAAACCTTATACCTGAAAAGCAGGGGTGGCAAAGATTTAAAAGAGAGATGGATAACGGTACAGAGGCTGCTGTAAAGAACGGGACAGAACAGAAGACGAGATCAAAGAGAAATTGCAGTAGCTGACATCCATGGAGAGCAATTTTTTTTTTTTTTTGCAATGCCGGTTGCTGAACTGTTGTTGCGAAGGAAAAGCAATTACTGGCAGGTGTGGGGTGTGTGGGGAACGCATGTCTAGCCTTGCCAAAGAGTGGCCTTCCCATAGCTGACTACTCAGGCAGGTTGGGAGCCAAAGGATGACAGGGCAGACCCTCGCTTAATCTGGATTTCGTGGGGCCACCATTTATTTATTGCAGTTTCCTGGGGTTTCAGGTCTCTGCCGCATTCGCCCTCCTCCAAAAAATAAATAAATAAAATAAAAGTACAGCCAACTTCTTACTGCACTCATCTGGAATTGCCTAAGATTCCACACACACACACACACACACACACAGACACACACCAATCCGGAGTCACACCAAATCGGAGTCGTTGCTGCAGAAGCGGGTTGCTCTGGAGCGCTGCCGAACCTGAATCGCTCTCTTTCTTCTTGCAGTTCGGTGGCCGAGCGCACGGACTGCATGCAGGAGGTTCCAGGTTCGAGTCCGGGACGCTGCCAGCCAGTGCAGGCAATTGTGAGCCTCAGGTGGAGAAATGGAGCTCTTGTTCTGGACAGATCGGCTTCTTCTAGTTGCAAACCGCACCTTCCTGCCCTTTTCTTTGAGCCCAGAGTTGCCTGGGGCAACCGGGCTCCCGTTAGCGGCTTCACCCCTAACTCATCCCCCCGAATCCGGAGCCACTCCGAATCAAAAACCCATCTTTACAACAGAACAGAGCGCCCCTCGGCTTGCTCTCATCCGAAACCAAGCTCACTCCAGTTTCCATTTCCCCCAGCGGGAACGATAAGAATAAAAAACTTTCCCCGAAGTTCCCTGCCCTCCAAACTCGACGTCACTCCGGATTCGCCGCCTGCTGCAAAGGCGACCCCCCCCCCACACACACTTTCCCTTTCTCTCAAGCGCGCACACGCCCACCCCCAGCTCCCTTCTGGTGGGCTCCCCCACCCCTCCCCGCCTCCCGCCCATCCCCCGATCCGGAGTCACTCCGGATTCCCCCGGTCCTCCGAAGAGGCGCCCTCCGCCGCTCGCGAAACTCGTCACCGCGGCGTCACTCCGGCTCCTCCTTCCCGTCCGGGGAGCGGGGAGAGCTCTCCCTCCTCCCCCGCTAATCCGGAGTGACTCCGGAGTAGAACCGGGGCGAGGGGGAAAAGGAGCTCCCCCCCCCCGGGCAGGCTTACCTGGGTGGCTCCCCGGCGCCTCCAGGCTCCCCTCAGGGCTGCGCGGGGCTCCGGCGGCGGTCGGGGCTGCGTGAGGCGGCGGCGGCGGCGGCGGCTCCCGTTGGCAAGTAACCGTCTCCAGGGCTACAGTCACTATGGCGCCTCCTCGCGCGGGGTTTCGAGGCAACTGTTGCTAGCCTCCCGCGTGACGTCGGCGCCCGGGCCACGCCCACGCCGCCCGCGCCCCGCCCCCTCGAGGCCGCGGAGGGCGGAGCTATCCTCCCCCTCCCTCCCTCTCTCGAGGCCTACCCTGGCGCTGATTGGGCAGCCGCGGCGGCCAATGGGAGCGGCGCTCCTCGGGGAGGAGGAGGAGGAGGAGGAGCAGCAGCAGCAGCGGCGGCGGGTTTCTGAGCGCCTGCAGAGCGCCTTTCGACCCTGCCGCCTGCCAACCGCTTCCACGCTATTTGTTTCGTTTTGTTTTCTTCCAGGCTTTTTTTGCTTTATTTTATTTCCTCCCCTGCTTTCCAGGCCATTCATTTTATTTTATATTTTATTATTTTATTATTTTTTATATTTTTTTATTTATTTTGTAATTTTTATTTTATTTTATTTTATTTTATTTTCCACCCTCCCCTACCTTCCATGCTACTTATTTTATTGCCTCTCCCACCCTCCCCTACCTTCCATGCTATTTATTTTATTTTATTATATTTTATTTTTGGGGGGTGGAACTACTATTAATTATTATTATTATTATTATTATTATTACTACTACTACTAGAATTTATATGCCACCCTATACCCAGAGGTACCAGGGTGGTTCACAGAACAAAATCAAAATATAAAGCCACAAAATACCGTATTTTTTGCACCATAACACTCACTTTTTTCCTCCTAGAAAGTAAGGGGAAATGTCTGTGCGTGTTATGGAGCGAATGCCTGGGGGTGGCGGGGGGGATCTGCTGCAGTCATGAGCAGAGGATCCATGGTTCCCCTTCCTTCCCTCCTCCGTGGTTACAAAGCATGGATCCACATGGATCCTCAGGATTTTTGCATTGGGCTACTCCAAACTCACCGTCAGATCACATGTCTGTGGCCACAGCATGAACCACAAAAATCATATATCCACTATTTCGTTTAGAATATTTTTTTTCTTGTTTTCCTCCTCTAAAAACTACGTGCGTGCTATGGTCTGGTGCGTGTTATAGAGCGAAAAATACGGTATTTTATGTCCTCTACCACTTTCATGCTATTTATGCATTTTGTTTTATTTCCTCTCCCGCCCTCTCCTACCTTCCATGCTATTTATTTATTCATTTTATTTTTATATGCCTGTTGTCTTTGTCCATGGAGTTTTCTTGGCAGGGGTACTGGAGTGGCTTGCCGGTTCCTGCTCCAGGTGGATCACGTTTGGTCAAAACTCTCCACTATGACCTGTCCAGCTTGGGTGGCCCTGCACGGCATAGCAAATAGCTTCTCTGAGTTATTCAAGCCCCTTTGCCACAGCAAGGCAGTGATCCATGAAGGGGTGATCCATGAAGGAGTGCCTGGCATGCTCTGGTCCATGGGGTCACGAAGAGTCGGACACAACTAAACGACTAAACAACAATTTTATTTTAGTTCCTCTCCCACCCTCCCCCTACCTCCCATGCTTATTTATACATTTATTTTATCTTATCTTCTTTAAAAATATTTTTTATTAAATTTTATTACCGTATTTTTCGCTCTATAAGACGCACCAGACCATAAGACGCACCTAGTTTTTGGAGGAGGAAAACAAGAAAAAATATATTCTGAATCTCAGAAGCCAGAACAGCAAGAGGGATCGCTGCGCAGCGAAAGCAGCAATCCCTCTTGCTGTTCTGGCTTCTGGGATAGCTGCGCAGCCTGCATTCGCTCCGTAAGACGCACACACATTTCCCCTTACTTTTTAGGAGGGAAAAAGTGAGTCTTACAGAGCAAAAAATATGGTAAGTACAAAACAGAAAAAATATACAAAGAAATAAAGAAAATACATGTAACCAAGGGAAAAATAGAAAACATTTTACCTCTCCTCATGCTTATAATTATTTACACCTCTATAAAGCAATTTTATCTTATCTTATGGCCTCTCCCACCCTCCCCTACTTTCCATGCTATTTTATTTTATTTTATTTTATTTCCTTTCCCACCTTCCCCTACCTTCCACGCTATTTATTCGTGTTATTTCCAGAATACTGGAAAAGGTAGCCCCACCTTGTGCCGGACAACCCACAATAAATGAGATAAATGAGACAAAGGTCATTGGCTACAACAGCTATAGAGAGAGCCTCCACATTCAGAGGCACTCTACCCCTCAAAGCCGTAGGAGAGGGGGAAGGAGGCAAGGATAAAGGGGGAAAACCTGGAGTTTTACAGGACATTTGAGAGGGGCTCCAGGCAACGTATTTAATTTCCTGTACAGAGTCCCAAGGCATTGTGGGAATTCATGTCGCAGCTGGGCCAAGGTGCTTCGCGTTGCTCAGCGCATCAAGGCCACGAGGCTGGAGGCTTGCGCATGAACAGGAAGGAAGGAAGGATGGATGAGTCAAGAGCGCAACTTGCTGAGCCGGCATGTAGCTTACGGGGCAGACATTGTCAGCTGCAGCAAAAGCAAGATCCTTAAGTCCTCTTAAAAAAGATCAATGCATTTATTATAGCTTAAGCTTTGCAGATCAGAGCATTCGCCTTTATCTGTGGCCCTGGAAATAATTGCATTAAATCATCCCATGCGCTCTGCCATGGGTAGGCAAACTAAGATTATTATTTTTTGGAAGCCGCCCAGAGTAGCTGGGGAGGCCCAGCCAGATGGGTGGGGTATAAATAATAAATTATTATTATTATTATTATTATTATTAGGCCCCGGGGGCCAGATCCGGCCCAATCACCGTCTAAATCCAGCCCGCGAACGGTCTGGGAATCAGCATGTTTTTACATGGGTAGACTGTCCTTTTATTTCAAATGCATGCATCTCTGAGTTATTTGTGGGGCATAGGAATTCGTTCACCCCCCCCTCAAATATAGTCCAGCCCCCCACAAGGTCTGAGGGCCAGTGGACCGGCCCACAGCTGAAAAAGTTTGCTGACCCCTGCACTTTGTGAATCAAGACTGCGGGACAGCATCCCTGCACCCCGGTTGAAAGCAAGGGACTGTTGTGTGTGAATGTCTGCCAGTGTGTGTTCGGTAGATATAAACAGGGATTTTTGTGCGTCTGTACTCACTGGTACACCCCGCAATGACGGGGTGAGCTCCCGTTGCTCGGTCCCTGCTCCTGCCAACCTAGCAGTTCGAAAGCACGTCAAAGTGCAAGTAGATAAATAGGTACCACTCCGGCGGGAAGGTAAACGGCGTTTCCGTTCGCTGCTCTGGTTCGCCAGAAGCGGCTCAGTCATGCTGGCCACATGACCCGGAAGCTGTACCCCGGCTCCCTCGGCCAATAAAGCAAGATGAGCGCCGCAACCCCAGAGTCGGTCACAACTGGACCTAGCGGTCAGGGGTCCCTTTACCCTTTACTCACTGGTACAAAGTAAAGTCCCCTCTTTTTCTTCCGCAAATGGCAGCCATTTTGCATTGGCACCCATAGTATTTATCTCCATTCATTATAGACAAGCACCAACAACAGCAACAGAAAGGACTTGAGCGATTTACTATGCGTTTGTGGAAAGCAGCGCGCTTGGACATCTCTTGAAAGGCCACCACCAAACCTGGCGAGAGAGAACAGCAGTTCTCGATGTTTGGATGGGGTGGCAGCTGTCGTTTCAAACCAAGGTGCTAATCCGAAACATGACTTGGATGCGACTTACGTCTGATTTTTGACGCAACGGGTCCAAATTGCGCCAATTTCGAACTCAGCAGGAGGGTTCCTCGTGGAATTTGTGTTGACGTTGATCCAGTGGCCGCCATTTTGAATCAAGATGGTGGACCAAAACCTGTGCTTGGTGCGAATTTCACCAGTTCTTGGCATGACAGGCCCTAACTGTGCCAACATGTAGGCCTCTAAAGATATCCCCGCACATTTTGACATCACCGCACCCATTTTAGGTCCAAACTGCGCCGAATTGGAGCATTCTGAAGGTGTGGTTGCCCAGTTTGACACGAAGGGTCGCAATTGTGTCGGTTTTGGATGCTTCTTAAGATATTGTTGCCCAAGCTGCCACAACAGTTCCCAAGATGGAGGCAGTGGTCTTTGTCCACGTTTGGGTGCCATTTTGAATCAAGATGGCGGACCTAAAGATGACTTTGGCCCAGAAGCTATTTGCGTTCTGCCCTGTTCTCTGTTCGGCTCAAGGGAAGTAAAGTGTCAGGGAACTGACATCGGAGCCAGAGGCGGAGGCAAGGCTCCCAAGTGATGCTGGAGAAGGGCCCAGCAGGGAGAGAGGCAGCTCATCAGCTGGGGAAGGAAATCAGCGTAACACCAGGGATAAAGGGGGGCAGATGGGGGAATCGGCGAGGGGGCTCCAGGACTCCTCGCCGGAGATCAGCGAGGAGAGCACAGGTCCTCCACTACCCACGCCCTCCCTGCGCAGAAGACTTCCGCGCAGGGAGAGTAGGAGGAGACTTGGTGTCAAACAGCTTTTATGCTGGAAAAGGTTTAAGAGACGCCCACTGACGGATTCTGCTAGTGACTGAAACAGCCACGAAGTGAAGGGCTGTCCAGACAGGAAAGGTTTAACCAGGCAACCTAGCCAGGAGTGGCGGCAACTTACACACGAGCAACCCCTATTATTATTACATAAAGCTATTGAAATGCAAAGTACCGATAAAACAGCCAATTAAAACTCCACACCCACAATGCAGCAAATGTTTCATTTAAAAAAAAACAAAAACAGCCCAGACAACTTAAGTCCAAGGTGTTTGCTTACTAAGAAGCAGTACCCTTTAAAACCGGAGAAGACACACTAAGGAGCAGTATTATTTAGGAGAAGAACGAAAGGGAAAAACAAAGGCCAAGACTTGAGATATTCAGAAATTTTATTAAACACTCATTCCAACAGGGCAGGAGAGGTGTACATAAACCTTCGGCTCATAGCAAACATTGTCTTTTTTTGAGGGGGTACAAAAGGACCCTCTCCCGCCCCGCTAATTTAACCCCAATACATTCAATTGCAAACATGATTTAACACCAAATACCCAGTGCCATTTACATTCCGGAAGTATTTTCTTTGGACGTCAACAGCTCCTCGCTTTACCCCCAAACACCTCCCTCTATCCCTGCACGGGCACAACTCTCTCTCTCTCTAAACAAAACAAAACAAAACAAAACCCAAACACCCTACAACAATACGCCCATAGGCTATTATTTCTCAACTCTGCGGCACACCAGAACATACTGTGTCCCTCCACGACGCGGTTTAACAGCTTCAGCATAAACAAGAGGCATTGGGGAGCAAATATCTCCCAGAATTATTTTGCTTACATCTGTAGTCAAGTTAGCAAGCACAGGAAAAAAGGAGAGGGAAATAAAACTATAAACAACAGGAACCAGCCCCAGAAAGCTACACGGATGTTCCCTCAACCTGGCAACGCTTGTGGCATGATTGAATGGGCACAACTTTCAGATAAGAGTTTTAGAGTCTGTTCTTTGCATGCCAGGGAGTCCCATGTGCTCATTTCCCCCAGAGGGCAAAAAGCATGTTCACAGGCAAGGATTTTCCAAGAGCCCACAACCTTCCAACGTTTTCTTGGTGGCACAGGAGGAACCGCTAAAATCTGGTTGCCAGGAGGACAGGGGAAACATTCGTAAGAGTCTGCTGCCTGTGTTTCTGCGGAAAAGGCTCCACGCGAACGGATTCTACAGCCAAGCCTCACCAAGTGAACAGACTCCAAAGTATAAATAAAATAATAATAAGGATTTTAGTGAGTGCACCAGATTTCCTTTTATCCACACGTGAAAGACATCTGTGGTTGTTTCTCGGTGGGTCGTGGGTCTCTGTGGGAGAGGGTGGGGGAAAGCTCACACAACTATAAAGTTGTGCCGCGTTGCACCAACGAAGAAAGGAAGTCGGTTCAGTGGGGAGATGGTTTCACTGCAACTCCCGCCAGCCGCTTGCTAGAATAGAATTCTGTTTAGACCGTGGGGACAGGCGATGCTGCCATTATTTGCACGTCTAAACCGCAGGGTTCCTCCCCCCCCCCCCGCAAGGCACAGTTAGGGGACAAAAACCACACTTTCTGTACATTCAATTTCAAGAAAGGGTGAGGGTGGGTTGTGGAAGACACAGACGTGGCAGAAAAGGCCGAGGGACCTTGCCCGGGTGCAAAGCCACAAGAGCAGACTGGAGCCCTGTGCCAAAATGGGGTTCCAAAAGCAAGCCCAGGAAGCGTGAGGGAGAGACAGAAAAGCAGAGAAGGCCACTGGTGTTTTGCAGCCAAAATACTTGGCTTTGGAAGGGGTGGGAGGGACAGGGAGCAACTGGCGAGGAGAGAAACCAAGCTGAATTCGGGGAGCTGCCTTTATTGAAACCTCGTTTTTCAATAAGGGTAGAGGAAAGAGGAGCAAGAGACGGCGGCGCTTCTCTTTCCATATGAAGACTGTCCGTGCAGCGAAGATTGGACTTCTGATAGAGACAGGCCGGCGGGTATGCATTCCTCCGGCGATCATTAGGTGTTCGTTTAGTCCGCGTAAAGCTGGTCTATTTGCTGTTTGTACATCTTGGCGACCACGGGCCTCTTTAGTTTCATCGTGGGGCCTGGAAACAAGAGAAAGAGTGTTAGGATATGTCCAGAAAGGCTGGAGAAAACACGAGGCTTCTCCAAAGAAAGTCCAGGTTCGATTCCTGGCACCGTCTCCAAGGAGCTTCCTGGATAGCTCAGGTGGTTCAAATTGTTGCTGATAAGGCCAAGGTTGCAAAGGGACACGGATGGCACTGTGGGTTAAACCACAGAGCCTAGGACTTGCCGATCAGAAGGTCGGTGGTTCGAATCCCCGCAATGACGGGGTGAGCTCCCGTTGCTCGGTCCCTGCTCCTGCCAACCTAGCAGTTCAAAAGCACGTCAAAGTGCAAGTAGATAAATAGGTACCACTCCGGCGGGAAGGTAAACGGCATTTCCATGCGCTGCTCTGGTTCGCCAGAAGCGGCTCAGTCATGCTGGCCACATGACCCGGAAGCTGTACGCCGGTTCCCTCAGCCAATAAAGCGAGATGAGCGCCGCAACCCCAGAGTCAGCCACGACTGGACCTAATGGTCAAGGGGTCCCTCTACCTTTTTTAAGGCCAAGGTTGCAGGTTCGATCCCCGGAAGGGACAAGCTTGCATATTTCTTGGGGTTGGACTGGATGATCGTGAGGGTCCCGTTTTAAACCCTGGGCAGCGGCTGCTACTCAGTGCAGACCAGGGGCTGCCAAACCCACTCCACCCAAAAACTACTTGGGAATTTTGCTGATGCGTCTTGGAGGACCATTCCTTCATTTACCCATTTCAGAATTTTTAACCTTCTGTAGTGTTTTTTCATAGTATCAGGACCCCCGAGGGTAATCCAATCCAGCCCATTGCAAAGCAAAACAGTAACTAAAGATTTATTTACGCATGCAACAGCAGCAGCCAGAACCTTGCATATGCAGAACTGGAAAGAAGAGAAAACACCAACAAAAGAAGAATGGATTTTAAAGCAAAAACTAAGAGCATAAAAAGGGAAGCGGGTGGCGTTGTGGGTTAAACCACAGAGCCTAGGACTTGCCGATCAGAAGGTCGGCGGTTCAAATCCCCGCGACGGGGTAAGCTCCCGTTGCTCGGTCCCTTCTCCTGCCAACCTAGCAGTTCAAAAGCACATCAAAGTGCAAGTAGATAAACAGGTACCACTCCGGCGGGAAGGTAAACAGCGTTTCTGTGTGCTGCTCTAGTTCGCCAGAAGTGGCTTAGTCATGCTGGCCACATACCCGGAAGCTGTACGCCGGCTCCCGCGGCCAGTAAAGCGAGATGAGCGCCGCAACCCCAGAGTCGGTCACGACTGGACCTAATGGTCAGGGGTCCCTTTACCTTTAAGAAAACTACAGAGCATAAATAAGAAATCAACACGATGGACTACGCATGGAAGAATGAAAGCCCCTTTTGGAATATCTGAAAAAATACCGTAATCAGATGAAATCACGAGCAGGATTTGAAATACTGATAACATATGAAATAGAGGGATATTTCTTAGGGGAAATGTTTACAAGAAGGCAGGATGTAAATGGGTTGAGAGGTAAAAGGTAAAGGACCCCGGACGGTTAAGTCCAGTCAAAGGCGACTTTGGGGTTGTGGCGCTCATCTCGCTTTCAGGCCGAGGGAGCCGGCGTTTGTCCGCAGACAGCTTTCTGGGTCATGTGGCCAGCAGGACTAAACCACTTCTGGTGCAACGGGACACCGGGATGGAAACCAGAGCACACGGAAACGCCGTTTACCTTCCTGTCACAGCAGTACCTATTTATCTACTTGCACTGGTGCGCTTTCAAACTGCTCAGGGGTCAGCAAACTTTTTCCGCAGGGGGCCAGTCCACTGTCCCTCAGACCTTGTGGGGGGCTGGACTATAATTTTTTTTGGGGGGGGGATGAACTAATTCCTATGGCCCACAAATAACCCAAAGATGCATTTTCAATAAAAACACACTTTCTATTCATGTAAAAACATCAGGCAGGCCCCACAAATAACCCAGAGATGAATTTTAAATCAAAGGACACATTCTACTCATGTAAAAACACGCTGATTCCCGGACCGTCCGCGGGCCGGATTTAGAAGGCTATTGGGCTGGATCTGGCCCCCAGGCCTTAGTTTGCCTACTCCTGTGCTAGGTTGGCAGGAGCTAGAACAGAGCAACGGGAGCTCACTCCGTCGCGGGGACTCGAACCGCCGACCTTCTGATCGGCAAGCCCAAGAGGCTCAGTGGTTTAGACCATAGGGCCATCTGCGTCAGGGATAGGAAGTAAGAACAGCCTGGAGTGCTGTTCTTAAGTTTAAAGAGAAACATAACAAATGTGGAACTTGGAATACATATGGTAAGATTTTAAAGTTCAATAAAAACGCGACTACTGAAGGAAAAGGACATCTGCTTCACCCACTCACCCAGTTCTCCACCTGCGATGGAAAAATCTTTGTCTAGAAGCACCCACTTTTGGATTTTTTGAGCGTTCGAAGTGGCTCGTTCGTTGACGGACGTGACCCCTTTCTGAATGGCGCTGTACACTGCCGGGTCTTTGTTGTTCACAATGTCGGACACTTTGGTGGCCTTGCTGCCCAGTTTATGGCAGAACTCGATGGCTTGAGGCGTCAGCGCATCTTCCGGGTCTCCAGTTTCTAGGTTCACCATGCACTGGAACGGGAGAATTCAAAAGGAGCAGCGCGGGTGCGTCAGCCAACAGAGGAGGCCACAACGTGGACCAAGATCCTTTCCACACATCTTTCCAACCCAAGTTCTGCTGAATTACTGGCCTGAAGAAGTTAGGCCATATTCTCCCCCTCTCAGAGGGAGAAGACAAGGGAGCAGAATGAGGACGAGGAAGTTGAAAGAGTGACAGGGCTTCGGGAGAAGGGAGAGTCTGTGGCAGAGAGCAGTGCAGAAATCAGGCTGGAGGAAAGGGGAGCCAGGAGACAAGAGATGAAAGCCAGGCTGGCAAAGGAGCCAGGCAGTCTCCCCCTCCTGCTCCCTTCCCTGCTAGTCTCCCAGAACCAGAAGAGGTGTGAAGAGGGTGTAGTGCAGACAGACACGCTGGCAGAATCTCAGATCGCTTGGGAAGGACCCAGGAGAAGCACAGCCAGTTGTGGGAAGACACAGTCCCTGCAACTTGTTAGGATTCCTGCTCTACGACTGCAGTCATGGGATTCTTGTCTATCACATGACGGTGTATGTTTTGACTCCACAGCGTGGGAAGTGACGGAGACAGGATGTTTGTGTTACTGTGTTCCGTGAAGTGGGACTCTTGTCCTTTGTTCTTTTTCTCTTTGCTGTCTGATGCTAGAGAGAGAGGGAGCCATGTTGCAGTGCTCCGTGTGTGTTTATATGTAAATAAAGTAGATCAGCCAAAATGCTGAGTTGCTGAGGTCTGTTACGCAAACTCTGCGGATCCCTAAGTGTGCCGGTGTCTGTTGGCATCGGTCGCTGTGATGTTCAGGAAGAAGAAAGCTTATGAAGCTCCCAAACGATTGACCAGGAGGGAGAGAACATGCCAGTTGGGCATGTGTCTCTGCCAGGGGCCTACTCGAGTGTAGGCTGAACTCCTGACACAACTGCCTTGGGGAGGGGGGAGGCAAGATCTACAGGAAAGAGTTGCTGTGCTATGTCTGCGCTGTGCTGAATAAAGAGTCAACTTCATGAACAGCTTGCTATAAGAATTTTAAGGTCTCAAATATAGAATAAGTATTCATAAATGCACACACATATCTAAATATATGAACCACGTGTCTGAAATAGTACAGAAGAGCCATCCTGAAGCCATTTTGACTCTCCCAGTGACCTCAAATATTCCTCTGCAGAAAGGGAGGCAAATGGGGAAAGCCTTCCCATTGCCTTTTCGCTTGCAAATCCTGTCTTAAGGGCGTATTTGTGTATGAACAGGGTGAGCCTGTGACCTGGACTCAGGAGCTAAAAAAAGAATGGCCGGGCTGCCCAGTTAATGCCATCAGTGACCATTATCAGGTATCCTGGCAGGCAGGATTTCTGCTGTAGACCGCTCCCTTCTGTGATGTATGTATGATGTGTGTATTTTGGGGGGGGGGGCGGGATGGTCTTGGGGAAACAATTTCAAGAGTCTATATAAGGGCTTGCGCACCATTGTTCTGAGTTCCTCCTCCCTCCTGCGTGTGGTGAGTGGGGACATTGTTGCAAAAGCTTTAATAAAGATCAGGTTTACTAGCTGCTTTGCTTCTCAATATTCTCTGGTTGGCCTCTGTTATTTCCTCCTACTGATAGGGAATCCACTTACGGACTCTATACGGGCTCCGGAATACCCCGTAAGGGTATCCCTAATCTGGCACACCGGTCAGTTTAATCTGCCCCTAATAATAATAATAATAATAATAATAATTTATTATTTATACCCTCCCCATCTGGCTGAGTTTCCCCAGCCACTCTGGGCGGCTCCCAATCAAGTATTAAACAGTACAGTGTTAAATATTTAAAACTTCCCTGAACAGGGCTGCCTTCAGATGTCTTTTAAAGATAGGATAGCTGCTTATTTCCTTCACATCTGAAGGGAGGGTGTTCCACAGGGCGGGTGCCACTACCAAGAAGGCCCTCTGTCTGGTTCCCTGTAACCTCACTTCTCGCAATGAGGGAACCGCCAGAAGGGCCTCAGTGCTGGATCTCAGTGGCTGAACGATGGGGATGGAGACGCTCCTTCAGGTCTACTGGGCTGAGGCCATTTAGGGCTTTAAAGGTCAGCACCAACACTTTGAATTGTGCTCGGAAACGTACTGGGAGCCAATGCAGATCTCTCAGAACCGGTGTTATGTGGTCCCGGCGGCCGCTCCCAGTCACCGGTCTAGCTGCCACATTCTGGATTAATTGCAGTTTCCGGGTCACCTTCAAAGTTTATTTCCTGGGGTAAAATCCTAAAAAAAACACCTCAACAACTTCAATCCTAAAAAAAAGGTCAACTTTGGTCAGCCCTTCACTTCATCCAATCTGGCCCTCTTTGAAAAAGTTTGGACACCACTGCTGAAAGGGAGCAGTTTTTTCTTATAACAAGCTTTGCGGCTGCTCTGCTCCCAATAACTGCCCTGACACGGAAACACACGCCAAGATTGGGGAAGGAGACCCCGACGATTGAAGAATGGAGGATGAAGTTAATGGACTATGCAGAACTAGATAAACTAACCGGAAGGATTTGAAACCGGTGGGACCAGAAATTCACGGAAGACTGGAGTAAATTTACGGACTATTTGAAAAGTATTTGTGAAGATCAGACGTTTGTAGGTTTGCAAGAAGTTTTGTGAGGAGTATTATTGGAAGTATTGCAAAAATGGAGAAGGGGAAGGATGATTTATTAAGAGATGTAAAGGCAATATAAAGTTAAGAAATGCATAAGAAGTGGTTAAAACGGTGGATCATCAGAGGTGCTGATGGGTCTAAAAAGACTGTATAAGTGATAAAGTTTTGTGGTACATTTTATAATTTATATGTTAAAATCAATAAAAATTATTTTTTAAAAGAAAGATTGGGGAAGGAGACAGGAAATAGCAGGACTTACCTTCAGAGTCATGAGCATCGCAAGGAATTTGGCCTTGTCTCCTATCAACATGACATTGCTGAGGATGGGGATGGCCTCTTTGATGGCGTCCTCGATAGGGACTGGAGGGATGTTTTCGCCACCGGCTGTGATGATTAGCTCTGGAAGGAAACGACATGGCATAAGCCATCAGGAACCTAAACACACACACTCTTCAACATACATTTAATAGTACAGTGGTACCTCGAGTTAGGGACGCGGATGGCGCTGTGGGTTAAACCACAGAGCCTAGGACTTGCTGATCGGAAGGTCGGCGGTTTGAATCCCCGCGATGGGGTGAGCTCCCGTTGTTCGGTCCCTGCTCCTGCCAACCTAGCAGTTCGAAAGCACTTCAAAGTGCAAGTGGATAAATAGGGACCGCTCTATGGCGGGAAGGTAAACGGCGTTTCCGTGCGCTGCTCTGGTTTGCCAGAAGCGGCTTAGTCGACTGGACCTGATGGTCAGGGGTACCTTTACCTTTACCTTTTACCGCGAGTTAAGTACTTACAGTGGTACCTCAGGTTACAGACTCCACTAACCCAGAAATACCTCGGGTTAAGAACTTTGCTTCAGGGGGAGAACAGAAATCGTGCTCCGGCGGCAGCAGGAGGCCCCATGAGCTAAAGTGGTGCTTCAGGTTAAGAACAGTTTCAGGTTAAGAACGAACCTCTGGAATGCATTAAGTTCTTAACCCGAGGTACCACTGTACTTAGAACCAAAGGGTCTTTAGTTTCTGGGTGGGATTTAGGTTGTTTTCAATTAATTTTGTTTATTTGTTATAGTAGTTCTGTGTATGTTTGTTTACTGACTGAGGGAAGCATATCTGCTTACTTCCAACGATAACTTACTCTGCTTTATGTATTTGAAAACCTAATGAAAAATATTTAATCGTAACAATATAAATGTATTATTATTACTAATTGCTAGGAATTAAGTACTTAACCCAAGGTACCACTGTAATTCGTTCCGGAGGTCCGTTCTTAACCTGAAACTGTTCTTAACCTGAAGCACCACTCCTGCTGCTGCCACGCTGCCGCTGCGTGATTTCTGTTCTCATCCTGAAGCAAAGTTCTTAACCTGAAGCACTATTTCTGGGTTAGCGGAGTCTGTAACCTGAAGCATCTGTAACCTGAAGTGCCTGTAACCAAAGGTACCACTGTATATAAAATTTGTATATAATTTTTGTATACATGTTGGAAATTATATTATAGTAAGTCCTGTAATGTAATATGACAACGTCTACCAATGTAATATAAGAACGTTAATAAATAAAATGCAAATTCCAAAAAAAAGAAAAAGAAGAAAGGATTCTGGTTCTTCCAAGGACCTTGTGAAGGGGGCCTTTTTTACCTTTGATTCTTCCCGTGATGTAGAGGAACCCGTCTGTGTCGTGCTTGCCAAGGTCCCCCGAATGAAGCCAGCCCTCATCATCGATGGCCTCTTTGGTCTTGTCTTCCATGTTCAGGTAACCCATAAAGACATGGCGCCCAGCGAAGCAAATTTCGCCAACGCCTTCGGAGTCCGGCTTGAAGAGCATCGTTCTGCAGCCCGTGATCTCTTTGCCGGAACTGGGGGAAACGCAGAAAAAGCGGCTTGTGAGCAGTCGAGACTTGCCCCTTTCCCAAAAGGAAAACAGCTCGCATGCTCTGTCTGATATGATGGGGCTTCCCCAATTGATTTCTATCCCCTTCCATCTTTACAAAACGAAGTAACATCAAATCGATTCACACCTAATACAGTGGTACCTCGGGTTAAGTACTTAATTTGTTCCGGAGGTCCGTTCTTAACCTGAAACTGTTCTTAACCTGAAGCACCACTTTAGCCAATGAGGCCTCCTGCTGCTGCTGCTGCCGCGCCGCCGGAGCACGATTTCTGTTCTCATCCTGAAGCAAAGTTCTTAACCTGAAGCACTATTTCTGGGTTAGCAAAGTCTGTAACCTGAAGCGTATGTAATCCGAGGTACCACTGTACAAATTTAGAAGTCGAATTTTCAGACAGGATTGATGGAAGTCAAAAATTTGAAGAAGATGTAGAAGTATGTTTAATTACTGTTGAAAATGATATGTTAAAAAAAACTAATAAAAAATTATATACAAGAAAGAAAAGAGTCGACTTCCTGCCCCGCTGTCTCGATTTTTCACTAACTACCCTTATTATTTCCTGCTCAATATTACATACATTTCCAAATTACATTTCACGTTTTAGGCATGTCTTTTTCTTCCCCCCCCTCTTCTTGATGGGGCTTAAAGTCAAGTTTTCTTTTGTCCCTATAGCAGGGCTCTCCAGCTGTTTCCCAGACTACAATTCCCATCATCCCTGTCTGCTGGTCTTTGCTAGCTAGGGATGATGGGAGTTGTAGTCCAAAAACAGCTGGAGACCCAAGTTTGATAAACCCTGCCCTATAGGAAGGTAGCAAATGAAAAAATGGAGCTGGGTCCTACTTGCGGGGTGCAGAGAAATCTCATTGGTCACTGCAAGAACAGGAAGCAGTAACGGAAGAATGTTGTGCCTAAATCTTCTTGTGTTTATAGGAGTCCCATGGCATCTTAGGGATTTATTGAGGGTGGATTTGATTTAAATCAAATCGATTTTTTTTATTCCCCCCCCCCCCGAATTTTAAAGGTACAAGGCTTATTTGTGGGTACAGCTTACAGTAAGCCTCCCCATATACCGTATTTTTCGCTCTATAAGATGCACCAGACCACAAGACGCACCTAGTTTTTGGAGGAGGAAAACAAGAAAAAAAATATTCTGAATCTCAGAAGCCAGAACAGCAAGAGGGATCGCTGCGCAGTGAAAGCAGCAATCCCTCTTGCTGTTCTGCTTCTGGGATAGCAGCCTACATTCGCTCCATAAGATGCACACACATTTCCCCTTACTTTTTAGGAGGGGAAAAGTGAGTCTTCTAGAGCAAAAAATACGGTATGTTTCGGTTGGTTTTCTCAAACTCCTGTTTCTTATTGTTTGCAAGTTTATTTTATTGCATTTAAAGTTTTTGAGGAGCTGCCCAAAATAGCCAGGGGTGTGTGTCTGTCTGTCCTTTCAAGGCCAAAAAGTTGTGTACGTATGCTTTCATAAGTAGTAGTAGTAGTAATAATAATAATATTTTTATTTATACCCCGCCCTTCCCAGTTAAAAAACTGAGCTCAGGGCGGCTAACAACCAATTTAAAACACTTAATTATAAAAGCAGCAGAAAATACAGTATAAAAACATGAACAACAATAAAATTCAAGAATCAAAAATCAATTTAGCGGAAATAAGCATTAGATAATCCCCAGGGCTAGCTGGCTGAATTGGTTTTACTCGGACCAGCAAGGAGGCCAGGGGAGAATTAGCTGTGGGGGAAGATATTGTTCTGGCGGTCCTCATTTTAAAGCAAACAAGACTTAGTTCAATTATTCTGGGTTTGCACGCAGCTCCAAAGACAGGGGTCGGTCGGATTACGGGCTTCTCCGAATTGTGCAAAACGGTTTTGGTACGGGGCAGAGAACAGGCACAATTTAAAAGCAATCGGGGTGGGGGGCTTGTCATTTTTAAATCCACAAAACGCAAGACGGTTACACAGGGCGGGTGCCACCACCGAGAAGGCCCTCTGCCTGGTTCCCTGTAACCTCACTTCTCACAGGGAAGACTGGTGACTGGGAGTGGCCGCTGAGACCACCCTATCTGCGTAACCTAGCAATTCTAAAATATAGACGTGCTTTTACTCTTGCAAGATTGGATGTACTGCCCTCGGCTGGACTTAGAATCATAGAATCCTAGAGTTGGAAGAGACCACAAGGGCCATCGAGTCCAACCCCCTGCCAAGCAGGAAACACCATCAGAGCACTCCTGACATATGGTTGTCAAGCCTCTGCTTAAAGACCTCCAAAGAAGGAGACTCCACCACACTCCTTGGCAGCAAATTCCACTGTCGAACAGCTCTTACTGTCAGGAAGTTCTTCCTAATGTTTAGGTGGAATCTTCTTTCTCGTAGTTTGGATCCCTTGCTCCGTGTCCGCTTCTCTGGAGCAGCAGAAAACAACCTTTCTCCCTCCTCTATGCGACATCCCTTTATATATTTGAACATGGCTATCATATCACCCCTTAACCTCCTCTTCTCCAGGCTAAACATGCCCAGCTTGAGGGACGATTCCAACAGATTCCACACGAAAAATGCTTATGTCCCTGTGGAGATGGCAGTCATGAATCGGTGGCGCATGCCCTTCTGGCTTGCGCTCTTTGTATAGACTTGAGGAATGAGATTATCACCCCTCTTTTATTGTCCATTCCGGGTCGCCCAACCACTGCCCCAGTGTCCTCTCTCTCGGCAGATCAAGATGAGCAGGCGACAGCAAAGGTGGCAAGGTTTTTAGCTGGGGCAATCAGAATAACACCCACTATTGGACTATTGATTCCAACAAAAGTTGCAGGATCACCCCCCTCTCCCAAAATAAATACAAATTACGCCTCTACCTTCCCAGTTTGTACGAACTCAGGAACGAAGCCGTGTGAGGCCCTGAGCTCTCACTCATGCCGTATAGCTCATATATACAAATGTCGAGGCTCAGGAAATATTCCAGGGTGTCTCTTGTGATGGGAGCGGCTCCCGTGTAACATTTGGTGCAACGGTCTAGGCCCAGCTGTTTACGCACTTTCTTGAAGACAAAGCTCCTGGCCAGGCGGAAATTCAGAGGGAGCTCGTCGGACCTACGGAAATTAGACAGACAGCAATTTACAGAAAAGAACCTACGTTCAGTCCATGGCTAGAACTCTCTCAGTGAGTGTCAACAATTCGTTCTGCTTGCGTGGTTGAGACTTTTGACCTCAGGGTCTTGGATTCGAGCCCCACATCGGGTAAAAATATTCCTGCATTGCAGGTAGTTGGACTTAAGATGCCCCACAGAGCCTAGGAATTGCCGATCAGAAGGCCGGTGGTTCGAATCCCCGCGACCGGGTGAGCTCCTGTTGCTCGGTCCCTGCTCCTGCCAACCTAGCAGTTCGAAAGCACGTCAGAGTGCAAGTAGATAAATAGGTACCACTCCGGCGGGAAGGTAAATGGCGTTTCCGTGCACTGCTCTGGTTCGCCAGAAGTAACTTAGTCATGCTGGCCACATGACCTGGAAAAACTGTCTGCGGACAAACACCGGCTCCCTTGGCCAGTAAAGCGAGATGAGCGCCGCAACCCCAGAGTCGGCCATGACTGGACCTAATGGTCAGGGGTCCCTTTACCTTTTACCAGTGCTACAATTATATGATAGGAGATCGACCACTCCCAATATATTATTACTGTTTCATTTATTTTTTATGGGGTTTTTTGAACAACATTTCAGATTTAGCAATCCATCATTCCACCTACGACTCCCCCTTTCTCCTTCCATGGTTCCCTCAAAATTTCAATTTCTGCTGCGTATTAGAGTTACGCTATACCTTCACCTAATCTCACAGGAAAAACGAAGATTTCACTCCCCGCTGCTGCTCTCACTTCAAATCCAATTTGCACCCTAACATTTTGACACTGAGTTTTTAAGTAAGGGTTGCCAAATGTTCAGAGATTCCCAAGACATAGCTGGGATTTGGCCGTCAGGGAGGAAATCGCTAAAATGATTGCTTGGGGGGGGGGAACCAAACCAATATCCTGCAAACAATTTCTTCTTTAAAATCAGTATTTATTTCAATTGAGTTTGTCTCTTGTGCCCTTCCTCCCAGACTAGACCAGGGCAGCAACCAGCAAGTAGTGAAATAATAAGAATTTGATCGTTGCAGGTTCGATCGACAACTGTACGGTCCAGCATTGCAGGGGATTGGACTAGATGATTTTCAGGGTCCCCTTTCCAACTCTATTCTATGATTCTATATTAAAAACAGTTACAGCCTTTTACAGCAGGGCTTCAAACGTCTGTCGATAAAGAGGCACCACCACCACAACAACAACAACAACAACAACAACTGGGATGTGTGTTTGTGTACTTCTCAACAGTGCAGGTTTAACCGTACAAACTTCTTTAAAAAGTTATACCTGTCTTCTTCCCTTGAGCGTTGTGAGCCTCCAGTTTTAAGTCTGAATGGGGGGAAGAAAGAAGAAGAAAAGGCCCCCTCATCTTATCAGGAGTTTCACAAGTTTGTGAAGCTCTTGAGTTTTGCAGGGTCCAAGCGGAACGCTGCCATACTATAATAATAATGGTAGCTGCCATACTATAATAATAATGGTAATAATCTATTTATACCCCGCCCATCTGGCTGGTGGCTTCCAACAAAAGATTAAAAATACATTAAAACATCAGTCATTAAAAACTTCCCTAAACAGGGCTGCCTTCAGATGTCTTCTAAACATCAGATAGTTGTTTATTCCTTTGACATCTGATGGGAGGGCGTTCCACAGGGTGGGCGCCACCACCAAGAAGGCCCTCTGCCTGGTTCCCTGTAACCTCACTTCTCGCAGGGAAGACTGGTGACTGGGAGCAGCCGCTGAGACCACCCTATCTGCATAACCTAGCAATTCTAAATTGTAGACACGCTTTTACTCTTGTAAGATTGAATGTCTTGCCCTTGGCGGGACTTGAGGGATAATTCCAACAGATTCCACACGAAAAACGCTTCTGTCCCTGTGGAGATGGCAGTACCGGCTTGCACTCTTTATAAAGACTTGAGGAATGAGATTATCACCCCTCCTTTATTGTCCATTCCGGGTCGCCCAACCACTGCCACAGTGTCCTTTCTCTTGGCAGATCAAGACGAGCAGGCGACAGCAAAGGTGGCAAGGTTTTTAGCTGGGGCAATCAAAATAAGATCCACTATTTGACTATTGATTCAAAACCCTAAAATTTATATAATTGACTTTTTATTTCTATTCTTTGTATATCGTATTGTTGTTTTATTGCTATGACCAATGGCTGACGCAAATAAAGATTCATTCATTCATTCAGCAATGATACGTGGAGGAGGAGGAGGAGGAGGAGGAGTTTGGACTTGATACTCACCTTAAGGAATCTCAAAGTAGCCAACAATCTCCTTTCCCTTCCTCCCCCACAACAAACACTCTGTGAGGTGAGTGGGGCTGAGAGACTTCAGAGAAGTGTGACTGGCCCAAGGTCACCCAGCAGCTGCATATAGAGGAGCGGGGAAGCGAACCCAGTTCACCAGATTACGAGTCCACCGCTCTTAACAACTACACCACGCTATAGGTCATAATACTGAAATGGCAGCTTGGGAGAAATTATGGATCACAGATATGAAATTTACAGCACGCTATACATTAGGTCCCTGCTGTTCTACCCCTGGGGCTCCGGGACCCAATACAATGCCACCACTTTCTTCCTACCCATTGATTCGTCTCAGGTTGGTCTCCAGCCCGACGACTTTTGCCCAGGCGGCGATCCGCTTCTTCAAGGCGGAGAACTTCATCCCGGCGGCTTTCATCCTCTCCTGCATCTTCTCCCAGACGCGAGGGACCCCCAGGAACGCCGTGGGCCGCACTTCTTTGAGGGTCTCCACCAAAGTGCCCTGGCGGGACATAAAATTTCGAGAGAGGGAGTTGAAGGTCAGGTGGGAGCAAAGGGGTCCCAGGTTCATTCCGCAGGGGGAGACCTGGAGTTTAGATGAGTAAAAATGTATGTGCTGTAAATGGCACACGGGTGGCACTGTGGGTTAAACCACAGAGCCTAGGGCTTGCCGATCAGAAGGTCAGCGGTTCAAATCCTGCAACGGGGTGAGCTCCCGTTGCTCGGTCCCTGCTCCTGACCACCTAGCAGTTCAAAAGCACACCAGTGCAAGAAGATAAAAAGGTACTGCTCCAGCAGGAAGGTAAACGGCGTTTCCGTTCGCTGCTCTGGTTCGCCAGAAGCGGCTTAGTCCTGCTGGCCACATGACCCGGAAGCTGTACGCCGGCTCCCTTGGCCAATAAAGCGAGATGAGCACCGCAACCCCAGAGTCGGCCACGACTGGACCTAATGGTCAGGGGTCCATTTACCTTTTTATGTGCTGTAAACACATCTGATAAAATGGGAAACATCAGAAAAGGGAGGGTGGGAAGTCAAGAGGAAACGTTGTGGAACTGGGTGAGGATACAAGAATTCTGGGACATAAAATACAACGAACTTAATACAGTTTTCAAATTCTCCTTCTCAAAAAAACCCCAGAAGCCTTTCTGTTAGGTATCATGTCCACTGAAAGGACTGGAATAAATTTAAAGAATATTTAGCTAAATATTGTGGTATTGTGGTATAAGATAAATATGGTATAAGATAAATATGTGGTATAAGATAAATATTTATAAGATAAATATTGTGGTATAAGATAAGATAAATAGAAAATCCTTGGAAGTATCAAATAGGCTTAGGGGTAGAATAGGCATAGTATTTAGTAAGTATTAAGTATTAGAATAATAGTAAAGGAGAAGAGGTTAGTAAACGAAATGAGTTAATATTATTAGAAATATGAATTTGGAGAACTGTTATAAAAGTGATATAATGAAATTCAGTTAGAGGGGATTTGAGGAAGTCACATATTAATGTGAAGAAATTGGGTAACAGAAGGAATAATTTTTTTCCTGTGTTTAGTTTATTGCTGTGTTTTCTTTGTTGAGTGTTTTTATGTTTTTATGTGTTTATGTGATGTTTTAAAGGTTGAAAATCAATAAAAAAATTTGAGGGGAAAATAGGCAATATGTCCACTGAAATACAAAAAAAATTAGAACCATCTTTATGTATGTGACTATGGTGGCTAGAATCCTAATAGCAAAAAACTGGAAAACCTGTGACTTAATTCCCACAAAGCTTGACTGCCAAGATGATAGAATACTTGGAACTTGCAAAAATGACTGGGAAAACAAGAGGAAATACAAATCAGAAAGTGAGTAAAGAATGGATAATATTTAAAGAAGATATAAAACAATACTGTGAAAATGCAGATCTCCTGATAGGTTTAGATTGAATCTTGAATATGAAGGATTGCTAGAAATTTATTTATTTTTGTGATATGTAACAGATATAACAGGAAGTGTGTATAGGTTAAAAGGTAAAGGTAAAGGGACCCCTGACCATTAGGTCCAGTCGTGACTGACTCTGGGGTTGCGCGCTCATCTCGGTCTATAGGCCGAGGGAGCCGGCGTCGGTCCGCAGACAGCTTCTGGGTCATGTGGCCAGCAGGACTAAGCCGCTTCTGGCGAACCAGAGCAGCACACGGAAACGCCGTTTACCTTCCCGCCGGAGTGGTACCTATTTATCTACTTGCACTTTGATGTGCTTTCAAACTGCTAGGTTGGCAGGAGCAGGGACCGAGCAACGGGAGCTCACCCTGTCGCAGGGATTCGAACTGCTGACCTTCTGATCGGCAAGCCCTAGGCTCTGTGGTTTAACCCACAGCGCCACCCGCGTCCCTTCGTGTATAGGTTAAGAATGTGTAAAAAGCACAGTAAGATGATTCGGAAGTCAAAAGTGTGTGTGAAGTTAGAAGATTTCTTAGTGTGTGTGCAGTTGTTACTGATGTACTGTTTTATGTAAATTGTTTTGCAATAAAAAATTATTCAAAAAAAGAAGAAGAAACTGTGTGTGTGTTTTTAAAAAAAGAAGTTGCGTATGATGATTAATTTTTTGGGAATCTTTTTGGAGATTTAATAAAAATGACATGAGGAATGGAAAAAAACACTCAAGTGCTTCTGTGTGTTCTTGCGGGGCTGTGGGTTCTGGGTTTTGGTTTTGTTTTTAAATTTTCCCGAATGTCACCTTCAAAGCATCCGGTTGCGCAAAGCAGGTGTGGACTCCAAAAGTGATTGGCAGCCAGATGTCAATCATCTGCGCAGCCACGTGGCTGAGAGGCAGGTAGCTGACCACCACCTCCTGACGCTCCGTCGCTTTGCTCAAGCCGACATAGTTGCCTCCTGCCCGGGCCGTCCAGGTGATCTGCAAAGGCAGAACACTTCAGCGACAACTCAACACACACACATAATTATTATTATTATTATTTATTATTCATACCCCGCCCATCTGGCTGGGTTTCCCCAGGCAGTCCAGGCGCCTTCCAGGAAAATATTGTGTTGGGTACCTGTGCCCCTGAAGGACCAGGAGCACAGCCTGGGAGTCATTTTGGACTCACAGCTGTCCATGGAGGCGCAGGTCAATTCTGTGTCCAAGGCAGCTGTCTACTAGCTCCATCTGGTATGCAGGATGAGACCCTCCCTGTCCGCAGACTGTCGGGCCAGAGTGGTGCATGCTCTAGTTATCTCCCATTTGGACTACTGCAGTGTGCTCTACGTGGGGCTACCTTTGAAGGTGACCCGGAAACTGCAATTAATCCAGAGTGAGGCAGCTAGACTGGGGACTGGGGCGGCCGCCGGGACCACATAACACCGGTCCTGAGAGATCTGCATTGGCTCCCAGTACGTTTCCGAGCACAATTCAAAGTGTTGGTGCTGACCTTTAAAACCCTAAATGGCCTCGGTCCTGTATACCCGAAGGAGCGTCTCCACCCCCATTGTTCTGCCCAGACACTGAGGTCCGGCTCTGAGGGTCTTCTGGTGGTTCCCTCACTGTGAGAAGCAAAGCTACAGGGAACCAGGCAGAGGGCCTTCTCAGTAGTGGCGCCCGGCCTGTGGAACGCCCTCCCACCAGATGTCAAAGAGATAAACAACTACCTGACATTTAGGAGACATCTGAAGGCAGACATGTTTAGGGAAGCTTTTAATGACTGATGTATTAATGTATTTTTAATCTTGTTGGAAGCTGCCCACAGTGGCTGGGAAAACGCAGCCAGATAGGCGGGGTACAAACAAACTATTATTATTATTATTATTATTATTATTATTATTTTGCCCTTCCCCACCAGAGGCACCCATATGCCCCCAGTTTCAAAATGGGCTTAATTATAACTGCATTCCTCTTTTTTCACCCATGGCGATTTCTTGCACAACCCAAGTGGCCGGTATCTGATACGGGAAACCAGTTTGAGAGAGATAAGATTTCATCCCCAGGGCTGCGACTCTCCTGAAAGTTTCCCAAAGCGGCGAATCTCACTCACGTTGTCGTGGCTCAACATAACTCCCTTGGGCTGACCCGTCGTCCCCGATGTATAGATCAGGGTGCAACATTGGTTGGGCTTCTGGGACGCGATGATTTTGTCAAGCTGGTCATCCGAGACGCTGGCCCCAAGCGCCATGAACTCGCTCCACTGCATGAACGAAAGAGACACAAGGGTAAAGGTAAAGGACTCCTGGACGGTTCAGTCCAGTCCAAGGCGACTATGGGGTTGCGGCGCTCATCTCGCTTTCAGGCCGAGGGAGCCGGCGTTTGTCCACAGACAGCTTTCCGGGTCATGTGGCCAGCAGGACTAAAACGCTTCTGGCGCAATGGGACACCATGACGGAAACCAGAGTGCACAGAAGCGCTGTTTAGCTTCCCGTCACAGTGGTACGTATTTATCTACTTGCACTGGTGTGCTTTCGAGCTGCTAGGTTGGCAGGAGCTGGGACAGAGCGACGGGAGCTCACCCCGTTGTGGGGATTCGAACCACCAACCTTCTGATCGGCAAGCCCAAGAGGCTCGGTGGTTTAGACCACAGCACTACCCATCCCCTTTCCTTTACCAAAAGACAGAACCACAGAAGGGAAGAACTTGATTAAGAAGGGTCTACATTTCTATTTATTCTATTTATTTAAACAAGATTTAAACAAGGTGATTTGAGAATGCAACACCAATTCCAGCCCAACTGTACTGGCTGCCAGCGAGTTTCTGGGTCCAGTCCGAAGTGCTGGTGTTGACCTATAAAGTCTTACATGGCTCAGGACCCCATGAGGGCTGGGTGATATATCGATATATCATCCCAAACCAGTTTGAAGTCCATATCATGATCTTGGTTTCTTAATTTATGACCTGGCAGTATACCGTAATCGCCTGAATATAAGCCTCACTTTTTTTCTTTCAAATTCCAACAGTGAAAAGTTAAAGTGCGGCTTAAATTCGCAACCTGACAAAAATGGGCTCTTACGATATTGCTGCTGAAACAGTAAAATGGAACGGGTGTGAGTGCCTGTGGAATTTAAGGGAGCGGCTTATATTTGGGCATTTTCTTTTTCTTTCTTTTTTAAAAAAAGTCAGTTCTTATTAGTTTTCATACGTATATCATACATTATTCAACTTAACCAAAGAATCGCTTTACAAATTCCCCTCTCCCCTTGGCTCCATCCATTTCCGTTTCTGGTTTGTTAAACCACTTGTTGCATTCTGCTGGTTTATATGTAGTAGTATATTATCACATTGTACTCTTTCTTGTTCTCTCTAGTTACATTATATATGTTCATTTAAACCCTGCCAAAGAGTCCATACTTTACACGGTTGCTGCAAATATGTTACAAAAGGTTCCCATTCTTTTCCAAAGTCACTATTATCTTTTCCATGCAATTTATCTGTCAATTTTGCTAATTCTGCATATTCCATCAACTTTTCATGCCATTGTTCTTTGGATGGCATTTCTCCCGTCTTCCAGTTTTGTGTGTATTAAAATTCTTGCTGCTGTTGTCGCATACATAAATAGTATCCTAAATTCTTTCTTCACATCTTGTCCTAAAATACCCAACAGAAAATACCCGAATTTTCTGTTGGATATTCGGGTATTCCCCCCCATCCTGAATTTTAAAGGTGCGACTTATATTCGGGCCAATACGGTATTGCGAATCAGGCTGTGCGTTTGTGTGAGTGCTATGCAAAAATCACGACGCAGGGAAAAAGTGATGCTTCATCATTGTTCCAGACATTGTGATATATTGGTATATTGTGATGTATAGTTGGCAATAATATCACAAAGTTGAAAACCAGTTGAAAACCCTGGGAAATTGCTATGAATTGGAAAAAACAACGTTTAAACATACTTCCCCCACTCCACCCCCCCCCCAGTCCTTTCTGTTGGCGATAATTCAGACTTAAATTCCCAGGTGTCAGAAAAGGTTATTTATGGATGCAACAACTGCAGTCCGTGTTTTGTTAGCCCCAAAATGGAAAACGAGTGAGGTCCCAACCAAAGAAGATTGGCAACTTAATTTGACAGAATATGCACAACTTGCAGATTTAACATATAGAATAAGAGAACAAGAAGAACATACATTAAAGAAGACTGGAAAAAGTTTACTGAATATATGGGAAATAATGGTGTACAACTGAAAATGCTGACAGCAATAAGAAATTCAACAGTGTAAATAAGTTTTGATGGGGGCAATAATGGAAAAATCGATTGATACAGTCGTGCCTTGGTTGTCGAACGACCTGGAACTCATACATTTTGGCTCCTGAACGATCGAAAACGAGTGTTCTGGTTTTTGAATGATTTTCGGAAGCTGAACGTCCAGCGCCAACACTCCTGCAGCCAATCGGAAGCCGCGTCTTGGTTTTCAAACAGTTCCGGAAACTGAACAGACTCTAACGCCTTCTGTTCGAGAACCAAGGCACGACTGTATCGTTTTTGTAAAATATGCAGGGATTTAAGATACTCAAAATGAACCACGGAAAGAGCAGAAGGGAAGTCACGGATATCTTAAGGATGTAAGAATGTTTATTTGAAATGGTAAAACAGAAAAAATTAGTAAAAATTATATAAGGAAAGGAAAGCAGATATTGCTAGTCACCTGGGCAAGGGAAATGCAGGAGAAGGCAGTGCCAAGCAAGGTTAGAAAACAGAAAAAAGGGAGAAAAAGAAGTTGCCGGGAAGTTGTAATTCCAACTCTAGAACTCAATGAAGCACTCAGGGGAGGTTTAGAGAAGGTGGAACGGAAGGAAAAGAGGAGATACTCACCGTGTACAGATTTGGCCTTTTCTCCTTGAGCTCTTCACCATACTGGATGATTGCCTTCACAAGAGGCAACTGGCTCTTAACCTAGAGCAAGAAAGACCACAGAACTGAGAGGGGGAACCTCAGAGGTCATCCATCCCAGCCCCCTAACTCAATGCAGAAATCCCGCAGCTTTGAAGTCATTTCCACGAAGAAATCCCTGTGCTCTGATGGCTTAATACACTACAGTGGTACCTTGGTTCTCAAACACCTTGATTCTCAAACGCCGAAAACCCGGAAGTAAGTGTTCCGGTTTTCAAACGTTTTTCGGAAGCCGAACATCTGATGCGGCTGTGGGCTATTGTTTCTGGGGTGCCTGCAGCAATCGGAAGCCGCACCTTGGTTTTTGAACATTTTGGAAGTCAAACGGACTTCCGGAACGGATTAAGTTGGGCGGTTTTGTTTCTGATATTTTGCGTTTTTGAGGCTTTTTCGGTTCATTTGTTTTTGTGACCGTGTGGAACCCAGTTCAGCTAATGATTGTGTGACTGTGGAAATGGATAAAAGCCCATCAAAACCATGACTATCATCAGCGCAGGTAAGAAAAAAATAATTTTTATTTTTATTATCTACAATACTGCCTTATTTATTTTATAATACCGTACACTGATTATTGCTTTCATTTTATGGATCAATGGTCTTGTTAGATAGCAAAATTAATGTTAAATTGCAATTTTAGGGGTTGTTTTCAAAAGTCTGGAACGGATCAATCAGTTTTGCATTGCTTTCTATGGGAAAGCGCGCCTTGGTTTTGGAACGGACGTCTGGAACAGATTAAGTTCAAGAACCAAGGTACCACTGCAAATGCAACTTAATGTTGTGATCGCAGTTTCCCTTTGACACAGTAGGGTTTTAGGAGTCTGATTTCAACCTCGATTACCGAATCTGGGTTTTGCGCCCCCTTTACAGCCCTAAAAGTATAATTCCGCAAGCTAGCGTATACCCGAACACTCAAATGCCCACAGGATTGCAGCAATGCCAAGCATGCCCAAGCCACAGCCCACGACCCCACGTCACCTCCAAGATTTTCTGAAGTTGCCGGTCGTTCTCCACCACGATGATATTGGCTCCGCAGTTCTCTGCAACGTACTGGCAGGCCTCCGGGGAGTTGGTTGTGTAAATGCCAACAGCAAAACCTCTGCGTGTGTGGGAAAAAAAAGAGATCCTGTAATCCGGGTGCAACAGACATCTGAGATGTGGTTTGAACACAGAGGAACCAGGCTGCAAACTTTGCCACAGACCAAAGCCCTGGGCCCTCTTTCCCAGCCCTCCAAATGACGAGCAACAGGCGGTTTTGAACATTTTTGGGGGTGCACAATTCAAAAGCTTCCTTCTGAGGTTGTTCTGGAGTGCTGCAAGCAGTGCTGAATTTACGTATAAGCTAAACAAGCTATGTGGGATGCGGGTGGCGCTGTGGGTTAAACCACAGAGCCTAGGACTTGCTGATCAGAAAGTCGGTGGTTCGAATCCCAGTGATGGGGTGAGCTCCCGTTGCTTGGTCCCTGCTCCTGCCAACCTAGCAGTTCGAAAGCACGTCAAAGTGCAAGTAGATAAATAGGTACCGCTCCGACGGGAAGGTAAACGGCGTTTCCATGCGCTGCTCTGGTTCGCCAGAAGTGGCTTAGTCCTGCTGGCCACATGACCCGGAAGCTGTACGCCCGCTCCCTCGGCCAATAAAGCAAGATGAGCGCTGCAATCCCAGAGTCGGTCATGACTGGACCTAATGGTGAGGGGTCCCTTTAACTTTACTTTAAACAAGCTATAGCTTAGGGCCCCCAAAAAATGTAATGGGGGGAAAACTGGATGTACATTTCCAAAATGTAAGATAAAAAACAATTATCATTTCATGTTATAGCAAGTTTCTAGACTGAGACTAGACTATGAGTCTTTGCATATTGTGTTTCTAAAGGAACTTTTGTTATTGCCAAATGCCAATGCGTTTGCATTATTAAGTGTGTTACGAATAAAAAATCATTTAAAGTTAGAGCTTAATTATTTCACTATTCATGTACTACTTAATTGTATTTCATTATTAATATACTTTTTCATTGTGTTTCAGTTCAACAATTCCTTTGATTAAATACATATTCTGTTACGTGCAAATGGCTAGAGATATTATTAGGTCCATAAATTGTTGTTGTTGTTGTTTCGTCGTTTAGTCGTGTCCTCCTCTTCGTGACCCCCTGGACCAGAGCACGCCAGGCACTCCTGTCTTCCACTGCCTCCATAAATTACCATGGAGCATATATTCAACACAAAAAACAGCGACAATCTGCTGTTGACAAAGGACAGCTGGACATATAAGGGGCCCCGTTTCCTTCGGTAGCTCAGGGCCTCAAACCTAAATCCGGCCCTGGCTGCAAGGATTTAAATGGAGACTTTGCGAGGATTTAAACGGAGACTCCTGCTTTGCATGCAGGTGCCAGGTTCAATTTCAGATGCCTCCAGGTAAGGCTGGAAAAAGCATTGATCCTTCCTTACTCTGAAACCCCCAGAGCACTGCTGCAAGTCGGCGTAGGCAGCAGTGTTGGACAGGGGGACCACTGTGGTCTGGGCTCAGCGCAAGGCATGTTATTTCAGTGAACTGCCCTGAAATCTGGTCTTCCCAAAGGGAATGCTACAAATTTAGTTGGGCATCCCAAGTGGCCCATCTTAAGGCAGCAGGCATCCTTCGACGGGTCAAGGGATTAGAAGCCAGCAGGTTTCTCAAGTTGATGGGACCATGCCATCAAATGGCAACAATGACCGGACAAATCAGAAATCAGGAAGAACCAAAACTTTAATAAGGAATGGGAGGATTATAATCCAGGCATAGGCAAACTCGGCCCTCCAGATGTTTTGGGACTACAACTCCCAGGGATGATGGGAGCTAGGGATGATGGGAGTTGTAGTCCCAAAACAGCTGGAGGGCCGAGTTTGCCTATGCCTATCTTAAAAAGCATTGTAAATACCTAAAACCGTTAGTGGGGTTGGAATAAGTTTAATGGTGAATTTTGGGTATCATGGAGATGTAAAAGATTTGGATTGTATTATAAAAGGTCCGTATAGTTAAAGCTATGGTTTTCCCAGTAGTGATGTATGGAAGTGAGAGCTGGACCATAAAGAAGGGTGATCGCCGAAGAATGGATGCTTTTGAATTCTGGTGCTGGAGGAGACTCTTGAGAGTCCCATGGACTGCAAGAAGATCAAACCAATCCATTCTTAAGGAAATTAGCCCTGAGTGCTCACGGGAAGGACAGATCCTGAAGCTGAGGCTCCAATACTTTGGCCATCTCATGAGAAAAGAAGACTCCCTGGAAAATACCCTGATGCTGGGAAAGATGGAGGGCACAAGGAGAAGGGGACGACAGAGGACAAGATGGTGGGACAGTGTTCTCGAATCTACCAGCATGAGTTTGACCAAACTGTGGGGGGCAGTGGAAGACAGAAGTGCCTGGTGTGCTCTGGTCCAGGGGGTCACGAAGAGTCAGACACGACTAAATGACTAAACAACAACAACAATAAAAGATGCAGGAGGAAGCGATTAACAATAGGACCCACAAAGGGGGAGAGGGAAGCCCTGGAGATTCTATGGAACCTTTTTTTTATTGTATGTTGATACGTGACTTTCAAAGTTTAATTTGAAAAACCAAATAAATAAATTTACAACAAAGAAAAGAAACAGCGAGCGGGTTCCGGTCCAGTTTGGAGTTACGCTTCCTTTTTCGGAACGGTCAAACTCACCCAGCCAGAATCGCTCCTATGTCCGCTATGAACCATTCGGCAGAATTAAATCCCAGGATGCCAACCCCGTGGAAGCGTTCCAGGCCCAACTGCAACATAAAGAGGAGAGACTCGGGTAAGAAGGCATCTTCCAAAATGCACCCATTTTTTGGACAAAGATGTTTAGGAAGGAAAATAACAGTTGCTGGAGATGTAAGGAAAAGGAAGGAACTTTTTATCATATGTGGTGGGAATGCAAATGCATTAAAAAGATTGGGAAATGATATACAATGAATTGAAAAAAATGTTCAAAATGAATTTTGTTCAACATCCTGAAACCTTTTTGTTAGGTATCTCAAATCAAGAGCTACCAAAAGGAAAATGGACATTATTTATGCTACAACAGCGGCAAGAATCTTGATTGCACAATACTGGAAGACGGAAGAAATACCATCAAAGGAACAATGGCCAGAAAAACGGATGAACTATGCAGAACTGGCTAAGCTAACAGACAAACTATGAGAGAAGGACAAAAACGACTAAACAACAACAACAATAGTCCAAAGGCTATTCATCAGGAAATGAGGATTTGTTTTAAGTTTTTTATGTGTGCTAAAACTCAGTCTAAGGTTTTTTGTTGTTTTTTTAAACCGCATCAAACGTTTAACCTTTGGACTATAATGTAACTTAAATAGAAAACTATCTTTAGAAAGATTTTTCCTCCCAAAGCATTTTATTTTAAAAATCCAATTTAAATTTTAAAAAATCCAATTTAAATTTTAAAAATCCATTAAAAAAAATAAAAAATCATTGATTTTTATCCACCTTGCAATGAACTAGAAAAAAAAATGTTTGAAATAACTTTTGTTAAAAAAACAGAAGCCTTTTTGTTAGGAATTGTAGGTGCAGAGATAGCGAAGGAACTGAAAAGACTGTTTGCGTGGCGATTCCCGCCCCCTCCCGCAGATGGAATAAATAAAGACACATGGACACCAGAATTTAGGTTAATGGGCGAAAAATGGCCCTTTATTGATTACAGGTAAGAGCGGTATTGGCTTTAGGCATTGGTCCTATCAGACTATCTGGGATAAACCCAGAAGGGGTTAAGCACCAACAGGGGGAGCCCCGGAGATGCACATCCCTAGGCGCTCCCCGAGGGGGCGCGCTTTAGGCCCTAGCCTCCGTAGGTTTCGGACGAGGCGACGCCCCCCGGAGTCCTTTAACGAACTACCCTTCATCATTTGGGGGAGGTGATGGCGTTCCTCCCCCCCAACTCATTTGCATAATAATACCCCTGCCAATGCCTAACCACCACTCGAGACAGGCTCGCCGCCAATACCCTCAGACCTGTATCCAATCCCTGATCCCCTGGAAAATGTCGGCTAGCCAAATATCGTTACAGTGGTGCCCCGCAAGACGAATGCCTCGCAAGACGGAAAACCCGCTAGACGAAAGGGTTTTCCGTTTTTGAGTTGCTTCGCAGGACGAATTTCCCTATGGGCTTGCTTCGCAAGACGAAAATGTCTTGCGAGTCTTGAGATTTTTTTTCCGCTTTCCCCCCCTTTTCTAAGCCGCTAAGCCTTTAATAGCCTTTTAGCAGCTAAGCCGATAAGCCTTTAATAGCCGCTAAACCGCTAATCCACTAAGCCGCTAATAGGGTTGCTTTGCAAGACAAAAAAACCCGCTAGACGAAGACACTCGCGGAACGGATTAATTTCGTCTTGCGAGGCACCACTGTACCAGCATCAGAGAGATGCACGCCATCCCCGCGGTAGAAGGCCTCCTTGCTAAACTGGATGTCTGGGTGCTTGATCACCCGCCCACCCAGCGCAGCCACTCTACGTGCCACCCAGCGCTCCAGGATCTATTCCTGGCTCTATTCACAGCCACAGGATTTTGGGGCTGCCCCGACCTTAAATGAACTCTACTAAGCCTGCCCCCGCCGCCAGCCGATTGGCTGGCGCAGTAAATGATGAATAATAAAGAGCCCTGGGATTCCCAAGTCCCGCGGGGCTGCAGGTGGGGTGTGAGCCTGCAACCCCCCCTCCTTATGTCGGGAGTGGCTTTATGTACACTACAACAGCTTCAAGGATGCTTCTTGCCCAGAGTTGCAAAGACGACAAGATATCTACTAGAGCGGACTGGCAGATGAAATTACTGGACTATGCAGAGATGGCAAGACTAACCAGGAAAACCACAAACCAGGAGGATCAAAACTTCAATAAAGAATGGGACAAATTTACATTATATTTGAAGACCACTGTAAACACTTGAACTCTTTGGCAGGTTTTAAGTAACTCTTGCAATGATTCACAGATTTTGGATACAATGGAGGATTGTAAATCAGATGGACTAATAATACGCAGTTTTTAAAAAACAGTTATTCAAAGGACCCACGGAAGGGAGAAGGGAAGTCTTCAGATATGGAAGAATCTTGTGTAATTTCTATTATTTGTGATTATGAGTGTGAACGAAGTTGTAAAATCAAATAAAAATTATATAGAGAGAAGAGAATATACGGTTTCTGCCCTCAAAAGGGGCCGCCGGTTTGTGGTGGCTTAAATATGCTATAAGAGCAATTGTATTATTTATAACATAAATTATAATATAATATATTATGTAATATTATAATATAATATAATATATTATAATATAGTCATACCGCTTGTTACATTTGCTTCAGGTTAAATCTTTTCAGGTGCGTCCTGCGGCGACCTGGAAGTACCAGAAAGGGTTACTTCCGGGTTTCGCCGCTCGCACAGACGCTCAAAATGACGTCACGCGCATGCGCAGAAGCGGCAAATCGCGACCCACGCATGCGCAGACACGGGTTGCATTCTGCTCATGTTGCGAACGGGGCTCCGGAACGGATCCCGTCCGCATCCAGAGGTACTACTGTATAATATAATATATATAAGATATAAGATATACAGGTGAAACTCGAAAAATTAGAATATCGTGGAAAAGTTCATTGATTTCAGGAATTCAACTTGCATGGTAAAACTAATATATGAGATCGACTCGTGACATGCAAAGCGAGATGTGCTTCTACTTCTTAGAGGTCCAATCTTGCTCGATCTGCAATCCTTGTTTTGCTGATTTCCTTGAATATTCTAATTTTCTGAGATGGTTAATTTGGGGTTTTCACCAGCTGTACGCCATGATCATGGCAATAACGAATCAAGGCTTGACATATCTCACTTTGCATGTCACGAGTCTGTCTCATATATTAGTTTCACCTTTGAAGTTGAATTCCTGAAATCAAGGAACTTTCCCACGATATTCTAATTTTTCGAGTTTCACCTGTAAAATAATGTGGCTGGGTTTCCCCCAACTAAACCGAGACTGGGAAGCTCTAGGTCCCAAATTCCCAGAGAGTTGGGCAAGCCTTTGGCCATGTATCTATCTCTTAGCCAGGCCTACCGCGTAGGGTCCCTGTGAAGGTCAAGGGAAGAAGATGGGGGTCAAAAAAGAGCTGCCTTGTCCCCACGGACCCCCGAACCTTTAGAAAGCTCTTGGCGGCTCCACGGCACTCCTGGTAGTACTGCCTGAAAGTGAGTTTCGTCCACTTGCCGTCTTTCTTGGAAGACAGGGCAGGATAGTCGCCGAATTGACTGACGGAGTTCAGAAGAAGTTCGTGAACGGTGATGGGGGTCTCGGACCCGATTCCACTTTCATCCATCCTCAGAAGGACTTCCCCATCCCTCTTCGAGGTCCATAGTCCTACAGAAGGCGGAGCTGGGGTGTCCATGGGAGAGAGAACAAGATGGGGGGGGGGGAAACAGGGGCCATTAAAAAGTCTTAAATAGGCAGCCTAAATAAGTGCTTCTAGCATTAAAACAGGCATCCTAGGAATACCGGCCAACGGATCATCAACTGTTCTCACTTGCGGATTTTTATATATAGTGGTACCTTGCTTCTCAAACTTACCCTATTTTTTGCTCTATAAGACTCACTTTTCCCCTCCTAAAAAGTAAGGGGAAATGTGTGTGCGTCTTATGGAGTGAATGCAGGCTGCGCAGCTATCCCAGAAGCCAGAACAGCAAGAGGGATTGCTGCTTTCGCTGCGCAGCGATCCCTCTTGTTGTTCTGGCTTCTGAAATTCAGAATATATTTTTTCTTGTTCTCCTCCTCCAAAAACTAGGTGCGTCTTGTGGTATGGTGCGTCTTATAGAGTGAAAAATACGGTAATCCGTTCCGGAAGTCCGCTCCAAAACCAAAGCGTTCCAAAACCGAGGCACGCTTTCCCATAGAAAGTAATGCAAAACAGATTAATCCGTTCCAGACTTTTAAAAACAACCCCTAAATTTGACATGAATTTTACTATCTAATGAGACCACTGATCCCTAGAATGAAAGCAATAAACAATGCACTGCAGCCACACAACCCATCAGTAGCTGAACTGGGTTCCACTCTACGTGGGGCTACAAAGAAAGAGCCGCAAAAACAAAAATATTTAGCGAAAACAGACAGTCCTGAGCATAACACTCAAAACGGAGCATGTTTGGCTTCCGAAAAAGTTTGCAAACCGGAACACTTACTTCCGGGTTTGAAGTGTTTGGGTTTCAAGTTGTTGAGTACCGAGGCGTTTGAGAACCAAGGTAAAAAGGTAAAGGTAAAGGGACCCCTGACCATTAGGTCCAGTCGTGACCGACTCTGGGGTTGTGGCACTCATCTCGCTTTCAGGCCGAGGGAGCCGGCGTACAGCTTCCGGGTCATGTGGCCAGCAGGACTAAGCCACTTCTGGCGAACCAGAGCATCGCATGGAAACGCTGTTGACCTTCCCGCCAGAGTGGTACCTATTTATCTACTTGCACTTTGACGTGCTTTCGAACTGCTAGGTTGGCAGGAGCAGGGACTGAGCAACGGGAGCTCACCCTGTCGCAGGGATTCGAACTGCCGACCTTCTGATTGGCAAGTCCTTGGCTCTGTGGTTTAACCCACAGCGCCACCCGCGTCCAAGGTACCACTGTATTATTATTATTATTATTATCAATTTCATTTCTATGCCGCTTTGTTTTTAAGGTGGGGAAAAAAATCTCAAAGCGGTTTGCATCCTACAGGAAGAGATCAAATGAAACATTCCGAAATAAAACATGACAGGAAGAAACCAGATATACTACGCAAAGCGACGTAACCAACAGGAAACTATCAAGGCGTTATCTTAAAGGTTTCAAAATGAATCATTACTAAAGGAGGTTAAATACGGAACGTGCATTTTACAGGCCTAGTTCTGGAGTTGCTTCTTGTTACCTGTTTTGTTATTTTGGAAATGTTCCTGGAGCACTGATACACAACGGTTCCAAATATTACAGGACAAATCTCAAAGACCCCACGCGCCTTCTGAAAGGGCTACAGCCACCCCCGGGTTAAGTGTTGGACTCCTTCAACGTCTTGTTGCTCAGGGACCTCAAGGACGCCAGTGCGAATCCTGCCGGTGTGAGGATTTGCCCTTTCAGATCTCTCTCTCTCTCTCGCTCACACATCAGTGACGTAGCGAGGGTTGCTGGTGCCCGGGGCGGGGAAAGGGTTTCTGTCCCATGGTGGACTGGGCAGCTGGGCTGGAGCTGCATGCTGGGGGGCAGGGGCACGTAGGATGCACAACATGGTGGGTGTGGGGGACTCCCTGGTCCTGAATGGGGTCACTGTGCCCCTGAAGAACCAGGTGCGCAGCCTGGGAGTCGTTTTGGACTCACAGCTGTCCATGGAGGCACAGGTTAATTCTGTGTCCAGGGCGGCTGTCTACCAGCTCCATCTGGTATGCAGGATGAGATCCTCCCTGCCCGCAGACTGTCTCGCCAGAGTGGTGCATGCTCTGGTTATCTCCCGCTTGGACTACTGCAATGTGCTCTATGTGGGGCTACCTTGGAAGGTGACCCGGAAACTGCAATTAATCCAGAATGCGGCAGCTAGACTGGTGACTGGGAGTGGCAGCCAGGACCTGAGAGATCTGCATTGGCTCCCAGTACGTTTCCCAGCACAATTCAAAGTGTTGGTGCTGACCTTTAAAGCCCTAAACGGCCTCGGCCCAGTATACCTGAAGGAGCGTCTCCACCCCCATCGTTCAGCCCGGACACTGAGGTCCAGCGCCGAGGGCCTTCTGGCAGTTCCCTCATTGCGAGAAGTGAGGTTACAGGGAACCAGACACAGGGCCTTCTTGGTAGTGGCACCCGCCCTGTGGAACGCCCTCCCTTCAGATGTGAAGGAAATAAGCAGTTATCCTATCTTTAAAAGACATCTGAAGCCAGCCCTGTTTAGGGAAGTTTTTAATATTTAATGCTGTACTGTTTTTAACACTTGATTGGGAGCCGCCCAGAGTGGCTGGGGAGACTCAGCCGGATGGGCGGGGTATAAATAATAAAATTATTATTATTGGGATGATGCTTGAATGTTCCCCGGATGCCTGGATGCAGGAACTCAGCCCCGCAGCCTCGATAAGGGAGCCTATCATGGGGGTACCTGGATGTGCCCCTCTCAGAATTCTGCACTCACGTCACTGTCTCAAACGCTCCCCAACATGCAAACAAAAACCGCCAGCAACTTTTGCCTACCTTTGGACCGGAACATCTCTGCCGCTGGCGAATCTGCTTCTTTTGCTGTTTCTGGGTGGTGGTTTTCAACACTGCGGAGGGGATGAGACAACACAGATCACTGCAGCAATGCAACCCAACGCAGATTAAGTTGTTTTTCACCACAACCCCCAGACAGTATCCCCCCAACCCCGGGGCACTCTATTTAATCTTTCGCAAAAGACAGATTTCAGGCACGGTCCTCTGTGTCGGAGGACACCATTCTGCAAAAAAAAAGCAAAGCAGAGAGATTTGATCTAATTCACTGATAGCGAGCAGGACCCACAACCTCCCCAATCTAGTTTCTAGAAGCAAAGCAGCAATATAAACAAGCCTGGTAAATCTTCAAAAAGGTGTGTATGTGTGTTTTTAAGTCAAAGGAACCAATAAGCTTCCTTTAATACATTTTTTTTTAAAAAGCCCGGCTGCATCCAGGAGGCGACCGCCTTCAACATTAAAATAATAATTTATTGGTTGCCATTAATTTGGTTTAAACTGATTTTATAATGAATTGATTTTAGAATGCTGTATTATTTTACTGTTGTTAGCCGATCTGAGCCGGGCTTCGGCTAGGGAGGGCAGGATCTGAATAAAAATTATTATTATTATTGTTATTGTTATTATTAATACCCCACCCACCTGGCTGGGTTTCCCCAGCCACTCTGGGAGACTCCCAACGAAATATTAAAAATACAATAGTCTGTTAAACATTAAAAGCTTCCCTGAACAGGGCTGCCTTCAGATGTCTTCTAAAAGTCTGGTAGTAGTTGTTCTCTTTGACATCTGGCAGGAGGGCGCTCCATAGGGTGGGCACCACCACCAAGAAGGCCCTCTGCCTGGTTCCCTGTAACTTGGCTTCTCGCAGCGAGGGAACCACCAGAAGGCCCTCGGTGCTGGACCTCAGTGTCCGGGCAGAACAATGGGGGTGGAGACGCTCCCCCAGGTAAAATAAAATAAAATAAATAAATAAATAAATAAATAAATAAATAAATATGTAGATTAAATAAATAATTAAAATTAAATTAAATTAAAAAATATTATTTTATCTGGCTAGGCCTCCCCAGCCACTCTGGACGGCTTCCAACACGATATTAGTAAAGGTAAAGGGACCCCTGACCATTAGGTCCAGTCGTGGCCGACTCTGGGGTTGCGGCGCTCATCTCGCTTTATTGGCCGAGGGAGCCGGCGTTCAGCTTCTGGGTCATGTGGCCAGCAGGACTAAGCCGCTTCTGGTGAACCAGAGCAGCACACGGAAAAGCCGTTTACCTTCCTGCCGGAGCCGTACCTATTTATCTACTTGCACTTTGACGTGCTTTTGAACTGCTAGGTTGTCAGGAGCAGGGACCGAGCAACAGGAGCTCACCCAGTCGCGGGGATTCGAACTGCCGACCTTCTGATCGGCAAGAAGAAGAAGAAGAGTTTGGATTTGATATCCCGCCTTTCACTCCCCTTCAGGAGTCTCAAAGCGGCTAACATTCTCCTTTCCCTTCCTCCCCCACAACAAACACTCTGTGAGGTGAGTGGGGCTGAGAGACTTCAGAGAAGTGTGACTGGCCCAAGGTCACCCAGCAGCTGCAGGTGGAGGAGCGGGGAAGCGAACCCGGTTCCCCAGATTATGAATCTACCACTCTTAATCACAAGGCCCTAGGCTTTGTGGTTTAACCCACAGCGCCACCTGCGTCCCCTAACAGGATATTAAACACACAATAGAACATCATTAAAAACACAATAAAACATCATTTGCATACATTGCAAAGCTACAGCGACTGGCCGCCACGCAGCTCAGGTTTTGCAAAGCCACCCCTTTTGCATGACCTGAAGCGCACGTGTTGCAAAAGAAATCTTGCACAGACAATGATGTCTCAAACTGTGCAAGCAAAAGAAACCGGGGGGAGAGAGAGAGAGACTGAGCACCCCGGTGTTTAGCCACAGACGCACCCTGCCTCCTCGCTGCTCCCGACTCTCCAAAATGGAAGCTGGGTGATGTCGTGCCTTCAAGCGCCTTCTTCCCATGTCAATATGGCATTATTATTTTTTCTCTTTCAGGCTGCGGGGAGGGAACAAGTGCCGCGGGGGTATTTCCTCCCTCTGTTCTGTCCTGGCACCGGCCTTTGCAAAACTTGCCCCCTCCCCCTGCCCGCTCCCCCCAGGGTGTTTCTCCGGCAGAGATCTTCCTGCCACTGCAGGCCAAAGGGGAGACCCCCCCCTTCTAGAACGCCGCGCTTGTGATGTCGCTGCCACAACTACAGCCTCATGCGCGTCCCAGGGTTCCAGACTTCGTGGGTCCTGCGGCAAAGACGACCTAGCGGTGCAGTTCAAAGCCGCAAGGCAACGCATTTGAAAGCAGGGACCGATTGGCGAAACTGGAGCATGCGTCGCCGGGGAGAGGGTACCAGCAAACGTAAGGTAGTCGTGTCCTGACATAGCTCACGTTGGTAAAGCACGAGCCTGTTATGTACTGAAGTTCTCAGCCTGGGCCAGCAGGGGGATACTGTAGATAGTTATGCAAATAAGGGATCGAAAGTGACGTTCAGTGATTGGATAGTTTTAGAAAATTGTTACAGTTACGTTGTACTGGAGCTCTATATAAGCAGGCTGACTGAACCCTTCAGTTCAGTTCTGTTCTGGCCTGTGAATAAACAAGAGCTGTTGAAGAATCGCTGTGTCGTCTGATATGTTCACCCACAACTTAACAGAGCCACCCGCTGTCAGGGGCAAGGGTTCAAGACCCATGCTGTGTGAGTGTCTGGAGGGTGTTGGAGGATGGATGGCGGCTAACAGATTGAGGTTGAATCCTGTCAAGACTAGGGGTCAGCAACCTTTTTCAACCGTGGGCCGGTCCACCATCCTTCAGACCCTGTGGGGGCCCAGACTATATTTTGGGGGTGGGGGAAATGAACGAATTCCTATGCCCCACAAATAATCCAGAGATGCATTTTAAATAAAATTCTACTCTTGTAAAAACACGCTGATTCCTGGACCGTCCGCCGGCCGGATTCTGAAGGCGATTGGGCTGGATCTGACCCCCGGGCCTTAGGTTGCCTACCCCTGGTCAAGACGGAAGTCTAGTGGATGCTCGGGTTGCGAACATGATGCAAGTTCGCAACCTGCAGTGGCGTGTCTGCGCACACATGGGTTGCGATTTGGTTCTTCTGCGCATGCGCAAAGCACGATTTAGCGCTTCTGCCGAAGCCAAAACCCAGAAGTAACCCATTCCAGTACTTCCAGGTTTTGGCGGTCCGTAACCTGAAAAAACGCAACCTGAAGCATCTGTAACCCGAAGCATGACTGTACTGTTTTTGGGGGCTGGAGTGGGCAGGTGTGGGGACTCCCTGGTCCTGAATGGGGTAACTGTGCCCCTGAAGGACCAGGTGCACAGCCTGGGAATCATTTTGGACTCATAGCTGTCCATGGAGGCGCAGGTCAATTCTGCGTCCAGGGCAGCTGTCTACCAGCTCCATCTGGTACGCAGGCTGAGACCCTCCCTGCCCGCAGACTGTCTCACCAGAGTGGTGCATGCTCTGGTTATCTCCCGCTTGGACTATTGCAATGCGCTCTACGTGGGGCTACCTTTGAAGGTGACCCAGAAACTACAACGAATCCAGAATGTGGCAGTAGTCCCAGGAAGAATGTATACAAAAACTTACGGAATATGCAGAAATGGCGAAACTTACTGGAAGATTAAGAAATCAATATAAACTTTTTATAAAAGAATGGAAATGTTTTTTTGAGTATTTACAGATAAATTGTAAGCAGATGAGAACACTGGCAGGATCACTGCAATAGCCTGCAGTTTCATAAGAGTATATATTTAAAGAAGATGAATAAAGGAGCAAATCAAGTTAATCTGGATATGCAGAAGATATTGAAAATAAATTTAAGGAACTGCAGAAAGAGGGGAAAGGAAGTCAATTTTGAAATGTCAAAACGATTGTAGAATTAGTGAAACGTATAAACCAGAAAATCAAAATATTATACATGTAAAAAAAAGCGCTGGAGAACCAAGTCTGGGAAAATGAGCTAGGAGGACCAATTGGCTTGACGTTCCACAAAGCAGCCTTCCTGTGTTCCGAAGTAAAACCATTATTTCCACCCACCCATTCTGTGCCTTTCCACCGTCATCTGACAAATCGACCCGGTCCCACAAATAGCTCAAAGCCACAAAAATGTTGCTGAAGGTTTTCAAGTAGGACAAGATTCCTTTGTTGCCTTCATCAGTCCCTCAGATCTCAAGAGAAGGGAACATTGAGAAATTGAGCTGGTTTATGGTGCGTTGAAGAGAAGAAAGGCTAGCCAGTTTTTTCCAAGAAGGCACCAAGAACACACAAGCTTCCTGGAAAACGTTGATTGAACCCTAGCGGCACAAGAACGCGGTGAAGTCTTGCTTCTTGGGATTGAAAGAATTCTCTCCTCTTAAAAAGATGAATGGACCGTGTCACCATTAAGAAAAAGAGGTCAGACCAGGCCAATATGTCCTTGGATCAAGGGTCTTTTCTTCTTTAAGTTCTCAAAGCTCTTAACCGATCTCAAGGTTGTCCTCTGAAAGAGCCAGACGTTTAACTGAGAATCGATCACCATCAGTCCATCCTTTGAAAAATAAGACTTTAGAGCCATCTTGCCCAGAAATGGCAACTAGACATTCCTTTTCGGCAACTGTAACCTTGGTTTGGAAGGGACGCAGGTGGCGCTGTGGGTTAAACCACAGAGCCTAGGACTTGCCAATCAGAAGGTTGGTGGTTTGAATCCCCGCGACGGGGTGAGCTCCCGTTGCTCGGTCCCAGCTCCTGCCAACCTAGCAGTTCGAAAGCACGTCAAAGTGCAAGTAGATCAATAGGTACCGCTCCGACGGGAAGGTAAACAGCGTTTCCGTGCGCTGCTCTGGTTCGCCAGAAGCAGCTTCGTCATGCTGGCCACATGACCTGGAAGCTGTACGCCGGCTCCCTCAGCCTATAAAGCGAGATGAGCACCGCAACCCCAGAGTCGGCCACGACTGGACCTAATGGTCAGGGGTCCCTTTACCTTTAACCTTGGTTTAAGGAGACATTTGGTGTCTAGCATATATATATATATGAGTTTCTAATAGTAATAATAATTTATAATTCATACCCCACCCATCTGGCTGGGCTTCCCCAGCCACTCTGGGCGGCTCCCAACAAAATATTAAAAATACAACACAACATCAAACATTAAAAGCTTGCCTAAGCAGGGTTGCCTTCAGATGTCTTCTAAAAGTCAGATAGTTGTTTATTTCCTTGACATCTGATGGGAGGGCGTTCCACAGGGCGGGCGCCACCACCGAGAAGGCCCTCTGCCTGGTTCCCGGTAACCTCGCTTATCGCAGGGAGGCCCTCGGAGCTGGACCTCAGTGTCTGGGATGGATGATGGGGGTGGAGACGCTCCTTCAGGTATACTGGGCCATTTGGGGCTAAAAGGTCAGCACTAGCACTTTGAATTGTGCTTGGAAACATCCTGAGAGCCAATGTAGGTCTTTCAGGACTGGTGTTATGTGGTCTCAGCATCCACTCCCAGTCCCCAGTCTAGCTGCCGCATTCTGGATTAGTTGCAGTTTCTGGGTCACCTTCCAAGGTAGCCCCACGTAGAACGCATTGCAGTAGTCCAAGCGGGAGATAACCAGAGCATGCACCACTCTGGCGAGACAGTCTGCGGGCAGGCAGGGTCTGCTTGCCAGATGGAGCTAACACAGGTTCCAGGGTCCATGTCTCCTTTTGGGAATGAGGCACAGTGGAGAGTGTCTTATCTTTAGTATATATGATTTCCTGACACATATATACAACCTGAGACTAAGATAGAGGTGCTCACAGCATTAGCACCCCAAGAAGGTATTGCTTCTCCCATAGTCACAGCCTGGGATTCCCACCAAAATCAGGCATGGCTCGGTTTCTCTGCTTCAACTCTGGCTTTTGTTTTTCCAAACACCTGCTAGCCAGGGGATGCGGGGGACGCTCATTTGTTTTCTGGCACAGAGCCAGTTCCTTTGTTATCTTAACGACCCATACTTAGGCCATTCCCAATTAACTTGTCCGATTGCTCCAGCAATTGGATCATTGTTGTTTCCGGGAATTAAAAGGCACTCAGGCGTACAGCCTAACCGCAACCCCCACCCAGTAAACGTACAACAATATTTAAGATTGCTTGTTTGGAAACCCAACTTTTTTTTTTTTTAAATGATATTTATTAAAGTTTCAAAAAAGTACAAAAAATACAGAATACAAAAAGGAAAAAAAATAAAGTTTTTTTTTAAAAAAATCTAACCAAAGAAGTAAAAAATAAAAGAAAACATACCAGATAAAACAATTAAAAGGACATTAAATTTCCATAACCTATCTTCCTTATACTTATTTCCCCGGACCTCCTCATACCTCCCTTTTTTGTATTCCAGTTCAATTTGTTGATTCAGCAAATCCTTACCATTAAAATTACCCAGTTGCAAACCTTTTTTCATATCTCTTAAAGCATTACAGCTAAGAAAACCCTTAGTTTCTATCCAACATCCTTCTAAGATTCCTTAATTTTACAATATTTCTGTAAATAGTCTTTAAATTTCTTCCAGTCTTCTTTCACCATCTCTTCTCTCTGGTCTCGGATTCTGCCAGTCATTTCCGCCAGTTCCATGTAGTCAATCACCTTCATCTGCCATTCTTCCAGAGTTGGTAGATCTTGTGTCTTCCAATACTTTGCGATGAGTATTCTTGCTGCTGTTGTTGCATACATAAAAAAAGTTCTATCCTTCTTTGGCACCAATTGGCCGACAATGCCCAAAAGAAAGGCCTCTGGTTTCTTCGGAAAGGTATATTTAAATACCTTTTTCAATTCATTATATATCATTTCCCAGAAAGCCTTGATCTTTGGGCACGTCCACCAAAGGTGAAAGAATGTTCTTTACATTTCCAACATTTATTATCGGGCAAATGGTAGATTTTTGCAAGCTTGACTGGGGTCATGTACCACCTGTATATCATTTTCATAATATTCTCTCTTAAGGCATTACATGCCGTAAACTTCATACCTGTGGTCCATAACTGTTCCCAGTCAGCAAACATATTGTGTCCAACATCTTGTGCCCATTTAATCATAGCAGGTTTCACCGTTTCATCCTGAGTATTCCATTTCAACAGCAAGTTATATACATCTTTGACAAAATCTTAGTTTGTCCTGAGTGCGCCATGGCTACGGACTTAGAAGAAATGTGATCATAGAATCACAGACTTGGAGGGTCATGTAGTCCAACGCCCTGCAATGCAGGAACGCCTCAGCTAAAGCATCCATAACAGATGTCCATCTAACCTCTGCTTAAAAATCTCCAGGGAAGGAGAGCCCACAGCCTCCTGAGGGAGACCGTTCCACTGTGATTCTGGAGGGCATGTGCGCCAAAAATCGCACAAACCTGAGCTACGTATACTTCTCAGGTCAAGGGGGAAGAAACCTCAAAAACCTCCCAACGAGAACCAAGCATGCTGAATTGTCACAGAACGTTTATAGCTAAAGCCTCTCTAGATCACCTTCAAGGGCAGCCAACTTTGGTAACCTCAAGGTTAGATTACTGCAATGCGTTACACGTAGGGCTGCCTCGGAAGACGGTTCGGAAACTTCAGCCAGTGCAGAATTCAGCGGACAGGTTGCTCACCGGACGGCAAGACGGTTTGGGCGTATTGCACCGATCCTGGTCCGACTGCACTGGCTACAAATTAGTTACTGGACCTAATTCAAAGTGCTGGTTCTGACCTATAAAGCCTTAAATGGATCACAATACCTCAAGGACTGCCTCTTTCTGTATGAACCTACCCGGACTGTGAGATCATGTTCCGAGGCCCTCCTTCCTGTGCCTCCTCCTTGAGAGGTCCAGAGGGTGGCAACACGAGAACGGGGCCTTCTCTGCAGTGGCTCCCCGTCTGTGGAATGCTCTCCCCAAGGAAGTTCGCCTGACACCTTCATTATACAACTTTAGGCGCCAGGCAAAAACGTTCCATTTAAACAGGCCTTAGGTTGATCCAATTTACATCCTATGCCCTTTTAAAATGTGGTGGTTTTTTAGGATAAAAGATTCTCCAATTTGTTGATATCAGACAGAAGCAGAATCTCATTAGCAGCTGGAGAGGTGTTAAAAAACCTGGGACAGTTCCCTAGAATCCATGTGGGCACTGTGTTGCACTTTTAATTTGGAAATCCACCCTGATGGAAGTCAAGACCGGGCTGCAAAACTACAAATAGTCATAGGGGGAGGTGAGCCTTAAATATGTCATTATATTTGTATTTCCTGTTTGATTCGGTAAATCTCCCCTGGAAAGGCTAACGTTTGATGCAACCGGTCTGGGAAAATTACTGAGCAGACGCTTAGACTTGATTTCATCAGAACTGAGTGAAGATGGCAGCTGCCAGCAGCAAAAAGACCTTTGGATTGATTTGACAGAAACACCAGCGTGTGAGGAGATGCTGCAAACTTATAGAGGTGAATAATATATACCTTCGGGTATATAAAACTCAAACAAAACAAAACTTGCATGCACAGACACGCAAGGGAGAGAAAGGGTTAACCAACCTGGGGGAAGTGGCCACAATGACATCATCGATGGACACACTGCAGGGCTGTTGGACAGGAGACTGCATGGAGACCCCAAGAGAGCCATTCGCCATCGCCACTTGAGCTGCCATCTTGCACAGCACCTCCCTGTAAGGAAAGTCGCCCATTTAGATTAAGGAGGACTCTTGTGGAACTGCAAGGGACGCGGGTGGCGCTGTGGGTTAAACCACAGAGCCTAGGACTTGCTGATCAGAAGGTCGGCGGAGTGAGCTCCCATTGCTCAATTCCAGCTCCTGCCAACCTAGCAGTTCGAAAGCACATCAAAGTGCAAGTAGATAAATAGGTACCACTCCGGTGGAAAGGTAAACGGCATTTCCATGCGCTGCTCTGGTTCGCCAGAAGCGGCTTAGTCCTGCTGGCCACATGACCCAGAAGCTGTACGCCGGCTCCCTCGGCCAATAAAGCGAGATGAGCGCCGCAACCCCAGAGCCGTCCATGACTGGACCTAATGGTCAGGGGTCCCTTTACCTTTACTTGTGGAACTGCAACTGTGCCCCATCAGAGAGAGATGGGAGAAACTGGCTTCCATGTGCATTTCCTGCCTTGCCACCCTTGGCCGACCCTCCTCTATTCTCCCCCCAGCTTTTATGGATGTAGAACTGCCCGCCCCCCAGCTAATTTCATCTCCCAGCTCAGCATTCAATGGAAGCAATTTCCATTTATGCAAAGAGAATTTGCAACACCAGAGAAGCTCCTCTGCCTGTTCATGGGAAATTCAGTTGCGGCTGAGAAACCTCCCGGGCGGAACATGATGCAAAAATCCATACAAATAAAACTCTTTGCATATCAGGTCTGAGCAAAAAAAGAGAGAGACAGACAGACAGATCGGAAATATTCAAGAAGGAACATCAGAGTTCACACAGTCGCAGGAAGGCGTGCAGTTTCAACAGTCTTGTTTGTCTAATTTGCTCACTTGTCTGATTACCTGGTTAAAAATTAAGGAGCACTTCCACCTGTCAGGACCCAAAATGCACAGACCCAAGTCACAACACGGTTCCGTTTTAAGATTTTGCAACCCACACAAAGCCAGCGCAAGAGATTTGCCCCCCCCCCCGTCACAGTGAACCGTAGCTTTGGAAAGAAAGGGTTCGGATTAGCAATGCTCCCTTTCGCATCAGCAGACTTTGGGAAACTCCCGAGGCTTGCGCAAGTCCAAAAAAATAACTTTACAAGAAGAAACAGAAACACGACGTGTGGGGAAATCCCCCAAAACAGCCCAATAAAGGGACCGCTTGTGCTTTGTGGCCACAAAATGCCACTGGTCTATTTCAGGGAACTGGAATGGAGTAACCTGGGACAGGGCACCCCGAGCGAGGATCACTCCGCGCTGCAACTTGGCCCATGTTTTTGTCTCGTTTCCGTGATGAGGATAAGAGCTGGCCAGTTAATGGACTACGGCGAAATGGCGGAAACTAACTGTGGAAAGCTCAGAAATCAAGATGACAAGATATTTTTTTTAAAAAAATGGGAAATGTTTATTATGTATTTGCAAAAGTATAGTTAATAGCATTGGCAGGATTTTAAGAGCACTTGTAATTTTAGAGACGGCCTAGGAAACTTGAGGTTAAAAATAATTTGGAGTAGAAACGATATGGAGATGAAAAAGGAAATTTAAGGGAGGGAAGTCACGGGATTCGGAGAATCCCATTTTATGGATTTGATATTGGTTTTTTTGTATCCTTTGTTGTTTATTTTTATTACTTTTGTTGAAAATGTAATTAAAAAATATTATAAAAAAGGAGGAAACAAAGAGCTGGCCGCTTATTTGCAATTTATTAGCTTCTCAATCTTACACTGAGAAGATTCCAGCTGGAAATGCAAAGCTCTTTCCCACATGAACTGAAGTATATAGAGTTTCTCTCCTTCCTTCCTAGCTGACACTACGAGAGAGAGAGAGAGAGAGAGAGAGAGAGAGAGAGAAGCGCGTTGCTCAGCACAGACTTCGCTGCACCTGCTGCCTCCTCACTTCCAGCCGCCCTACGGCAGCCAAAATCATCCAAGCCGTTTCAGCCAATGAGAGGGCTGCCTAGCATCATCCCAGCTCCCGTCATGTGAAGTCGGGTCCCCAGACGCAGCGGCAAGCTGGGGTTACTACAGCGCATTCACCTACTAGCAGCGGTGAGCTCAGCAGCCGTGACTCCTCGCCTGAGCCACAGTCAGCAGATCTGACTCATTTTTGCACTTTGCACTGCAGTTGTTGTTGGTTTGGTGCATGCATGCAAAATAGCACCTTCCAAAACACATATACAGTGGTACCTCAGGTTACATAGGCTTCAGGTTTCAGACTCCGCTAACCCAGAAATAGTACCTCGGGTTAAGAACTTTGCTTCAGGATGAGAACAGAAATTGTGCTCCGGCGGTGCGGCGGCAGCAGGAGGCCCCATTAGCTAAAGTGGTGCTTCAGGTTAAGAACAGTTTCAGGTTAAGAACGGACCTCCAGAATGAATTACAGTGGTACCTCGGGTTACATACGCTTCAGGTTACATACTCCTCTAACCTGGAAATAGTACCTCAGGTTAAGAACTTTGCTTCAGGATGAGAACAGAAATCGCGTGGCGGCTGTGCGAGGCCCCATTAGCTAAAGTGATGCTTCAGGTTAAGAACAGTTTCAGGTTAAGAACGGACCTCCGGAACGAATTAAGTACTTAACCTGAGGTACCACTTGAAGCAGGTGCATTCCCACATTTTAAGGTAAAGGTAAAGGACCCCTGACCATTAGGTCCAGTCGTGACCGACTCTGGAGTTGCGGCGCTCATCTCGCTTTATTAGCTGAGGGAGCCGGCGTACAGCTTCCGGGTCATGTGGCCAGCAGGACTAAGCCGCTTCTGGCAAACCAGAGCAGCACACGGAAACGCCGTTTACCTCCCCGCCGGAGCGTCCCACATTATAAGTACACATAAAAACCTCAGCACCGTCACAACTGTGGAAATAAAACGTGCGTTTGCTTCTCCACATAATGAGGACTGCAACCTTGCTTTGTCAGCCTGCTAGCCTACCTGGAATTCTTGTCACCTACAGCTAGCAGGTGGGCCAGTATGGAGCACCTGAATGCTGGAAGCTTCCCAAACCCCTTAAAAGCTGAGGAGACCTGTGACCCAGATGTTGTCGATACAGACAGCTCTGTCCCAGGGTTCCAGATGCAAGTTTTGGGTTGCCCTCCACCAGGCCTGACTCAGAACAGACCCATCCATGTCGCCACCAAGGGAGCCCAGCCAACCAGTTTCAGTGGGTTTACGCGGAGTAGGACCAGCACTGGCTACGAGCCATTTTTATTATTTATTAACTTCACAGGGATGCGGGTGACGCTGTGGGTTAAACCACAGAGCCTAGGACTTGCCGATCAGAAGGTTAGAATCCCCGTGATGGGGTGAGCTCCCGTTGCTCGGTCCCTGCTCCTGCCAACCGAGCAGTTCAAAAGCACACCAGCGAAAGTAGATCAATAGGTACCGCTCCGGCAGGAAGGTAAATGTCGTTTCTGTGTGCTGCTCTGGTTCGCCAGAAGCGGCTTAGTCCTGCTGGCCACATGACCCGGAAGCTGTACGCTGGCTCCCTCGGCCAATAAAGCGAGATGAGCGCCGCAACCCCAGAGTCGGCCACGACTGGACCTAACGGTCAGGGGTCCCTTTACCTTTTAACTTCACATGCCACCCTTTCATTCAGAGATCACAGAGATTTACAACATAAAAACACAGAACATAATGAATGAAGCAATAATCCTCCACTTCTTGGAATAACCAACAGAATGTTCTGTCTCCCTTTCAGTGACTATCGCGGTGGCAAAGGAATTCGTTGCAATCCAGTGACACATCAGAGATGAAAGCTCTGAAATCGTACATTAAACGCATGCTACTGTGTAATGGATTTAGATTAAGCCCATGTTATCCGGGCTGCCTTTCTTCCTTTCTTTTAAATAATTAGCTGCTTTTTCCTCTCAGCCTTAAATACCTCGCAGTGCTGAGAGGGCAAATGGGCAGAGGAAGGCGACGGGCGATGCTTGCCACCCTGAGCTACTCGGAGGAATGCAAAGGTGATGAATGAAAAGTCTACAGTGCCATAAAACACAATGCATCTCTCAAGGGAGGGAATCCAGGTTGGATGCTCCTTGGGGCAGAGTAATAATAATAATTTATTATTTATACCTGCCCATCTGGCTGGGTTTCCCCAGCCACTCTGGGCAGCTTCCAACAGAATACTAAAATACAATAACCTATTAAACATTAAAAGCTTCCCTGAACAGGGCTGCCTTCAGATGTCTTCTAAAGGTTTGGTACAGTGGTACCTCGGGTTACATAGGCTTCAGGTTACAGACTCCGCTAACCCAGAAATGGTACCTCGGGTTAAGAACTTTGCTTCAGGATGAGAGCAGAAATCGCGCAGTGGCGGCAGCGGGAGGCCCCATTAGCTAAAGTGGTACCTCAGGTTAAGAACAGTTTCAGGTTAAGAACGAACCTCCAGAACGAATTAAGTTCTTAACCCGAGGTACCACTGTAAACATAATCATAAGCTCCATTGCAAAAAAAAAAACCCACCAAAAATTAACAACCAGTTTCATTGGGGGTGGAAATGGCGAGTAGACAGTCTGTTGTGGCGACTACCACCCAGACTGGAGATTAGTTGTATTTCTGAATTTCTAGCACTGCTCCTTGCCGGCCCGACTTGGGGGGAGGGTGGTGCCACATATTGCATCTTCCAATGTAGATGTTTGACTACTGAGCTAATGGTTTATTTTTTTAGGAAGGGGTGGGGGAATTGATCCAGTTTCTGCGTTTCCGCTTCCTTATGCAAATACTCAAACAATGCCGCAATTTGTCAACAGAGATGGCTTACGCAACTGCGGTCGGTCGCTAGGGTGTTTTGGAGAGTTTTCACCTGCAGTTGGGGGGGGGGATGCTATGGGGACACAAGAGTCCACACTGCCCTTGCCAAACAGGTTAAAATAACAGATTTTTTGTCATGGAGCAAGACCGCCGCAACCTCCCATTGTTCCGAACAGCTTGCTCAAGGACAACCAGTGTTAGAAACTCAGAAAGATAATGGCACCTTAAACTTAGGTTATGGTCACCGCAACAGAATGCTTGGGGGCCTTTTCTCCCCACAATAAAATTTATTTTTAATCTCATTTCTATACCGCTTTATTTTTTAAAGAAGAAAAATATCCAAGTGGTTTACAACACATTGAAACGTCAAACAAATTCAAGCTTCCGGGTAAATAATCCACATCCTTCTCTAAGGGGCATTTTGCTTTCCCCATACCGATTTGTCTGCTCAATTTAGAGAAATGCCGCATAGCAGGAGGACAGGCTGGTGTAGTGGTTAGAGCATGGTAGGCAAACTAAGGCCTGGGGGCCGGATCCGGCCCAATTGCCTTCTAAATCCGGCCCACAGACGGTCCAGGAATCAGCATGTTTTTACATGAGTAGAATGTGACCTTTTGTTTAAAATGCATCTCTGGGTTATTTGTTAGGCGTAGAAATTCATCGATTTCCCTCCCAAAAATATAGTCCAGTCCCCCACAAGGTCTGAGGGACAGTGGCCTGGCCCCTGCTGAAAAAGTTTGCTGACCCCTGGGTTGGAGCATCAGACTAGGACCTGGGAGATCAGGGTCTGAATCCCCACTCCATCATGAAACCTTGGAGTCAGTCGCAGCCTCTTCGCCTTCCTCACAGGGTCGTTGTAGGGATTAACTGAGGCGGGGGCTTCTTGGAGGAAAAGGCAGGAGATATATGCAATGAATAAGCTCTTCTACTGGCCAGCCAGATGGAGAGGTCAGTTGCAAACCTGGCATCCAGAGATCTCCACGGGGTTCGCAATTGGAACCCGCGCCAGTGGCAAAATACGCCTGGTGCCTGTAGAACTTTGGACGTTTTGCAAAGAGCTGTCTTGAGTCTCTGAGACTCACTGTCAGTGAAGACTGTTCTGAACTGTTTAAGTTCAGAATACAGTGGTATCTCGGGTTACATACGCTTCAGGTTACAGACTCCGCTAACCCAGAAATAGTACCTCAGGTTAAGAACTTTGCTTCGGGATAAGAACAGAAATTGTGCGGCAGCAGTGGGAGGCCCCATTAGCTAAAGTGGTGCTTCAGGTTAAGAACAGTTTCAGGTTAAGAACGGACCTCCGGAACGAATTAAGTACTTAACTCGAGGTACCACTGTAACTGTATGACGCCGTCACCTACGTACCCAGTTTTTTAATGGGTCAGAACAAGTTTAAGAGGGTCTGTATGCGGATCTGGGGCATTATTCCACGGTGATAGAACTCCACTGTTTGATGAGATATTGAATGTTAACAGTAAGACCAACATCTCCTCTCTTGGGAAATCTACCCTGCAAATGCATTGTTACCAGAATTCTGGAGAGAATCCTAGTGAGGTCTCCAGGGCGATTTCTCTCCCTCTTCTTGGTTACATTTTTGGCCTTGCTTTGTTTACCGCTCCAGGGAACTGGGGGGGAATTGCCATAAAGCTTTTTCATGGAAATGTACGGTTGGAAGGGTCTTCAAGTCCAGACCCCCTGCAAGGCAGCAATCTAAGCTCGACAATCTCTGGCAGGTGCCAATACGATCTCGACGTAAAAACCTCCAGTGAAGATCTCACCACCTTCTGAGGACGTTTGCTGTCAAACAGCCTAAGCCGTTCTTCCTGATCTTCAGGGCCCCTTTCCAAGTCTACAAGCCTATGATTATACGACTCCCCTAGTTTAGGTGGAGAGTCCCATGGACTCTTGAGAGTCCCATGGACTGCAAGAAGATCAAACCGATCCATTCTGAAGGAAATCAGCCCTGAGTGCTCACTGGAAAGACAGATCCTGAAGCTGAGGCTCCAAGACTTTGGCCACCTCATGAGAAGAGAAGTCTCCCTGGAAAAGACCCTGATGTTGGGAAAGATGGAGGGCGCAAGGAGAAGGGGGCGACAGAGGGCGAGATGGTGGGACAGTGTTCTCGAAGCTACCAGCATGAGTCTGACCAAACTGCGGGAGACAGTGGAAGACAGGAGTGCCTGGCGTGATGTGGACCAGGGGGTCACAAAGGGTCAGACACAACTAAACGACTAAACAACAACAACAAAGTTTAGCTGGAATCCTTTTCGTAACTTGAAGCAATTGGCTCGGCGGGTCCTACCCTCTGGAGCTGCAGAAAATAAGATCGGTCCATCGTCCATGATGTTTACTGCCCTTCCAGCAGAATCATAGAATCACAGAACTGTAGAGATGGAAGGGGCCCCAGGGTAATAATAATAATAATTATTATTATTATTTATACCGTCCCATCTGGCTGGGTTTCCCCAGCCACTCTGGGCGGCTTCCAACAAAATATTAAAATACAGTGGTACCTCTGGTTGCGAACAGGATCCGTTCTGGAGGCCCATTCGCAACCTGAAAAAAATGCAACCCGCGTCTGTGCTCGCGCGGGTCACGATTCACCGCTTCTGCACATGCACATGACGACATTTTGTCTGTCTGCGCATGCACGAGCAGCAAAACCCAGTAGTAACCCTTTCTGGTACTTCCGGGTCGCCGCTGGACGCAACCTGAAAACATGCAACCTGAAGCAAACATAACATGAGGTATGAAAGTACAGCAATCCATCAAACATTAAAAGCTCCCCTAAACAGGGCTGCCTTCAGATGTCTTCTAAAAGTCTGGTAGTTGTTATTCTCTTTGACATCTGGTGGGAGGGCGTTCCACAGGGCGAGTGCCACTACCGAGAAGGCCCTCTGTCTGGTTCCCTGTAACTTCCCTTCTCGCAGGGAGGGAACTGCTTTCAAACTGCTAGGTGGGCAGGAGCAGGGACCGAGCAACGGGACCTCACCCCGTCGCAGGGATTCGAACCCCCGACCTTCCGATCGGCAAGTCCTAGGCTCAGTGGTTTAACCCACAGTGCCACCCGCATCCCCTTTTAGTGTTACAAAGCTGTTAATTGAAATCAGCTGCGCTGAGCAAATTAAGCTACAGGCACTGGGCACCAAAGATGAGCAACACCCACCAACCTTCAGATTAATTTTTTTTTTTTTAAGAATATGCTGTGCATTTGGAGTTCACCTTGTTGGAGACGCACCACTGATCAAAACAATCTTTCCACAAGCATCTACTTGGCTATAGTTAGGACAGAATGCTGGACTACAGGGGCCGCTGGCAAGCTTCTTATGCTAACCGACGAGTAACAAGGAATTACTAGGAGATGAGCGTGGGGCGCAGGTGGCGCTGTGGGTTAAACCACAGAGCCTAGGACTTGCCGATCAGAAGGTCGGCGGTTCGAATCCCCATGACGGGGTGAGCTCCCGCTGCTCGGTCCCTGCTCCTGCCAACCTAGCAGTTCGAAAGCATGCAGTACAAGTAGATAAATAGGTACCACTCCAGTGGGAAGGTAAACAGCGTTTCCATGCGCTGCTCTGGTTTCGCCAGAAGCAGCTTAGTCCTGCTGGCCACATGACCCGGAAGCTGTACGCCGGCTCCCTCGGCCAGTAAAGCAAGATGAGCGCTGCAACCCCAGAGTTATCCGCAACTGGACTTAACGGTCAGGGGTCCCTTTACCTTTTAACTAGCAGATGAATTGAGAAAAAGGAAGGCTTCCGTAGATCTACATTTTTGTCTGCAAGAAAGCCAGTTCCCGAGAGAGGAAGAGAAAAAGCAAGTTCTATTTTTGCATCGACACCAGCGACTTCTGCTTTGGAGACTAAAGCTGCAACAGTAGTCACAGAAGAGAGACACCCACACACCTCTCCCGGAGTTAAAAATGACAACACTTCCGGCCCTCTCGCAGGAAATGTGCTGAAGCAAAGGTAATTTTTCACATTCCGGATGTCACACCTAAATGGCCCCTTCTTTAGCAAGGATTGCTTCAAAATGTGGTACATCAACTCAGGGCTGCCCCTGTTCCTCTCCCCAAAACACCCCGGCTGATTCTGCTGAAGGGAGACCTCAGCCCCCAAATCTGACCCACCCCCCCAAAAAAGGATGACCTCACAGAGGAAAGGGGCACGAAAAACGCTTTGCAAAAAGTGACCTCCTTTCTCAAAATAAGACAGCTAGCTCGTCTCAGCAGCCTTCTTTTTAAAAGGAGGATCAGAGGTTTATGATAAGAGCATCCTATTCTGCGGAAGAGATAAAGACACACAGGCTTCCATACAAAATACACATACAGTGGTACCTCGGGTTACATACGCTTCAGGTTACAGACTCCGCTAACCCAGTAATAGTGCTTCAGGTTAAGAACTTTGCTTCAGGATGAGAACACAAATCGTGCTCCGGCGGCGCGGCGGCAGCAGCAGGAGGCCCCATTAGCTAAAGTGGTGCTTCAGGTTAAGAACAGTTTCAGGTTAAGTACGGACCTCCGGGATGAATTAAGTACTTAACCCGAGGTACCACTGTACAGCAAGAGACAGTGGGTGGGGCAGGGGAGAATGGGAGCCCAGAATTTCAGTTTTCACCCTGCCCTCCCTGTATGAGGGTTGTGGGGACCTGTGGACCCTTCAAATGTGACTGAACATCTCGCCTCCCTTAAAATAAATGATAATACGAACACAGTAAAAACGGTAAGTGTGACAGATAAAAATGTATACGGACACAGGAAAAATAAATAAAATAAAACCGCATTCAACTATTGCATATGGAAAGAAAGAAAGAGGGAGGGTCAGTTAATTCAGTTCTCAATAAAGCCCATCGTTCCTTGACGATTGATCGTGTTGGTTGCTGGGAACTGGAGTTCAATAACATGGGTGTGGAGTTCTGCCATCCTCTTACCATGCTCAGGGGATAACTAATCTCCATCTGTCTAAGCCTACCTCACAGGGTTGATAAAATTGGGAGGTTTAGAAGGGGCGGGGTAGAGCGCTGCAAGCCCACGTTGCTGAACTCCTGCAAACCTGAACACATTTCAGGGCATTATTTAATTCCCTGCAGCTGCTTACAGTTCAATTTCCAGCTGTTTTTTCCTCTTTTCTTTAAGCTTTTAGGGTACAAATGTCTATCAGGGCTGAACATCTGCCACCAGCCACCCCCCTTCCCACCCATTTCTCACAAAGCTTCAACTCACCCCCACCCAACCCAAAAGCCCACCCACCCAAAATAACACTAGAACTGTGTGGACCCCTTTTCATTTTCTCTATTAGGGACCCTTATGGAACAGGCGCAGCCCCTACTAGCCTGTTTCCTCAATGAGGGGTTTTTCAAGCCCACCCCCCAAAAAAATCCTGGCGCTCTTGAAAAAAGTAGCTGTAAACCACGGTACACAGCCTCCCTCCCCACCCAGAAACTAGTTTAAAAGGAAGAGCCCTCAGGCAACCCAAGCCTCACATGCACCCAATTTAAATGCAATGTGCTCTTCATTTTTACTACCACTACCAGAAGCAGCTATGTTATCCTATATATCATTAACTCATATACCTTCACACCTGAGGTCCAAGGGCGGGTTAATATTAAAACGCCAATCTTTAAAAAACCGTTTATAATTAACCAAAAGTTGAGGGGGGGGGGGAAACGACAGGTTTTAAAACCCTCTTTTCCCTACAATAAAACCCCAGGGCAGCTTCCTCAAGTATCAAGGAATGTACAATAAAGCTGAATCGCAACCATTCATATTTATGATTATTATTTGATAAATAACGTTTATTGAATGATTTTATTCTACAAAAAAAAATACAGCCATACTACCACTAAATACAATTACGAAATAAAAATTACATACATCAATATTTAGTTTGTTATGTGTTCTTTACCGTCTTATTTCCTCCCAAACATTTATGATTATTAATTGAATTGGTCTGTATTTTTAACCCCGCCTCCCATAGAGGCAAATGAAGCACACAAAGTGTCCCCACCTCCCAAAAGGACGCATCCCACTCCACAAACCTCCCCCACCCGCAAAAAAGGAGGAAAAACTGAGCTAAATCTCCCTACCTCTCTTACCTGCCGTGTTGAGAATAGCTTCTGCCGCAGAACAAGCGGCGTGCGCGGTCCCTTTTAAAGGCTGGAGGCGTGGCCTGTAACACGGGGGCGTGGCCTCCCCGCCCGCTCCACATCTGTCTCTGCCTTTGCCATTGGCTGGAGGACGGGCGCGCGAGGCACGCGGCGCCATCTTGGGAGCGGGCGAGAGGCTCAGCTGCGCTTCATTCACCAGCCGGCGGCCACGCCCTCCTTCTGCGCACGCGCGAGCGCGTCTTTATGTATCGCTGCCGAGTAACCCCCGGTCATTGACCTCCCCGGTTCGCTGAATGAATGAATGAATGAATGGGCGAGCGAGCGGCTGGCGGCGAATGAATGGGAAGCCCGCCGCCACGTGTCTCTGGATTGTGGCTCCTGGACCAGGGGGGCGGGGGAATGAAGGGAGATGAAAACCGGAGGCGGGAGACCAGTTTTAAGTATAAGGCGAGTGGCCCGCGGAACTCCTGGCCGCGTGATGCGGCGGCAGTGGTTGCTGCAAGCCAATTATTATTATTATTATTATTAATTAATTAATACCCCGCCCATCTGGCTGGGCTTCCCCAGCCACTCTGGGCGGCTTCCAACAAAATATTAAAATACATACTGCATAAAACATTAAAAGCTTCCCTGTATGCTACAGGGAACCAGGCAGAGGGGAAGCTGTTCAGGGAAGCTTTTAATCTGTGATATTTTACTGTATTTTTTGTTTCTATGGAAGCCGCCCAGAGTGGCTGGGGAAACCCAGCCAGATGGGCGGGGTACAAATAATAAATTATTATTATTATTATTATTATTATTATTATTATTGTTTCTTTTGTGAGGTCTTTCTTTAAATTGTATTTTAATCAACTGGTTTTTATTATTGGTTGTTAGCCGCCCTGAGTCCGGTCTTGGCTGGGGAGGGCGGGGTATAAATATTTTTATTATTATTATTTATTATTACAAGACTCTTTAACAAAACGCCCGGAAATAACTACAAAACAAACGAAAGCAGTAGCAGCTGAAGTTTTATTTGTTTTTTTCCAAGTGCAGCGCAGTTCCTCCCCACCCGCCCTCCAAGCTAAATGCTAAATGGTCTCATCCTTGGGCGTAGCGGGGGGGGGGGGGGAACAATCGAAATACTTAATATTTAAATACTTAACTGACCAGTCACGTCGGTTCTGCCTCCCCCCCCCCCCCACAAAATTCCTGGCTATGCCCATGGTCTCATTTACTATATGATATCCGTATTCAAACGATTGTTTAAGGTGAGAGGCGGCACCTGTTATGATGATTCTTTTCCACCGAAATACCTGTCATCTTCCAGCGAAATTATCGTAATAGGCAACCCACACTCCCCCAAGAAAAATAATGTTATGGGCACGGTAAGAGTCCCTGTTGTATCCCGTTGTGATTCCTGAAATGCAAGGGCTATATAATTATATGATGGGAGTTTTCTCTGGGAAACATTTATTGCCCTGTATTTAATCACATGCTGCTTTTAAAAACAAAGCCCTTACTAAATGGTTTATTATTAAAAAAACACCAAAACCATTTTGCAATTGTTATTTAAAAATACTTAACAATGTTGCTGTTTTAAAGAGCAGAGACTTTGGCTATCATCATTAACAGGCTACTTTGTGGATTAGTTGGAGCAAAATGAGCCCCTTGTGGCTCATTGGCTTAGCCAGGCAGGCTTATGGGAATCGCCAGCAGACTGTAGAAGATGAGGAAATCTTCATTGAAGGTTGCCTGGCTGGTTGTTTTGGTCTTCCTGTCCAAACTCTTCTGTGATCCATGCGACGGTCACCTCCAAGCTTGACTACTGTAATTCGCTCTACGCGGGGCTGCCCTTGAAGCTGTCCCAGAAACTCCAGCGGGTGCAGAATGCTGCAGCGAGGCTCCTCACAGCGAGGTCTCTGCCATGGGAGCAGATTCACCCAGTGCTTTTCCAGCTGCACTGGCTCCCGGTGGAGTACAGGGTCAGATTTAAGGTGCTGGTTTTGACCTTGAAAGCCCTTCATGGCCTAGGACCCTCGTACCTACGGGACTGCCTCTCCCGGTATGCCCAACAGAGGACTTTAAGGTCCATAAATAGCGACACCCTAGTGGTCCCAGGCCCTAAGGAAGTCAGATTAGCCTCAACCAGAGCCAGGGCCTTTTCAACTCTGGCTCCGGCCTGGTGGAACGCTCTGTCTCATGAGACCAGGGCCCTGCAGGATCTGATTTCTTTCCGCAGGGCCTGTAAGACAGAGTTGTTCCGCCTGGCCTTTGGCTTGGAGCCAATTTGATTCCCTCCCTCTCTTTCTTTTTTCCTTTCCTTCTCCTCCTGCGATGAGGCTACATTTTAATATCTTAATGTTTCAATATTTTAATGCATTTTAATTTTGTTTTTAAATTGTGATCATTCAACTTGTTTTTATTATTGCTTGTTAGCCGCCCTGAGCCCGGCCTTGGCTGGGGAGGGCGGGGTATAAATTATTATTATTATTATTATTATGGCCCAGGTCTCACAGCTGTGGGCAATTGCATCCACATTGCACATATAAGTTTCAAAGCACATGGTTTTTGTCCCCGTCTCGAGAACTGTTTACCCCTCACGGAACTACAATTCCCAGCATCTTCTGCAAACTAAAATAGCCAAGATTTTTTTTGGGGGGGGGAAGCCCAGTGTGCTTTAAATGTGTATTAAATGAGAAAAGGTTTGAGTAGAAACACTTTGGAAGTTGAGGTGGGAAGTCAACTCATGAAACAATGTGAAGGTTATAGTGAAAACGTTTGAAAAATTAAATTAAAATTACAAAAAAATAAAAATGTGTATTAAATGCACGACATTGATGATGTGTATTTGGGGGCTGCACTGCAAGCCCCAACCAGGTGGGTGTGGGGAGATAGGCTTTGGGATTTTAGCATTTATAAGTAATATGTCTTTGGACGGCCTTTCCTTAAAGGAAAGGATAAATGCAGCCACAACGTTACCAGTTTATAAACCATTAAGACTTGCTGGAGGTTTATTTTATTTTCCATCTTCATTTTGAAACTTCAAGGCAATTGTACCTCTCTATTTAAAAAACAAAAAACAGTTGGGAAATTTGGGAAGAATATTCCCACAAACTGTTCTTCAACTTGATTTTTCTGTGCTGTGAACTGCCCTGAAATCTACGGGTACAGGGCGGTATACAAGTTCAATAAAAACAAATAAAATCTGCTGCCCCACTGAATCCTGCCGCCCGAGCCAGTTGCCTCACCTTGCCTCATGGGCGGGAACTCAGATGAATTTTATGCTTAAGTTTTAATGGCAGAGTCAAACGCTAAGATGCAGTTCAAAACCAGGGCACAACTGTTACAGGGAAGATGAGTTGAGTCACAATTATCTGTATCTTTCAACTATCTCCGATTGTTCACGGAGTTTGTCATGCTCTTAACTTAAAAGGCACAAAATCTCTCTGTGTGTTTGTGTGTTTCTATACTAAATACACACACACACACACACATATATTCTCTCTGCTATGGTGGCCTTGATAGCACTCTGCTGTATCTGATTTATGAAATGGAACCTCCATATATCAAGGGAGTCTACCGCTGTATTCCATTCCGTAGAGGGTGGGCGAGAAACCACCGCTTGAGCGCCAGCTACTGTACGTTCTGCCTGGGCTCTGCTTAGGTCCCATTTCTCACACAGCCAAGATGGCTGCCTTCCGTTCCAAGTTATGGGACGTTGTTAGTAGAGGCAGGAAGCATAGTTCCCCCCACCCCACCCCTTTTCGGGTTTTGCATCCTCCACAATGCCACAGACCTACTGGCATTTTTCCGGGGCAGCGTGTGTGTTTGTGTAGAGAGTGGGAGAGAGAAAGGATGGTGGCAGAGGTGGTTTCCAGATGTGGCCACCTTCGTAACATTTCTAAGAAAAATGTACTCCAAGAAATTTGGAACCCACAGGAAGAGATGGGTGGGAACTTATGGGGGAAGGAGAGTCCAAAAGAAACAGGCTCCAGCTGAAGCTCTAGGTCACGGTTAGGCAAACTAAGGCCCGGGGGCCAGATCCGGCCCAATCGCCTTCTAAATCTGGCCCGCGGACGGTCTGGGAATCAGCGTGTTTTTACATGAGTAGAATGTGTGCTTGCATCTCTGGGTTATTTGTGGGGCATAGGAATTTGTTCATTTCCCCCCGCTTCAAAATATAGTCCAGCCCCCCACAAGGTCTGAGGGGCCCTGCTGAAAAAGTTTGCTGACCCCTGCTCTAGGTGGTGGTGGTGGTGGAAATGGAGGCCATCAAGAGAAACATCACAAAAAATGCCGCCGCTTGTGACTCTCTCACCTTTATTTCATGTTTTCTTTTTCCTATAAAACTCCTCCATAAATTTCACAAATTTAACAAAACAAAAAAAAGGCGTAAAAGTCAGGACAAAAAAAACCCCAATCCCTTAACTTATTACAAACATTCCCCCCCCCCACCCCTCCCGCCTTTCCAGGTTTCATTTCGGAATAATGGGCTAGGTTTATTTATTACACCAGAGCAAAGAAATCCCCTTCCCTTCCCTGCCCCGCCCCAGCCCCAAAGTACTTTTAATATCCTCTGTACATAGACCAGGTATTTAATACCTTTGCTTCCAGCAGAAGACAGCCTTAAAAAAATTACACACCAGCGAGAGGATCAAGTACTCAGTCGCTTCCTTCAAGAGTGCAAAACTCCCACCTCTTTTTTTTTTGTTTGTTCTCAAGGCCTTTACACACTCATGACACCCCCACCCCCAGCCAATTAAAATTAGATATGCGTTATGACTATTCAAGGAGCGTGGTTAGGAATATGCGTACTTTACAATAAAAAGGGAGGGGGGAATCTGAATACTGCAACCTGTATACGTTATATGCAATTTTTCTTAATCAATTTGCATATTCTTCTGGTATTGCTAATCATGGGGGGTGGCAAAGAGATATGAAAAGCCCCTCCCGTAACCACAGGAAACCTTAGCTAGCCCTCACCACCTGCTGGTAAGAATACGAACTGGAATCTTGCCGATTTTAATTTCTTCTCTTTTTTTTGGAAAAAAGAAAAGTCCTGAGATTCTCAGGAAGATTAATTCCGGAACCGACAGCAGCTTTCAAACTCAGTTCTGTTCTAGCACGAAATGGCAGTGGACACACAACTTTTAACACGACGGACAGATCTTCCTAGGATGCTTCGAAGACCAGAAGCATCTCCCGATTGCGCCCGGGGAGCGCAGATCTGGCCATAATTAAAAACACTTTAAAAATCCTATTTCTTTCCATGGGTGGGCGCACCTCCCCTGTTGAAATAGCAGCGGTGTTTCAAAAAAATCACCAGAGTGGAAACAGACTGGAGAGCACTTTTGGCTTGCTGTTTGGACAGAACATGGGGGTGGGGGGCAAACTTCACGGAGGGCAGAACTTTTCTTTGGAGACGGGTCCCACTTTGAGCGATGAACCCAGACCCTCATCTCTTCCCAACAGCTGGGGGGAGAGGGACAGAGCAGCTGAAATGGGTAACGGAACAGCTGCGTCTCTCTCAGCTGGTTCCAAGGTTCTTGTGGCTAAAACGCTTCCTGTAAGTCATGGGTACAGCAGATGGAAGCTCTCTAAATCTCTTCTGAGTACCAGGAATGGACACCAGGCCTGCGGGGAAACCCAAACGAATTTGGAGCACAAATCTTTCCTCCTGCCTGGCACATTTAAAAAGGGGAAGTCTGGGGGGAAATGGGGGGGGGGACCAAACACTTTTGAAATATTTGTTCTGAGCAATAGCTAAAATTAGCATTTGTTGCATTAAAAAGGGTGTTCCCCACTAGAAACAAGACATTTCTTCCATTTCTACTGTTCCTCAGCTCAAGCAGAACTTGCATTCTGGCTGAATTGCACCGTCAGTTTGTTCCTATTTTCATCTTCAATCCTATTTGCTAAGTGGCAAAAAAGAGACCAGGCTTAAAAAACAATCTGGTAGATGAAGCCAAGCTGCGAGAACAGCCCACCAATTTCATAAGTTAGCCTTGGGAGGCAGCCAGCTGAAATGACACAGCTACTGGGGCCTGACATAAGGCCAGGTTGCTCCCCCCTCAGATCACAGAAGGCCGGGATCTCATCTGACATGGCAGAGAGTCTCAAAGGCCAAACTTCATCTACCGTATTTTTCGCTCTATAAGACGCACTTTTCCCCCTTCAAAAATTAAGGGGAAATGTGTGTGCGTCTTATGGAGCGAATGCAGGCTCCTTGGCTTCGGCGATAGCAATGCGAAGCCTCCGAAGCACAGAGGGAGAGCTCCCCCCGCGCTCCGGAGGCTTTGCGTTGCTTTCGCTGAAGCCGCCTGAAGCCCCCGGAGCTCAGCGGGAACTCCCACTGCGCTCCGGAGACTTCAGGCAGCTATCCGCAAGCCTTTGGAGCGCAGCAGGAGTTCCCGCTGCGCTCTGAAGGCTTGCAGATAGCCGCCTGAAGCCCCCGGAGCGCTTCCCTCTTGCTCTCCAGGCTTCGCTTCGCTGGAGAGGCGCTGCACAGTTTTCCCTCTCTGCGCAGCACCCCTTCAGCGAAGCGGGAGGAGAAATGGAAGGGGCTCCTTTTTCTTTTTTCCTGTTCACCCCCTCCTATGGTCCGGTGCGTCCTATAGAGCGAAAAATACAGTATTTCCTGAGCGCCTCCAAAGCTCCGCATGACTGTAGGGTCTGCCTCCTTTCTTCCATACCATACTTGTCAGAATATTATACATGTGCTCAGCGCTTTTTTTTATTTCATAAAACTGTATGCACTGCTTGATTGTAAAAACCTCAGAGTGGTTTGCGGACCCTTGAAGCAAGCCTTTAAGTTGCCACTCTACAGTGTTGCATTTCTGCTTTTAAAAGAGAGCCCTTTATCGCCCCAGACCTACCCGTTAAATCTTAGCAGTGCACAGATGTCTTAAGAACCTCCAGATTGTAACACTGCCACAGGGGATCATACAAGCAGCCGTTTAGATGCCTGAATCAGGTCCTGTGCAGCTGTTAACACTGAAACGTATCTATAATAATTATTTGAATGGAAAACGGAAAGAGCCCATGCTTATAGCTGTAGGATTTTGTGCTCCGAGATGTATAGAATTCATTCCAGACTCTTTTTAAAGTGGCAGCATTGCATATATTTTGCTTTCCCCCAAATTTCTCTTAAAAACAAAACAAACAGGGGGAAAATAGCTTTCAAGTCTCTAAAATTTCCACATCTACTGAAAACACTTCCTTCCCCCTCCCCACCCATCCCACAGCTTTAAAACTCCTAACATCTCACATCTACTTAACACCATTGGGCCAAAATGAAGAGGAAAAGCAGTATACGAAGATTTAGGCGGAGAGAGAGAGAGAGAGATCGGGTTTGCCCAACCAAAAACACAATCCATTTTAACCACCCCCTGAAATAGGCCCTTTAATACAAAAACCGAAAGACAGGTAACAGACTTAAAGCGCTGTCAGTTTCAAGGAACGAAAGAGGAAGGGGAGGAGAGAGAGAAAGATCATAAAGAAGACACCCATTTGGAAAGACCCCCCCCCATTCCTCACTACGCTTCCCTTTGGGGTGATTTATCAGACGTCAGAGATAGGTAAAACCATCCAGTCTCCCCATCTCTGTTACAGCTACCCATGGACGCTCTCACTCAAGACACACACACACACAAGAACACCACAATGGACCCACAAACACAGCAGCCATTCTAAGAGAAAGAATCTACAACGGAATGGAGGAGGAGGAGGAGGATGGAACACCAGTATCATAAAACCCCAAGTCTGCGCAACCGGCATTTGGGCTCCTGTCCCAGCTTTAAAGCCCCAAGGCTTTTGGAAATAAAGAGGAGGAGGTTCGGAGGTTCGGGTGGGGGAGAAAAGGAAGGGGGGGGGAATCAGATCACAAGGAAGTCCTTTGGTGACCAAAACAGCTACAAGGGGCACCAATGGGGTGAGAGGAAGTGGGGGTCGTTCTTTAAAAAAACGAAACCTATAAAATACATTTTTTAATAGTGGAAGAAAACACCCTCCCCAACTTCTTACAAATGTTCATTCCGCACCCCCCTGAGCGATTAATACTTAAGTTTCGGGCGAGGCTGCCCTGACCAAAGAGAGACCCCCACCTCTTCTCGCTCACCCGAGAACGCAGCTGCCTGGCGGGGGACAACATCCAGGAGGAAGCATGGAGGGAAGAGGCTTCTCCGCCACCCCCCCCGGGTGACTTTTGTTCTCAAGGCAACTTCCAAACGCAAAGACACAACAACATCTGGAATGAATGGATACTGGCAAAAGCGGAGTGTTTGGGGAGCCGGAGAGAGCTGTGCGGGGGGTTGACAAGAAATGCCTGTTCTTGCTTTGGAAAGGAGGAGGCCTCGCAGTACCCAGGGCTGGAAGCAGGCCTCATCCAGAGGCTGTACGGCATCCGTGTTGCCTGCTAACCCCAAGCCTAGAAAGGCAGCGTTGCTGAGCTCCAGGGTGCTGCACATTGCTCAGACATATGTATACACACAAATTTAGAGGCAAGCCAGCTAGAGGCAAGCCCCAGATAAATTAATTCAGTTAAATTGCATCCCATCCCAAATCATTCTCTCTTCAATTCCTTTAACCCCATTCCATTTCCCCCAGCAGATGCTGCTCAAGGTGAATTTGCTTCCTCAGTTACGTCCCCCATTCATTAGCCTCAAATCGTCTCTAGGTAAGGGTTACGTTTAAAGTTGTTTAGTCTCTTCGATCATCCGGCCCGGTGTGGTAAGAATTGGTTCTGTGTTTTATTTAAGAGTAGGTCCCCCACCTGGGTAACAAACAGAGTGGTGTAGAAGTAAATTTTTGCCACACTGGGAACCCCTTTCAGACCAATTCATTAGGCACCCAGAAACCCCTGGGGAACTTTGAGAAAGAACTAGGGGCTCATGCCTCACAAGCCCCCTCCCTCCACTAGCAGCGCCCCCATCAAAGTGGAAGCACCTCCACAAACACAGAAAGCTCTCCTACTATTCTCTATTTCTTTTCTGTTGGCACAGCAGAGTCTTCTCTGGAATTCCCCAAATTCTGAGGCTCAGAACGACTGGCCAGAAATGAGACGCAGCTGAGTCATTGCAACAGAGCAGCTCTGGAAGTTGGCATTTTATAAAGACAAACAAGACACACGACGCACGAGAAGTTAAAAAAGGAAAGCTCAAAACAGGATTCGGGGTCAACATGACCTAACGCAGATCAGCTTATTGCCACATAAGAGTTGTAACTTTTGCATGGGGTGGGGGAAGTGGGGAAGGAACCCAGAAGAGACTAAGACTAGCAGGTTTAAAAAAACACCCGTCCCCCAACACAACTAGCGTGACTCAACACACAAGCCGCAAAGCCCCCCCCCCCCGAGCACTCATTTTAGGACTCCTAAGAGAGCTCAAAGCGAAATCTTCTGGCCAATCCCACATCCCACCTGCCGCAACACAAACAGCATCACCACCACCAGTAGTCCTGTAACATTTGGCAAAAGATTTAAGACTTGTTTGGAAGGTAAGCTGCGCCTCTAAAATGCTAAAACCGTGTGTGTTTGCGTATGGGGGTGGGGAGTTTCTGCATACTTCAGGGTCTTCCCCCTACCGGATACACCCCCTGCACCAAAACTTAGCCAAGCAAGGAATACTGACAAATATTCCAATTAGTGTTGTCCAGCACCTGCCAAAGTTTGTTTTTGAAACCGTGCAGGTGTTTTGAAAGAAAGAGGAGGAGAAAGACAAACTCTCATAGTTAGTTCGTCTCTTCCCCACCCCTGGGCCAACTGCTTTCACAGAAACCGGCGGGGAGGTGTGGGTGGGTGGGGAACGCTTCTCCGCAAAACGGGCAATGGCGGTAAACGCATTTTGGCAAAAGGTTAATTGAACACTGATGGCAAAGAAGGAAAAGAAGAAAGCGCAACACAGATCGGTCCCTTTTGGAGAACGGAGGGAGAAAAAACAGAGAGATCTTCAGGATATTTGCTTGGTTTTGATATGCAAAAAATAAAATAAAAATCTGCCCACAGGTATGTTGAAGAAACAGGTCAAGCTGTACTTTACCCCCCCCCCCCAATCTGCCACTGCAACTTTTAAAAAACGAAACGGAAACAGAAATGAAATATCAATGCCTCCCCCACGCAAAACCCCTACACAACCCCTTTTGAGACCTTAAGACCCAATTAGGCCCTTCTTACACTTATATATATATATAAATGACATATATATATGTATACGTCATTCATATATACATATATATGAATGACAGGACAGGACAGCGTACAGTAACATAGTCCTTAGAGTTAAAGCAGATCAAACAGGGGGAAAAGGAACAAGGCTCTTGTTTGGGGAACTGGATCCAGCACCACATCGAAAGCCTCAAGTGCGAGATGGCAGGCGCCGTCAGCGGGCGCAAGTACGTTTCGGAAATCGTCCCACACGCAGAGGAGCAAGTTCAGGCCGGGCGCCGCTGCACCCGGGACGCAGAACCCGCCCCACAAGACTCCACTGGCCGCAACAAGGGTGGCTGTCCTCTGGGCAAGTCGTGTGATTCGGCTGCACCAACGCCTGCCCTAATCTGATCGGAACGTCTCTCCATGTGACCTGGGGTGAGAGGCAGCGGGAAGAGGCAAAGGGGGGGGGGGGCAAGCCTCGCGACGCCTGCAGGCCAGGTTGTTTTCACGTCCGTAGGTTCCGCGCCGAAACAGCAGCTGAGTTTTATCCCGAACTTAAAAAGAGGATGCCTCAAACGTGCATTCTTTTCCTTAAAAACACACACACATAAGAGAATCTCGTTCTAAAATTTAAAAAGCCGGAATTAAAAAACAGCAACAACCAAACAACCAAGGAGAGCGCGGTGTCGCGGCTAGGACCAGCGCAGCTTTTACTCTACCAGTTCCAAGCAAAGCTTCTGAAGCGGAGGAGGACAGGCCCGCCAAGGGCGAGCGCTCGGCTGAAGCCCAAGAGGAGGAGCGTGGCTGGTGGCGGCGGCAGAAGCGGCGGCGGCGGCAGCAGCAGCAGCAACAGCGTGTTCCTAGAGCGTGGCTGATCCCTAAGGCAGTGCTTCAGGTGAATCGAGAGGATAAGGCGGCGGCCAAGGTCCACGAGTCCATTTCCTGGTACCGAAGAGACGGGGATTCTGGTTTCAAAAAAAAGCGTCCAGCTTCCGGAGCCAAGGGTCACGTAGCCACAGCCTCCAGGTAGCTCTGCAGCTTGCGGACGGTCGTTTCGTCCAAGGAGAACAAGTCAAAGTCGAAGGTTGTGTTGGTGACATTGAAATGTCCGGTTTCCTCAATGAGATTTACAATCTGGGCCGGGGAGGAAAAGGATTGGAGTGAGACACAAATATTCTTTTTCCCCCCTTATTAAATTTTCTATTTTACATTTTAGAATAGTCATTTAAACCACCTTAAAATATCAATGGCTTCCCTTCTTCTCTTCCCACGGTTCATTTCACATAACATAAATCCCTGCATATTTTACATAAACTAAACCATTCAGTATTCCATTATTACATCCATCAAAACTTATCTACGCAGTTGAATTTATCTTAATGCTGCCAGCGTTTTCAAATGTGCACAATTTCCCTCCATATATTCAATAAATGTTTTCCAATCTTCTTTAAACGTATGTTCTTCTTGTTCTCTTATTCTATATGTTAGGTCTGTGAGACACCAATATTCTGTGCCAACGCAACGCAGAGAGTTTGTTCTCTGCCCTTGCTCTCTCTCTCACTGCCTGTCCCACTGCGGAAATTCAGACAGGGACCAATCGTTCACACTTCGTGCGCCATTTTAAAAAGCCATGTGCAGAGCCCCCCCCCCCGCTTCCTTGGTCTGACCCTCTTGTCTCCATGAAAGGCTGCTTCGTGGCATAGGACACAAACTACCTTGGCTGTATTGCAGCAGAACAACAAGGCAATAGCAAATTGGGAGACATCAAAGACTGGTACCTGATGCAGGCCTGGAGATTCTTATCTAAGTCCTGCTGGCAGAACACTTTCTGGCTAGAGATGTATTTATCCCCATTAGACATTACTTGTGGGCAAGGCTGATAGTACAGTGGTACCTCGGGTTAAGTACTTAATTCGTTCCGGAGGTCCATACTTAACCTGAAACTGTTCTTAACCTGAAGCACCACTTTAGCTAATGGGGCCTCCTGCTGCCGCCGCGCTGCCAGAGCACGAATTCATCCTGAAGCAAAGTTCTTAACCCGAGGTACTATTTCTGGGTTAGCGGAGTCTGTAACCTGAAGCGCATGTAACCCGAGGTACCACTGTAATTCAAGCGGGATTGCTGATTTGAAAGGTGTGAAGACAGCCATGGCAAGGCAAAGGAAGACCCCACATCTGCCTGGGGGCAGGAACAAGAAGACTCACAAAAAGTCTTCCCAGGACTTCAAGGGGAAAAAAAATCACAGAATCACTTCATCAGAAATCTCCCCGTCCTTCGCCTACATGTAGTTATTAGGGCGGGGGGGGGGGGAGAAGCATTTCAGTATTTAGCTTTCAAACTGTTAGCCTATCCAACTTTTGAGACCCGTATTTGCTCCCAGGACAGCTTCTGTTGAATTTGCAAGGTCACAAAACTAATAATAATAATAATAATAATAATAATAATAATAACAACTACTACAGGTTACAGTTGGATATATGCATAAGGTGCCTGAACAAGATAATCTGAAAACAACAAGAGCACCACCACCATTCATTGCACTGTGGCAAAAGAGAACGTTTAACATTCCTCTCTGGCTTCAACTTGCATCCCACACCAAAAGCCACCTCACATGTCCTTACCTGCTGAAGCACATTTCGTTCCCGTAAAGCCATCAGCCTCCGATGAAGTTCCACCAACTCATCAGTGTAGGCCTTGGGAGAGGGAAGAAGGAACATTAGCAAGGAGAACTCTGAATCTTGAGGTTTTCAGACCTCTCGCCAACAAAGAGCTGATTAATGCTCACTCCCCCCCCCCCATAGCCTGAAGGGCAAATACACTGCTGCCAGTTCAGGTGGACAGTGGGGAAGGTTTCTGTCCTCCTTTGCAAAAAATGGACACGGTGGGTGGGTGGGTTAGGAGTGATGCCCAGTGAATTAGAACTCCTGCATTACACATGAGCACATTGTGGAGTTGTACAAAGGGTTGGGGGTTGGAGGGGAAACGGCAACGCAAAAACCAGCCTAAAAGAAAATGGGAAGACAAGTCTTGTATGCATACAAGCAGTGCAGGTATAATCTCTGGCATCCATTAAAGGAGGTATGGGGGAACCTTTGGGTCTCCAGATGCTGCAAAACTACAGCTCCCACCGGTCCCTGCAAACATGACCAATGACCAGGGATGATGGGAGTTGTTGTTCAGCAATGTCTGGAGGGCCACAACTGCATTAAAGCGTCTCTGGTAGCAGAGCCCGTGTTGCTGCTAGGGCTGAACAACAGGGCTATTTGAAGCTTTGCTCCAGCAGCAGCAACAAAAGCAGCAGCAACGCACCTACCGTATTTTTCGGACTATAGGACGCACCGGCCCATAGGACGCACCTAGTTTTCAGGGGGGGAAATCAAGGAAAAAAATATGATTTCCCCCCCGCAGCTTTGGGAGCAGCGGACAGGCTGCACGCAGCCTGTCCGCTACTCCAAGACCTTCTCCCTGCTTTTGCGGGAGGTGGCGGAATTCCCCAACCTCCCGCAAAAGCCCACAGGAGCCCCGCGGGACTCCTGCGGGCTTTTCGACCAGGAGGGAGAAGGGACTGAAACGGCCAGTCAGTCCCTTCTCCCTCCTCGGGGAAAAGCCCCCAAGAGCGGCGCGCTCTTTAAAGGGTGCGCGGCTCCTGCAGGCTTTTCTAGGAGGTGGGGGAATTCCCCCACCTCCTAGAAAAGCCAGCAGAAGCCGCGGAGCCCCTTTAAAGAGCACGAGGCTTTTGCGGGCTTTTGCGGGAGGTGGGGGAATTCCCCCATCTCCCCCAAAAGCCCGCAGGAGGGAGAAGGGACTGACTCGGCCAGTCAGTCCCTTCTCCCTCCTTGGGGAAAAGCCCCCAAGAGCCGCTCGCTCTTTAAAGGGTGCGTGGCTCCTGCGGGCTTTTCTAGGAGGTGGGGGAATTCCCCCACCTCCTAGAAAAGCCACGGAGCCCCTTTAAAGAGCGCGCGGCTTTTGCCTGCTTTTGCGGGAGGTGGGGGAATTCCCCCACCTCCCGCAAAAGCCCACAGGAGGGTTGGAGAGTAGCGGGAGGGCGTCGCGCGCCTTCCCGCTGCCCCCCATCCTCTGGGGCTGGCGATGGGGGAAGCGCTGCTTTCCCCACCGCCAGCCTCGAAGCCGGGTTGGAGGGTAGCGGCAAGGCGTCGCGCGCCTTCCCGCTGCCCCCCATCCTCTGGGGCTGGCGATGGGGGAAGCGCTGCTTTCCCCACCGCCAGCCTCGAAGCCGGGTTGGAGGGTAGCGGCAAGGCGTCGCGCGCCTTCCCGCTGCCCCCCATCCTCTGGGGCTGGCGATGGGGGAAGCGCTGCTTTCCCCACCGCCAGCCTCGAAGCCGGGTTGGAGGGTAGCGGCAAGGCGTCGCGCGCCTTCCCACTGCCCCCCATCCTCTGGGGCTGGCGATGGGGGAAGCGCTGCTTTCCCCACCGCCAGCCTCGAAGCCGGGTTGGAGGGTAGCGGCAAGGCGTCGCGCGCCTTCCCGCTGCCCCCCATCCTCTGGGGCTGGCGATGGGGGAAGCGCTGCTTTCCCCACCGCCAGCCTCGAAGCCGGGTTGGAGGGTAGCGGCAAGGCGTCGCGCGCCTTCCTGCTGCCCCCCATCCTCTGGGGCTGGCGATGGGGGAAGCGCTGCTTTCCCCACCGCCAGCCTCGAAGCCGGGTTGGAGGGTAGCGGCAAGGCGTCGCGCGCCTTCCTGCTGCCCCCCATCCTCTGGGGCTGGCGATGGGGGAAGCGCTGCTTTCCCCACCGCCAGCCTCGAAGCCAGGTTGGAGGGTAGCGGCAAGGCGTCGCGCGCCTTCCCGCTGCCCCCCATCCTCTGGGGCTGGCGATGGGGGAAGCGCTGCTTTCCCCACCGCCAGCCTCGAAGCCGGGTTGGAGGGTAGCGGCAAGGCGTCGCGCGCCTTCCCGCTGCCCCCCATCCTCTGGGGCTGGCGATGGGGGAAGCGCTGCTTTCCCCCACCGCCAGCCTCAAAGAGCAGACTCTCCTGGCTTCAGCGGAAGCAACGCGAAGCCTCCGGAGCGCAGGCTTCGGAGGCTTCGCATTGCTATCGCTGAAGCCGAGGAGTCTGCATTCGCTCCATAGGACGCACACACATTTCCCCTTCATTTTTGGAGGGGAAAAAGTGCGTCCTATGGTCCGAAAAATACGGTACTCTGTATGAAGTTTCCTTACAAAAAGACCAGATCCTCTCCTTTTGTTTCAAAGGAGAAAAATAAAAAGGAACCTTATTTCCTGTACCCACCATCTAGATCAGGCACGTCCAACAGGTAGATCTAGATTGTGATCGACTGGTGGTAGATCACTGGACGTCTGTGGTAGATCACTGACTCCCCAAGAAGCTCAACAACTTTGACCTGAACCCCCCAAAATGGGGTAGATCACTGCCAATTTTAAACTCTCTGATCACAGTCTCTTGGGAGTTGGCCACACCTGATGACAGAAAGGCAATAAACGGGCCCCCTCCGAAATCAAGTAAAAAAGAATCAGTATATCCCCTTCCTGCTGCCCAGGGAGAAGCTTGGGTGTGGGAGGAGAAAGTACTGGGAGCTCTCAAATCTAGCAGGGTTAGGAAAGGCAGCCAGGGAGCTGCTTCCTGCCAGAGGAGACAATATTGGGTATGAACTATTGGCCTAGCTCTGCAGAAGACAGCTTTGCACATTTCAAAAGAGGTGGCTTGAGCCTTGTTAGGGCTGGCTTGCTTTGTCCTGAGCGGCAAAGGGCTCCCTCTGCCAACAGATGGCTTCTCCTTCTTTCCCTCCCTCCCTCCCACAATTTAAATGCCCCTCTCCATGGAGGTACCTTGTCATAGGTCCCTTTCTTCAGAATCTTTTCTGGCTTGCTGCAGGACTCTGGACTCTTCCTCCCAGTTACCTGAAAGCAGTTAAAGAAGGGGAACGCGCTCACAAGCCAGTTCAGAGGGGACAAAAGGCAACCGTTGCAGCAGAGCCACGATAAGCTGCAAAGACCGTGCTCCTTCAAACTGGAAACCAGGCACAAAAACAGGTTCTCTCCCCTTCTTATAACAAACGAGGAGTCAATTCTGCCCCCCACCCCCATGAGGAATTTTCCCACCACCAGCCAGAGCTCCCCAAACAAGATTGATTCAGCGTGGGAGTAGGGGCAAGGAGCAGGAAACAAGGAAAGGTCCTCATTCAAATCTCTACTCAGATATGATCTCAACAGATGCCTTCATGCCAACCAGCAGCCTTCTTGAACCCAGTATCCTCCATGGATTTCAATCCCAAGAGCTGCATCCAGAATGGCCGCTGGGCAGGGATGATGGGATTTGCAGTCCAGTAATACCTGGAGGACACCAGTTTGGAGAAGGTGGCAAAATGGGGATAGTGGTTTCTCCTACAGGGTTCTGTACTCTGTCTCTGCCGAGAGGGGAGGTCATCAATTGTTTGGGTGTCTTGCGCCCCTATTTACAAACCCTGCCACCAAAACATAGCACTGACCTATGTGACCAAGCCTTTGGCTTGTGGGTGGCTGCAAGGAAGATATTTGGAACATCCTCTGCCTGCCTTAAAACTAACAGCAGCTTATGCCTGAACCCGAACTGCGGTTAGTTAAACGATATGTTGAAACAAGCTAGCAACGCACCCTGATTTCTGTTCCTGCCTTGTTTCAACACCCTTACACAGGCATAGGCAAACTCGACCCTCCAGATGTTTTGGGACTACAACTCCCATCATCCCTAGTTAACAGGATCAGTGGTCAGGGATAATGGGAATTGTAGTCCCAAAACATCTGGAGGGATGAGTTTGCCTATGCCTACCCTCACAGGTGTTCTTAGTCCCCTCGAGAGGACAGGACCAAAGAGCTCCAACTCCTTCCCTGCTTCCTCCGATAAATGAACTTCTTCCAATCTTCCCTTGCTATTACTATGTGTAACCTTTCTCCCTTTGGTCTTTTCTCCTTCTGTTTCCTCTGCTCAACTTTCTCCGCTGCTTATGAAACAAAAACAGCCACTCCTACAACTGTGTTCCCCGCCCCTGCACCCCAGCCTTGCACTCCTTTAGTATACCTGGGCCAAATTCCAGACAGCTGGGCGAGTAGGAAGCCAAACTGCCTTTGCTGCACAATTACCTTATTGTTAGAAGGGGGTAATTTCTGGTTGGGCGGAGGCTCCCGACTTGGAAGGCAGGAGTCCTCACTGTTGTCACTGTCGCTATCGCTGTGGCTGAGCCTGAAGAGGTAATAATAATAATAATAATAATAATAATAATAATACAACAATGCCCATCTGACTGGGTTGGCAGCTCCCAACAAAATATTAAAAACACAATAACACAACAAACATCAAAAACTTCCCAATTTTCGCTAACTTAACAGGTGTTATATACCATCTATACATCATTTTCATCACATTTTCTTTTAGGGCATTGCATGCAGTAATTTTTAAACCTTCTTTCCATAATTTTACCCAATCACTCAGCTGTATATTATACCCAAAATCTTTGGCCCAGTGAATCATAACAGACTTAACCTCCTCGTCCTTCAAATGCCATTCAAGCAAGTCAAACATAGTTCTTAATTTCCTTGACATCTAATGGGAGGCTGTTCCGCAGGGTGGGCGCCACCACCGAGAAGGCCCTGTGTCTGGTTCCCTGTAACCTCACTTCTCATCGTGAGGGAACCGCCAGAAGACCCTCAGAGCTGGACCTCAGTGTCTGGACTGGACGATGGGAGAAGCCTTCCAGGACAGGTATGGGGGAACCTTTGCCCCTCCAGATGTTGTTGAGCTGTAATTTTCATCCTCATCCGTAGCCACTGGCTGCGCTTGCTGGGGCTGGTGGGAGTTGTAGTTCAGTAACACCTGGAGGGCTACAGGTTTCCCACACTTGTCCTGGAAGGCTGCAAGGTTAAGCAGAAAGCTCCGCTCCCACGTTCTGGACAGGTCCCTCTCTGTCTCCAGTAGCTCAGTGGCTGCAGCCAATGCTTTGTAAGCAAGCAGCTTGAGGATGAATGCCCAGAATGCAGCAACCAGTCAGTGCAGAGCTGAGGTTAGTCATTGCGGCAGCCTCCGGAAGCTACTGGACAAAAGCTGCCATCACCTCTGACCACTGGGCCATGCTGGCTGTGGCTGATGGGAGCTGGAAGGGGCTGACGTCGTCTGGAGGGCACCACGTTGGCTAATGCCGGGTGCACACAATCCTGAGCTTGATGGGGTGACGGCAAAAGGCTGCCTCCTCTGCTGCTTCTCTTCCATCCCCTCCACAGGCAGCAAAGGGTTGCATCCACTGCCGGTTCTACTCAGAGCACTCCCAGATATGAATGGGCCCAATTTGAATGGGCCCAATTTCATCATATTCGTTCATTTCTGAGTAGAACTAGAACTGGCTAAAACTCAACGTGCCCCACGACCCGCTCTTATGAAAACCCTGAACAATCTGTTCAGGTCAAATAAGTCACGAAAGCTTGACCCCCATGTCTTTTGTTTGCTTTAGGCAACAGCCACACAAAAGACAGCCAATTGCATCCGACTGTTGTGCTGGAAAGGCAGAAAAGAAGGGCAGTGAACTCTGGCTTCTGCCACTGGCTAAGCGAACCAAACTGCCAGGGGCTGCTCCCCCTCTTGCCTGGAAGACCACCCTAGCCCCAACCACCAGCCAGAAAAGAAGAAGGCTGCAGGGAAGAGACTCCCCTGACTCCCTCCTTGCCAGAGAGAGTAGTGTGTGCCAACAGACAGCTACTCTGGGGCTGCAGGAGGGAGGGAGAAAGGCCACCCTGACCCCATTCATCAGCCAAATGTACAAGAGCTAACTGCTGTTCAAACAAAATCACTGGAAGGTCAGGTGGCCCCAACAGTTCTGGCCTTGATTAAACTCCCTTCTCTACCTGTCCCCCCGCCTTTCATTCTTTTTTTTAAATAAATATTTTTTATTAGATTTTCCATAAAAAAAAAACATTTTTACAAAATTATACATCCATTTTTAACTTAAACCCCTTTTTTCAGAACTTCCCTCAGCTTGTCTGATAATTTTCCGTTTATTTTTTATCCTCGTCTCACATTTCCCAATATTATATTGCACTCAAATACTCTTAATCACATCGTATTTTTTTAAACAATATTTCTAAGAGTAATTTCACAGAGCTTCTTGAAAGCCAACAAACGTTATTTGCTCATCACAGAAATTTTTGATATACTCTGATATACTCTGTAAATTTCTTCCAGTCCTCGGAGAATCTCTGGTCATGTTGGTTCCTAATTCTCCCCGTCAATCTGTCCATTTCTGCGTATTCCATCCGTTTCATCCTCCATTCTTCTTTCGTGGGCATCTCTTCCTGTTTCCATTTCCATCAGTTTTCATTTCCATTTCCCCCGCCTTTCATTCTGTGTTTCTGTAAGCTGGTCTGTGAGCTGCTTTGGGAGACCATGACTGCCTTAAACACAGGCAAAAACAGCACATAAATAAAGCTGGGCTGCTCTCACCTCGCATCCCTGCTGATGGGAGCTGCCTTGACCGCCGGCTCTTCCCCAGAAGAACTGTCATCATCGTCAGACTCTTCTGACTGCAAGTCCTCGACCATGGAGCGTAGAGGCCCTGGGGTTCAGAAGCCAGGAAAGCCAGTTTAAAAATGGGCGCAGGACAGGGAAACTAAGGTTCAACACAAAGCGGAGTTGTGCTGGGCTGCTTACCAGGCACTGTCCATTTGGGCTCTTTTCAGTTCCCACTGGGCCAGCCTGTACACAGGGTGGCACAGTTTGAGGGCTCCCCAAGCCAAACGCAGCCTGATTGCAACAGGGAGAGTGGCCCACCACAAGGCCTGTTTAGCTCCTTGTTCTTCCTGTCTAGAACAGTAAACAGGGTGGCTGTTGAGCCACGGGACACAATTCGGAGGAAAAGGGGCATTCATACAGCATAGAGGGCCACTGGTGGTTTGGGTCTGCCCCACAGGCAAGCAGACATTTTGCGACTCTCCCAAGTCCCCCTCCCATCTCTCCGGTTTGACAGCAAAATCACTGTGTTACCACCAGACATTTCAGAACAAAAAGAAACGGGTTTAGAAACCTTCTAATGTGGAACCTCGGTTGTTGAACGTAATCCGTCCCGGAAGATCATTCAGCTTCTGAAACATTCAATGATTGAGGCACAATGGACGGTAGGCAATTTCAGTGGAGAAAATTGAGAAACGCGCTTCGGAAGCCATTTGACTTCCAAGGCGCGTTCGAAAATGGAAGCAATTACTTCCGGGGTTTCGGGGTTCGGAAACTGAAAAGTTTGGCTTCCGAGACGCTCGAAAACCGAGGTTCCACTGTAACAACAAGTTCCCTGCCTCCAAAATACTTGTCCACAGAGTTGTAAACACCATTGGGAAGACTGTAATAAATAAACCTTGTTTACATCTGTGGAGGCACTTTTACGTGTGGACAGTTGCTCTGTTTGTTGCACCTGCAATGGTGGTGGTAGTTAAGTGTGATACAAGGAGCCGAGTACAGCAGGAGTGGGGAATCTTTAGCTCTCCAGACACTCAACTACAACCCCCACAAGTCCTAGCAAGAATGGCCAATGGCCAGAGATGACTGGTGGGAGCTGTAGTTTAGACACATAAAGGTAAAGGACCCCTGACCATTAGGTCCAGTCGTGGCTGACTCTGGGGTTGCGGCGCTCATCTCGCTTTATTGGCTGAGGGAGCCGGCGTACAGCTTCCGGGTCATGTGGCCAGCATGACTAAGCCGCTTCTGGCGAACCAGAGCAGCGCACGGAAACGCCGTTTACCTTCCCGCTGGAGCGGTACCTATTTATCTACTTGCACTTGGACGTGCTTTCGAACTGCTAGGTGGGCAGGAGCAGGGACTGAGCAACGGGAGCTCACCCCGTCGCAGGGATTCGAACCGCCGACCTTCTGATCGGCAAGTCCTAGGGTCTGTGGTTTAACCCACAGCGCCACCCACGTCCCAGTTTAGAGTCATATGGAGAGCCAAAGGTCTCCCACCCAAGCAGTAGAAGCTTGGAAGACTGTCTTCAGGATTCCAGGAAGAGAGAAGGTTGCAAACATTTGACTATTTGAAGCTGTCTGCTCCAAGACTGGTGATCACATGGCTCTGCCTTCTCCCTTGGGTGCCTCCAGTTAACCCAGTTAACCCATCCGTCAGCTTGTGTCCTGAATTCATTTTTAAGGGGGGTGGGAGAGAGAAGAAGAGGCAAGAGGCAAGCACATATGTCAGAGAGGTGATTTGACATAGCAGTGGAGAGATGGCGCTGTGATTCAGGAAGTCCTCATTTCAAATCTTGCATCTGCCACAGACTTGTGGCAAAGGCAGACTTAGGCAGGACCTTTTCTCTCAGACTCAAACCCCACCCGTCAAACCATCCGGGGATCACACTGACCTACCTTGCAAGTTTGTTGTAGGGATTACAGCAAGATAATGTAAAACACTTTAGAGAAGCACCTGACAAATACTAAGTATTATTGTTTAGTACCAAAAAACGGCAGAATTAATACTAACGATGTGTTTTTATCAGTCAGGACTATCACCTTTACAGCCTCAAAGGCTAGAAGCTTATCACTTATCACCACTGCTGCTTCTGATGTAGACCCACATTTGCTTCCGTTTGTTGATAAACCCCCCCCCCCACCCAGAAGAGCAGCCATGTTATGGCTCCCACCAGGGGTGGGGTGAACACGCAACTATCTGCTTCCCAAGTAACCAGAGATGAACAATTTGAGGACCTCGACACCTGCAACATCTGGCCAAAGCAGAATATTCTCTCCCCCCCCCCCCGCCGTATTACTGCACCTAATTGTGGTGAAATTGTGCCAGGTGGAAAGGATATAGGTGAAGCGAGTCAAGCACACCATGGCTAACTTTGCAAATCAGTTCCTCCTGCCCTGGCAGTCTTTTGCTAGCCTAACATGGCCTTTTTTGCGAAGGGAGGTGGAAAAAGCAGCAACTTTTCTAAAGATTCCCTCAGGCGAGCAGTTATTTTTGCAACTCTTCGATGACCGGCCATGCTGACTGAAAAACAGGGAGCCTAAAGGGTTGGAGGAGGCTGGTCTCTGCTGGCAGACAGCAGCTGTCTGGGGTTTTTGGGGAACTGGTGAGGCTGCCGCGTTTATGTCTAGCCAAGTGGCACGACTTTCTACAGCGGCGGTATTTTAAAAAAGGAAGCTACTTCACTGAAGGCACAGGAAAACCTTGACAAGGGCTGATGTAAGTCAAGAGACTGACCTGGAAAACTGGAAGCACTCAGTTTAGTCCCCCTTAGGTGGCCAAGGGCAAGTGACTCTCTCTCAGCCTCAGTTGGTGCTGAACTACCTCACAGGGTTGTGCTAAAAGATGGCTGATGTAGGTGGATTTAGTTCAGCACCAATTGAGGCTGAGAGAGAATGACTTGCCCTGGACCACCTGTTGTTGTTTGGTCGTGTCCAACTCTTCGCGACCCCCTGGACCAGAGCACGCCAGGCACTCCTGTCTTCCACTGCCTCCCGCAGTTTGGTCAAACTCATGCTGGTAGCTTCGAGAACACTGTCCCACCATCTCGTCCTCTGTCGTCCCCTTCTCCTTGTGCCCTCCATCTTTCCCAACATCAGGGTCTTTTCCAGGGAGTCTTCTCTTCTCATGAGGTGGCCAAAGTATTGGAGCCTCAGCTTCAGGATCTGTCCTTCCCGTGAGCACTCAGAGCTGATTTCCTTCAGAATGGAGAGGTTTGTTCTTCTTGCAGTCCATGGGACTCTCAAGAGTCTCCTCCAGCACCAGAATTCAAAAGCATCAATTCTTCGGCGATCAGCCTTCTTTATGGTCCACTGGACCACCTAAGGGGGCCTAAACTGGACGCTTCCAATTTTCCAGCTCAGTCACTTGACTTACATTAGCCCTTGTCAAGTTTTACTGTGCCTTTAGCTAAGTGCTTCCAGCATTCAGGAAGCACAGTGTTGAGTGCCAGGTTTTATGAACCGGTGGCTATTATTGGGCCAGTATGACAAACAAAAACCTCACACTTGGGGGGGAGGCATCGTAGGCTTAATTGACACCAAGACTCACGTGAGATTTCCAAACAGCAACGCACCTTGGCTGTGGTTCTGAGATGGCTCGAAATCAGAGTCGGAGCTGGAGTCGGAGCTGGAGCTGGAGTTGGAAGGGCTGGATGGGGCAGACTTCAGTCGGCACAGAGATAGGAAGAAGGGAGAGAGAGAATTAATTTCAACCCTTTGACAGAGAGAGATGGCAGCCCAGCCCAGCCTCATTTCTTTTATTTCCCATGGAAGGTTCTTCAGTTTTGTCCTTTAGTAACCAAGAGGATTACATCACAGACTTGGAAGTCTGGTCAACCTTCTTCTCAGGACTTAAGAAAGACAGGGATAAGTTGGATCCTCATGTTGTTGGGGGGGGGGACACAGCTGTAATAGGCTCTGTGGTTTAACCCTGCTGATCAGAAGGTCGGTGGTTCGAATCCCCGCGACGGGGTGAGCTCCCGTTGCTCGGTCCCTGCTCCTGCCCACCTAGCAGCTCGAAAGCACGTCAAAGTGCAAGTAGATAAATAGGTACCACTCTGGTGGGAAGGTAAACGGTGTTTCTGTGTGCTGCTCTGGTTCGCCAGAAGCGGCTTAGTCATGCTGGCCACATGACCCGGAGGCTGTACGCTGGCTCCCTTGGCCTGTAAAGTGAGATGAGTGCCGCAGCCCCAGAGTCGGCCACAACTGGACCTAATGGTCAGGGGTCCCTTTACCTTCTATACTGCCCTTCATCTGAAGATCACAGGGCAATTTACAGTATAAAAACACAAAAATACAAACCACAGTAACAAACAGAAACAATACCCACCCAACCCGACTTTAAAAGGCCACGGATTGCTTTATTAGCCAAAGGCTTGGGTACACCTGATACCTTGCATCTCTGTGTGGCAAGACTTCTGAGTCTCTTTGAGCTGTGATACTCTCAGTCATGGGTAGGCAAAGTAAGGCCCGGGGGCCGGATCTGGCCCAATCGCCTTCTAAATCCAGCCCGCAGATAGACCGGGAATCAGCGTGTTTTTACAGGAGTAGAATGTGTGCTTTTATTTAAAATGCATCTCTGGGTTATTTGTGGGGCATAGGAATTCATTCATCCCCCCCCTCCAAAAATATAGTGCAGCCCCTCCCCAAGGTCTGAGGGACAGTGGACCGGCCCCCTGCTGAAAAAGTTTGCTGACCCCTGCTCTCAGTACATGGCATTTGATGCATCCTAACTTTCACTGCTAATAAGTTTTTTCTCCCCAACCCTGTCAGGTTGTCCTCCTCTTACTCTTTTTTCTTTATTCATCTTGCTATTTCCTTACTTTGGAAGCATTCCTATCTTCCTTTCCTTTTTTGTTCAAGGGTGACTTAAGGTGTAAGAGCCAGAGGAGGGTGGAGAAAATTCAATGAAAAATAATAAAAAAGTATTTTTAAAAATTTAAATCGGATTTTTTTTTTTATTTAAAGTGGATTTTTAAAATAAAATGCTTTTGGAGGAAAAAAATATCTTTCTAAAGATAGTGTTCAATTTAAGTTACATTATAGTCCAAAGGCTATTCATCAGGAAATAAGGATTTGTTTCAAGTTTTTCATGTGTGCTAAAACCCAGTCTTTTTTTTTTAAAAAATGGTTTAACCACATCAGTTAACAAACATGGATACAAATGCTACAATGTTACAGTTTTTAATTAAATAGTTTAAATTGTTACTAAGGAAATGATTGTTTTTCTCCTTCCAATAAAGTACAGCAGGAAAGCTGTCCAAATATAAACAGTTAACTTATAAAACCTCACAATAATAATATAGTATTTCTAATATTATAACCAAATCAGTATTTTTTTAATATAACTGTAAAAGCTACTCTGAAATTTTATTATTCCAAAAATTAAACCTTTGTCTGGTTGTAAATAGTAAGATTAAGGGACGCGGGTGGCGCTGTGGGTTAAACCACAGAGCCTAGGACTTGCCGATCAAAAGGTCGGTCGTTCGAATCCTCGAGACGGGGTGAGCTCCTGTTGCTCGTTCCCTGCTCCTGCCAACCTAGCAGTTCGAAAGCACGTCAAAGTGCAAGTAGATAAATAGGTACCGCTCCGGTGGGAAGGTAAACGGCGTTTCTGTGCGCTGCTCTGGTTTGCCAGAAGCGGCTTAGTCCTGCTGGCCACATGACCCAGAAGCTGTACGCCGGCTCCCTCGGCCAATAAAGCGAGATGAGCGCCGCAACCCCAGAGTCGGCCACGACTGGACCTAATGGTCAGGGGGCCCTTTACCTTTAAATAGTAAGATTATACCAGCAAGAAGGAGTCTTTCTGTAAAAAGAAGATGTAAATCAAGTCTTACTGACTAGTGATTTAAATCGATTACAGTGGTACCTCGGGTTACAGATGCTTCAGGTTACAGACTCCGCCAACCCAGAAACAGTACCTCGGGTTAAGAACTTTGCTTCAGGATGAGAACAGAAATTGCGTGGCAGCGGCATGGCAGCAGTGGGAGGCCCCATTAGCTAAAGTGATGCTTCAGGTTAAGAACAGTTTCAGGTTAAGAACGGACCTCCAGAACGAATTAAGTACGTAACCAGAGGTACCATTGTAATTTATATCAAATCCACCCTGAGCCCGAGGGTGGTGTGCGGGTGGTTTGACTGGAGCCAAGGTTTCCTAGGGTGGAACGCCAGACCTTCTTCCATGACCCAGTTCTGGAACATGTTGTAAGAGTGATGGAGAGTACGGGGTGGCACTATGGACCACTACTACCCAGCCTTCACCCTGAGGTCCCAGGGCAGGTTACAAGCTAAAGTGACCAGGGTCTAGCCCAAGGGTCAGCAACCTAAGGCCCATGGGCCAAAAGTGGCCCACGGGGGTCGTTTAACCAGCCCACGAGCCACCCCTCAACTGAGCTGCCCGCTCGGCAAGTCCCCGCCTGCTGCGCTAAACCGGCGCGGTGCGCCACGGGGGCTCGCTTCTGCGGTGCTGGAAATCGCGTCTGCACAGACTAGGACGCCAGAAATCGTGGTCCACCGAGGGCTCTCCGCTGGAGTGAACCGGCCCAGGCGAGGTAAACCTTGCCGACCTCTGGTCTAGTCAGTGCTTGGGCTGCCTGGGACAGCCAATGCAGTGGCTGCAATTAAGTTTTTAATGTCCTAAGTTTCATTGCATTTTTAATATTTGTTGAGCGGCTGGGGCAAGCAGTCAGATGGTCTGCACAGGAATAATAAAAATATTATTTATTTATGCATGTCCTGAGCACGTTGGAGAAAAGAGTGGCTTAACCATTTTTGTTTTTAAATACGGTTAAAGAAAAAGATTTGAAAAACCATTCAGCTCCCCAGGAGCCCTCTCAGGCTGGAATCTTAGAGGGGGGAAACTGGCCATTTCTTAAGTATTTTAGGATGGTAGTGAGGGAAACCACCATTGTACCTCACCTCTAGGGTTTCCCTGCATTCTGAAAAGCCTTTACGAATCCTAAGAAGAAATGTCAGCAGACTAGAGGGCAGAGAAGGCAGGTGCAGGACTGAAACTCAACAAGAGCTCCAGGTCCAAACAGGTCTATCTTCAGCATGGATTGTATTTACCGTATTTTTCGCTCTATAAGACGCACCAGACCACAAGACGCACCTGGTTTTTTGAGGAGGAAAACAAGAAAACAAATATTCTGAATCTCAGAAGCCAGAACAGCAAGAGGGATCGCTACGCAGTGAAAGCAGCAATCCCTCTTGCTGTTCTGGCTTCTGGGATAGCTGCGCAGCCTGCATTCGCCCCATAAGACGCACACACATTTCCCCTTACTTTTTAGGAGGGGAAAAGTGAGTCTTATACAGCAAAAAATACAGTAATTGCCTACACTCAGTAGACACCATACAGCCCTGCCTGGCCTTGCAGGGAAGAGAACAGGCCCCTCACCTCTGACTTCAGGGAAGCTTCATCCTCGGAATTGGAGTCCTCTGCCACCGCCACCTCCATGGGTTTTTTGATCGCCTTCGTTTCCGTCTCCGTTTTCATCTTCTCCACTTTGGCGCTTGGCTTCTCCTTGGCTGGCTTCTTCTCGGCGTAAGACGAAGTCCGAGGGGACGTTGCTGGGACGGTCTTGGCTCCTTTGGAGCTGCTCTTCTTCGGCTTCTTAGCGCTGGGTTTTGGAGACTCCACCGTAGAGGGCCTTTTGCTGGAAGGCTTCATGTCTGGCGGTGGAGGACCACCCTTTGGCGACGTGTTCTCCAGCTTGGGCTCCTTGAGAGCCAGCTTGGGCTCCTTGAAAGCAGCTTTCGGGAGGGTCTTCTCCTCTTTGGGCACCTTGTTCTCAGTGGGTTTCCTGGAGGAGTCCTTCACAGGTTTACCCGGCTCCCTTTCAAGGTCTCTGGAGGAGTTTTTGCTCTCCGAGTCTTTCCTGGGCCTCTCGCGATGCTCTCGGGTGACCTTGTGTGGCTTGGAAGCTTTGCTGCCATCTTTGTTGGCCTCCTAAGCACCGGTGGAGAAATGAAAAGACCAGCAAAGTTTAATTATCCTGTCCTGTAAGAAAGGATTGGGTTCTGCAGAGAAAATGGAATCTTCCTCCAAAGGGAAAGCCACCATGCAGGAAGCATTCAGATAATCAGTTACCGTATTTTTCGCTCTATAAGACGCACCTGACCATAAGACACACCTAGTTTTAGAGGAAAACAAGAAAAAAAATATTCTGAATCTGTGCAGCACTTCTCCAGCAAAGCGGAAGGAGAAACGGAAGGGGCTCCATTTCTCCTCCCGCTTCGCTGAAGGGGCGCTGTGCAGCTTTCCCTCTCTGCGCAGCGCCTCTCCAGTGAAGCGAAGCGTTCCTCCTGTTGCCCTGAAGAGGCTTCGCGCGGCTGTCCCAGAAGTCAGAACAGCAAGAGGGATCGCTGCTTTCGCTGCGCAGCTCTCCCTCTTGCTGTTCTGGCTTCAGCGATAGCTGCGCAGCCTGCAATTCGCTCCATAAGACGCACACACATTTCCCCTTACTTTTTAGGAGGGGAAAAGTGCGTCTTATACAGCGGAAAATACGGTAAGTCGTATCTCACTATGGCCATGTTCTTTCAAATTCAGAAGAAAGCAAAATGGTAAACAGACAGAAACTAGCAGAAAATAAAACAATGGAACAAAGGAATAAAAGCGGCTGCAACACCCATTCATCCAGGAAGGCCCCTCCTTCCTCCATAGATTTACACTGGTACAAAACAGTACTTGCACCCCACATTTTCCTAGTTGGGCAACTCACAAGTTCCAGCGGGACCCCCCTTTTCACTACACATTCTCAGAAATCATCTCTGCGGCTTCACTGGACCACAGACCAAGAAATGTGCGTCAGAGGTGCTGTAGCCTTGATTGTATAGGACGTTAATGAAGCAAGCTTAAGTCTCACAGGCAAGGCACAGTTTTCCAATCCCTGACTTGTGCTCTGCTTGCTTCAGGACAGCCTCAAACAGTTATTCAAGAATAATTAATACAAGTCAGTTACCCGCCCCTTGTGTATTTGCAATCAGTGCTATTAAAGCAGACTCTTCATATTCTTTCCAATTTATACCAATGCGAAGATTGAGGATTCTGCAATAACGATCGCAAGTGCAGGATCACCTAGGCTCTCCTCTGGCCTAGGGTATCTTTCCCCTACTTCTGTTCTCTGCTACAGATGCAACGTATCAAATAATTAGAAGTTGTAAGTCCAACCAGCTACTACTGCATCCCTGACAGATGACTGCCCAGTCTTTACTTCAACGCCTCCAGTGATGGGAGAGCCCACCACCTCCTAAAGCAGCCTGGCCCACTCTTGAATGGCCTTGACTAGTGGAGGTTTGCTTAGTTTACCTGAGACCCAATTCTCTGTGATTTCCAGCCATTAGTTCAACTCAACCATAATACAATACTGAAGCCAAAGGGAATACCGTATTTTTCGTTCTATAAGACGCACCAGACCACAAGGCGCACCTAGTTTTTGGAGGAGGAAAACAAGGGGGGAAAAAATTCTGAATCTCAGAAGCCAGAACAGCAAGAGGTATCGCTGTGCAGCGAAAGCAGCAATCCCTCTTGCTGTTCTGGGATAGCTGCGCAGCCTGCATTCGCTCCATAAGATGCACACACATTTCCCCTTACTTTTTAGGAGGGAAAAAATGAGTCTTATAGAGCAAAAAATACAGTATATATAGTGTGACATAATTCTATGCCTCTTTGGAGGGCTTTAGCGTCTCTGCAGAATGGGAACGACGAAAGATTCTAGACCTCATCGTTTTGGAAGGACATTCCCACACTCTTCCCAAGCGACTCACCTTTGACCCATGGGGTGGTTTGGTCTTTTTCGGATCAGAGAAGGCAGAGAGCGGTATTGTGGGTAACATGGGGTAGTCAGGACTTGGCCTGGACACTGTTTCGGCACCTTCTGGCATGACCACCACCTAAGGAGAGACAACTTGGATATTAATGCTGTTCCACACCTTTGTGCCAGCAAATTCCAGAAATCCCCTATCCGGTCATTTTCTTTTTTTAAAAAATAATATTTTTATTAAGTACAAATTAGAAAACATACATATTCAGAACAAAAGAAAATACAAAATAAAAAGAAAATACATCTAACCAAGGAAAAAGAATTGGAGAATATTTTGTCTCTTATCATATTTACAGTTATTTCTACCTCTATAAAATGCTATTCACAATAAAGCAGTGAAATGAAAGATATCAGAAAAAAGAAAAAAAGAACAAAGAAAGAATAAAGAAGTAAAAGAAAAAGATCGTAAGTGAAAATTTTTTAAAGTAGATAAGTACTCACAATACATAGCCGTTTCCCATCTATATTTATATTCAATTGTATAATTTCATCTTCTCCTTACCTACCTTAAATAGTTTTTTTTTAAAAAAAGACTTCCACCGTTTACCTCACACGTTTTTAATAATCCGTTCGTCAGAACCTCTGTTCTTCATATTTTCCAGTCATTTTATCATATTTATTCAGTCATTTTCTCTGCACCACACAACAAACCTCTATCACCCTCACCCTGTTTCCCAGCCTAGAGACAAAAAAGCGTAACAGCACTTCACAAAACCCATTCCGCTATGAGCTTTTGGCTAGATCGATCCAAAGAACAGCAAACAGTCATGACACTGAGCATGCAAAGACCAGGGTGCCTCTGTCTTGGCTACTCACCCCACCAGCCCTGATTAGTTTTCGGCGGAATTCCTTGGTGGGGTTGTTGAAGGTCAGCTTCTCACAGCGCAGGTGGTTGACGGGCGGATTCCCCTCCAGGTTCAAGAAAAGATCGTAGGTGAAGCAAACTTTCTTCGGTTCCTCCTGAAAGCAGAGGAGGAAAAGCCTCATGAAGGGGTTTTAACAACTATATATACGAATGCAGGGAGATGCCTTATATTGAGTCAGGCTTTTGGCACTTCTAGCTCAGGGTTGCCTATACAGACATTCAGCAATGTCTAGGCAACACGATGACCATGTACATACGCAACAGACCACATCTTTATAGAATTCCTTCAAACCATAACAAGTACAAAATAATCTTTAGTCTCAAAGTCTCTGAAAATCTTTAAATGAAGTGAGGTACCAAACTTTGTGGGACGCAGGTGGCACTGTGGGTTAAACCACAGAGCCTAGGCCTTGCCGATCAGAAGGTCAGCAGTTCGAATCCCTGCGACGGGGTGAGCTCCCATTGTTCGGTCCCAGCTCCTGCCAACCTAGCAGTTCAAAAGCACAAAGTGCAAGTAGATAAATAGGTACCGCTCCAGCGGGAAGGTAAACGGTGTTTCCATGTGCTGCTCTGGTTCGGCAGAAGTGGCTTAGTCATGCTGGCCACATGACCTGGAAGCTGTCTGCGGACAAGCGCTGGCTCCCTCGGCCAATAAAGCGAAATGAGCGCCGCAACCCCAGAGTCGGTCACGACTGGACCTAATGGTCAGGGGTCTCTTTACCTTTTACCAAACTTTGTACGATGAAAGACAAGCTGTGAAGCTTTGTGTATTCAGCAAATATCATGTCCAACACTGAACAGTGATTCTGGATACTGACTACTGTTCCGTAGAATTCTTTGTCACCGTGGTGGGAAGATATAGAATTGCTTCATAAACCCATCTTATTTTGAATGAATGTATGTAAATGAAAATATCAAATGCTGTGGAACAGTGCTCGTGTAATAATGTAGTCACTGCTTACTGTTGGACATCATATTTGCTGAACACACAAAGCTTCACAGCTTGTCTTTCATCGTGCAAAGTCTGGTGCCTCACTTCATGTAAAGATTTTCAGAGACTTTGAGACTAAAGATTATTTTGTACTTGTTATGGTTTAAAGGAATTCTATAAAGATTGTCTATTGCGTATGTACATGGTCATCGTGTTGCCTAGACATTGCTGACGTTCTCTTTGCAACACAGGGGTTTGTTTGGTTATTTATTGCTATACCGACATTCAGACATGGCTCTCTTTTCGCCCCGGTCCCTGCCATGGCTTAGAACAATCCTGAAACACACTAGGAAGAAAGGCAACAAACGCAGAACAAAACACAGCAGACATAGAGGGCAACCCAGCTGAAACTTCAAACAGGCTTGTATGGGAACAGCCTATCCCGGGCCCAAAAGCTTTTGGCTGCGTAGGTCAAAATGTGCACTCTGAAGTGCACCTTCCAGGCACAGTGGTGGGCAGGGAGGATCCTGGAGGACTGGCAAGAACACAGCTCCATTCCGCAGGTTCCAGTTAGCAGCCTGACTGCAGTACTCTGAGCCGAAATATTTTCCAGATGGGCATTAGGGGCAGCCCTCACAGCAATCGGTCCTGGACTTTTATCTCATCATGGATAACAGTGCAAAGATCAGGTACCAACCAAAGTCAGAGGAAGGTTACATATTCTAGGGTGCTGCTTTGGGGCCAACACAATCTATATACTGTTCTACCTGCTTTTAAAACAGGCACCCCCAAACTCAGCCCTCCAGATGTTTTGGGACTACAATTCCCATCATCCCTGACCACTGGTCCTGTTAGCTAGGGATGATGGGAGTTGTAGCCCCAAAACATCTGGAGGGCTGAGTTTGGGGGTGCCTGTTTTAAAATCTGAATACCAAGGCAGGGATCCCAACTTTTTTGGGCCCGGGACACATTTGGAATTCTAATAATCTGTTGTGGGCACTGCAGAATATCTATTTAGCAGAAGAAAAACAGCCCCAACAAAGTCAAAATACCAACACTTAAGTTACACGGCACATCGCTTCAGTGGCTCTATGCTGCAAAGTGATTGATACATTTGTTTAAGAAATGAAACAAACAGAAAAAACCGAACACTCCCATCAACAAAAACTAATTTAATTTTTAAAAGAAGAATTTGGGAGGGACAGGGGGTCTTGGGAGGTGTCTGAAGCTGCTGTCACGCCCACGAGCAGCGCACTGGAGACCTCCCCACAAAGAGATGCAGAGATGTGAAAGAAAAGGAACAACAAGGGGCAGATCATCAAGGTCCTTTGCTTATCTGGAAGTCCCATGAGAGATCAAGCCATGAAAATGTTCATGAAATGCACAAACCGTCTCATTGCTTCAAAACGAGCAGGTTAAATGATAACTGGACCTGGATAAAAACGTGGGTTGGGCCAATGCGGTTCAGCTACATTGCTGTAGGGGCTGGCCAGCCCACTGAGTTTGCCGTGTGTTTTAAGGGAACGCAAGAAGGGAGCCCGGGGGCGGCAAGGAGGAGAGATTGAAATGATACCTTGTTTTTGAAGTGGACTTCAATGGGCATAATGAAGCCAGCATAGCCAGACTCCTCCACTTTATAAGGAGGTTCTTTGCAAACTGAGAAGAAAAGCAGAAATTAAGTATTAAAACTTCAGGGCTGTTGGATCGCAGAAGAAACATACAGGTTGGCTAGCTTCTATGCTATGTAGCCTTAGGCAAGCTTCTCTTTCTTTGCCAATCTGAGCATCTCTACACCTACCTAGAGAATGGGGATAGCAATTACAGGTCTGTTGTAAGGATTACAAGATCATGTTTGTGAAACACTCCGGAGTGATACACTATTGAAAACAATAACCTATTACAGGAGCATAGGAAGCTGCCTTGGACCTCGGTATCTTGTTGGACCTCTGGCCCACCTAGTTCAGTACTGTCTACACGGGCCGGCAGCAGCTCTCCAGGGTTTCAGACAGGGGTCTCTCACAGTTCAATATGGAGATGATGATCAAGCATAGCGTCCTTGTGTTGGGCCAGGGGCCAGCAAACTTTTTCAGGAGGGGGCCGGTCCACTGTCCCTCAGACCTTGTGGGGGGGGCCGGACTATATTTTGAAAAAATAAATGAACGAATTCCTATGCCCCACAAATAACCCAGAGATGCATTTTCAACAAAAGCACACATTCTACCCATGTAAAAATACGCTGATTCCCGGACCATCCGTGGGCTGGATTTAGAAGGTGATTGGGCTGGATCCAGCCCCCGGGACATAGTTTGCCTACCCATGTGTTAGGCCAACAATTGTTCTCACTCAAGGAGCGGGACTGCAGTGAGAAAGGAGCCATTCACTTCTGGCCTGCAGGTACTTCTAGCTCACCCAGAGTTCAGGCATTTGTCAAAACCTGTGAATTCTGTGGGCTGCTAAATCTAGCTAAATCCTACTCGGAGCACAGTCACTGAAATGAATGGACCCAAACAGGCCATGTACATCCTTTCAATAGACTTACTCTGAGTACGACCAGCGCTGGATCCAACCCTGCATATGTGGATGGGTGGTGCAGGAATTCTCAAGCAAGCCACGCACCCCAAAGCACTCCCATGAACAGCCGACAACAACCCCTGTGCTGACTGGGGAAGGTCTACAGGGGGTTTCTACTGATGAAGAGCAGGGTACCTTCACTGTTCTGTGGTTGAGGATTCCCCAACAACAAGAGGAATTTTGGTTGTGTTCAAGCAAACACAAGGAGAAGCCCCTGGCAGATTCCATTCAACATGGAGGTTGTCAGGGACTGAGCATATCTTGGTGTTAGCAGTGGGGTATCGTGGGGGGATGAGGGCAGGGATTGCATGTGTACTCTGTCCCCAATGGGAGCGCTTGTGTGCTTTGAAGTATGGCAGAACACACCTACAGAGAAAGCTACCGTATTTTTTTGCTCTATTAGACTCACTTTTCCCCTCCTAAAAAGTAAGGGGAAATGTGTGTGCGTCTTATGGAGCGAATGCAGGCTGCGCAGCTATCCCAGAAGCCAGAACAGCAAGAGGGATTGCTGCTTTCACTGCGCAGCGATCCCTCTTGCTGTTCTGGCTTCTGAGATTCAGAATATTTCTTTTTCTTGTTTTCCTCCTCCAAAAACTAGGTGCGCCTTGTGGTCTGGTGCGTCTTATAGAGCGAAAAATACGGCACACACACACATGAACTCACCACGTTTCGGTTTAGGGAAGCTCTGATGCAACCGGAAGACCACCCTCTCCACAAAGTGCTGGATCTCGAATTGTTCTGGGCCTCGCACAAACACCATCCAGTCATGGGTGAACCCCTCGGTGGTGGGCTTCTTCCGTAGCTGGGCGCGGTGCCCCAGCTCCAACTTCACCTGGACCGTGCACTAGGGAGGCAAAGGGAGTTACGGAATGAGGAAGGAGACAGGCAACATCTAGGAATGTCACAGTCGAAGCAGCAGCGACAAGAATACGGTACCCCTGATACGGTATGCCTCATGGCGAAAGGTTGAATGCTGCCTCAGAGCACAGGACTAGATCAAACGGGTGGAAGTTACAGGAGAACAGAGTTCGGTTGAACAGTAGGAGCTTCTTGATGGAAAGAGTTTGACAAGAGGACCATTGGCCTTAATGGAGGTTTTCCAGTGGAAGCTGCACCTTTGGGGGATGCAAGAGGCCAGACTTGGTCACGTCTGCGAAACCTTTGACCCTCAGTATGTTGCTGAACAGCCAGTTCCGTCATCCCTGGCTATTGGTTAAGGCGGCTGGGGCTGACAGGCGTTATAGCTTAGCAACATCCTGAGGACCAAGGGTGTCCTACGCCTGAATTAGATGGTCTGAAAGTCACCCACCAATTCTATGATTGAATGCAGATATGGATAAGGTGCATATCCAAAGGTGGTGCATGTTTGGAACTAGCCAGCATCTCCTCCCCCCCAAAAAAGAACGGGTCCCTTGAGCTCCCACTGCAAGTAGTCAAAAGAGCAGCATTGGACAGGGGCACAAGCTGGACATGCACATAGCTGTCAACTTTCAGATTTGAAAATAAGGGATCGGCAGCCTCGAAAATAAGGGATCAGCAGCCTCACCTGTCCCGGGGACAGTCTACACGATATCTAACAATCCGGGATAGCAGCGGGAAGCAGCGCTGGAATAAGGGAATTTCCCACAAAAAAAGGGAAGGTTGACAGCTATGGACATGCACCTGAAACACGCGCATCTTGCTGTGCATAGATACTTTGGGGGCATTAAGGTGGACACACATGATGGCAAAACACGAGGCACTGACATATTTATTTTACTTTCAGAAGACTTCCTCTCTCCTGTTACTGGCTTCATAGTGCAGACCTCTCACTCAACATCCTATTGGGAACTAACCCCCAAGGCAGCTAAGCTTCATATATTCAGCAGGAAGCTTTCTCACGGCTTTCCCAAGCATCTTCCATGTTCAACACAACATCAGGGACAGTCCTTGGATTACTTCCCTCTTTCAAACTTCTGAAGTTGGCCTGGCATCACAGAGAGTCCTCATGTTTCTCCAGGAACAGAAGAAAGGCAGAGAGACTCTCCTTTCGTGCTTGTGCCAGAACAAAAAATGTATTTACCAGTGGATCCTTGTATATGTGCAGTGATGCATCCAGAACATCAGTGTGTGTTTTAGAGAGGTCACATAAATGTACATAAATATGAACATTATTTGAAGAGTGCAAACAGGGGGATGTCCTGGTTGCCTTTACGGCAGTTGTTCCCAAACCTTTACTCGCCATGGACCACTTGAAAACTGCTGGGGGTCTTGGCGAATCACTTAATGTTTTTCTTTCCTACTGCAGCAATTACAATGTGCTGCATGATTTTTAATTATATTTCTAATTGTTTCTTTTGTTTTTATGGTATTGCGAGTTGAATTCTACAAAATGCAAACTGTAATGCAATAGAATACAATATAAGCAATAAAACTGCAGCTAAAATCAATATGATTTATTGCAGAAACGCCACAGACCACATGAATGAAATCTGTGGGCCGCAGACCAGAGTTTGAGAACCGCTCTAGGTGACACAGACATGGCTATTGTTTGGTAACTGCAATATCCACAAGTAACTTGCATGTGTGGATGGGCTATTGCAGATAAAACATTGCGAGGAGAATTCCGCGCATCTCCTCAAAACACAGGGCTTTGCAGTGGAGTCTGTTCACCTTTCAGCTACCAGTGATCAAGTGTAGTCATTCAGGAGGCAAGAAATCAAGAATGAATCAGACCTCTATGTCTGGGAAGTGCTGACACACACAGCCTTCGAGGAGATATGAAAAATGGGCCTCTGGTGTTAGAACTGTAATGACTACTTCACAGTTAAGATATCAAGTGGTGGAACAGC